>NC_048595.1:76707039-77307039 GCF_003668045.3 Cricetulus griseus
CTAGCCAAACTAACCAAAAGGCAGAGAGAGAGCATGCTAATTAACAAAATCAGAAATGAAAAGGGGGATATAACAACGGACACTGAGGAAATCCAGAGAATCTTCAGGTCATACTTTGAAAACCTGTACTCCACAAAATTTGAAAATCTAAAGGAAATGGACAGCTTTCTGGATAAATATCACTTACCAAAATTAAATCAAGATCAGATAAACAGTTTAAATCAATCTATAACCCCCAATGAAATAGAAGCAGTCATCAAAAGCCTCCCAACCAAAAAAAGCCTAGGGCCAGATGGCTTCACTGCAGAATTCTACTAGAAATTCAAACAAGAGGTAATTCCAGTACTCCTCAAACTGTTCCGCACAATAGAAGCAGATGGGATATTGCCAAACTCTTTCTACGAGGCTACAATCACTTTGATACCCAAGCCACACAAAGATATGACTAAGAAAGAGAACTATAGACCGATTGATATCCCTCATGAACATCGATGCTAAAATACTCAATAAAACATTGGCGAACCGAATCCAAGAACATATCAGAAAAATCATCCACCATGATCAAGTAGGCTTCATCGCAGCGATGCAAGGATGGTTCAACATACGAAAATCCATCAATGCAATCCACCATATAAACAAACTGAAAAAGAAAAAACACATTATCATCTCACTAGATGCTGAAAAAGACCTGACAAAATCCAACACCCCTTCATGATAAAGATCTTGGAGAGAACAGGAATAACAGGAACATATCTAAACATGATAAACGCAATATACACCAAACCAATAGCCAACATAAAACTAAATGGAGAGAAACTCAAAGTGTTTCCTCTAAAATCAGGAACAAGACAAGGCTGCCCACTCTCTCCCTATCTCTTCAATATTGTACTTGAAGTTCTGGCTATAGCAATAAGAAAAGAAAAGGGGATCAAAGGGATACAAACTCGAAAGGATGAAGTCAAACTTTCACTATTTGCAAATGACATGATAGTCTACATTAGTGACCTGAAAAACTCTACCTGGGAACTCCTATAGCTGATAAACACCTTCAGCAAGGTAGCAGGATACAAAATTAACTCAAAAAAATCAGTAGCCCTACTATATACAGATGATAAATCCAATGAGAAAGAAATCAGGGAAACATCACCTTTCACAATATCCACAAGCAACATAAAATATCTTGGGATAACACTAACCAAAAAAGTGAAAGACCTGTACAATAAGAACTTTGAGACTTTAAAGTAAGAAATTAAAGAAGATACCAGAAAATGGAAAGATCTCCCATGCTCTGGGATAGGTAGAATTAGCATAGTAAAAATGGCAATCCTGCCAAAAGCAAACTACAGATTCAATGGAATCCCCATCAAAATCCCAACAACATTTTCACAGACATTGAAAGAACAATACTCAACTTTATATGGAAAAATAAAAAAACCCAGGATAGATCCTCTTTACAATAAAGGATCTTATGGAGGCCTCACCATCCCTGATTTCAAGCTCTACTATAGAGCCATAATTCTGAAAACAGCTTGGTATTGGCACAAAAATCGACAGATAGACCAATGGAATCAAATTGAAAACCCTGATATTGACCCACGCACCTTATGAATACCTTATTTTGACAAAGGTGCTAAATCTATACAATGGAAAAAAGATAGCATCTTCAACAAATGGTTCTGGTACAATTTGATTCGGACATGCAGAAAATTGCAGATAGATCCATACCTGTCACCATGCATTAAACTTAAGTGTAAATGGATCAAAGATCTCACCATAAATCCAGCCACACTGAATCTTCTAGAAGAGAAAGTGGTAATTACCCTTGAACAAATTGGTCTAGGAGACCGCTGCTTCCTGAACATCATGCCAGTAGCACAGACACTGAGGTCTGCAATTAATAAATGGGACCTCCTGAAACTGAGAAGTTTCTGCAAGGCAAAGGAAACAATCAGTAGGACAAAACGACCACCCACAGAATTGGAAAAGATCTTCACTGATCACACATCTGACAGAGGACTGATTTCCAAAATATATAAGGAGCTCAAGAAGCTAGCCACCAAAACACCAAACAATGAAATTAAAAAGTGGGGTGCAGAACTAAATGGAGAATTCTCAACAGAGGAATCTGAAATGACTGAAAGACACTTAAGAAAGTGTTCAAAATCCTTGGCCATCAGAGAAATGCAACTCAAAACAACTCTGAGATACCACCTCACACCTGTCAGAATGGCTAAAATCAAAAATACCAATGACAATCTATGCTGGAGAGGATGTGGAGAAAAAGGAACACTCCTCCATTGCTGGTGGGAGTGTGAACTTGTAAGACCACTCTGGAAATCAGTATGGCGGTTGCTCAGAAAAATGGGAATCAGTCTACCTCAAGATCCAGCCATTTCTCTCTTGGGTATATACCCAAATAGTGCATGTTCATACAACAAGGACATATGTTCAACCATGTTCACAGCAGCATTGTTTGTAATAGCCAGAACCTAGATGCCCCTCAACTAAAGAATGGATTGAGAAAATGTGGTACATTTATACAATGGAGTACTTCTCAGCAAAAAAAAAAAAAGCAATGGAATCTTGAAATTTGCAGGCAAATGGATGGAACTAGAAGAAATCATCCTGAGTGAGGTAACCCAGTCACAAAAAGACAAACATGGTATGTACTCACTGATATATGAATTTTAGACATAGAGCAAATGTTTACCAGCCTATAATCCTCTTCACCAAAGAAACTAGGAAACATAAACGCTCTAAGGGATAAATAGTCCCCAGGAATGGAAGTGGCATGAACTCCTGAACTAATTGGGAGCATAGGGGGGAAGGAGATGTTAAAATAAGAGAAAGGGAAGAGGAGTAGAGGAGAGGAAATGGAGAGGCAGAAATATTGAGTTGGGTGAAGAATAGAGGAAAGAGAGCAGGATGAGAGATACCATATGAGAGGGAGCCACTATAGGTCTGAGAAGAGATCTGGAACCAGGGAGATCTCCAGAGACCTACAAGAATGGCACGATCTGACAATCCAGGCAATGGTGGACAGGATAACCTAAAAGCCCTTCCCCTAAAATGAGATTCATGACTTCTCTTTATGCCATCCTAGAGCCCTCACCCAGTGGCTGATGGAAGCAGAGACAGACATCCACAGATATACACTGAGCTGAAATTGGAAATTTATTTGAAGAGAGGGAAGAATGAAGACCGAAGGGGTCTGTACCAGGTTGGAGAAACCCACAGGAACAGTTGGCCTGAACAAGGGAGAGCACATTGACCCCAGATGCTGTCAGGGAGACCAGTACAAGACTGATCGAGACCCCTGAACATGGATGTCAATAAGAAGGCCTCTGCACTCCAGGAAGCCTCTGGTGAGGATTAGTATTTTTCCCTGGTGCAAGAAGGGACTTTGCAGAGCCCCCATTGAGGGCCCTACCCTTCCTGGGGAGTGGTGGGTGGATGGGGTAGGGGTGGGATGGGGATGTGGAAGGAGGGATGGGGTGAGTGGAGGGAGAGGGAGTGGGGACTTACATGTGAAACAAGCGTGTTCCCTAATAGAACTAATAAATAAATAAATAAATAGATAGATAGATAAATAAATAAATAAATAAATAAATCCAACAGAAAGACCAATATAAGACCACCAGAACGTGGGGACTCCACACCAGCAAGACCAAACATCCCAACTCAGATGAGGAAGAAGAGAAGGACCTTAAAACCAACTTTATGAAGATGTTAGGGACCCTCAATGAGGAAAGGAGAACATCCCTTACAGTAATGGGAGAAAAAACAAACAAAAATACAGGAAATGGAGGAAAAGACAAACCCAAAATTCAAGAAATTAACAAATCTCTTAAAGAAAGCACGGAAAGACAAGAAAAACAAACAAATAAGTGAAGGAAACAATTCAAAGAGTTCAAGGCTTGAAAGCTGAAATAGAAACAATAAATTAAACACAGAATGAGGGAATTATGGAAATACAAAAGCTGGGTAAATGGACTGGCATTACAGATGTAAGCATAACCAATAGAACACAAGAGATGGAAGAGAAAATCTCAGGAATTGAAGACTCACTAGAGAGAAATATGGTCATCGACCAAAGAAAACCTTAATTCCAACAATCACTAACATGAAATATCCAGAAAATATGGGACACAGTGAGAAAAGTCAAACCTAACAATAACAGGTATAGAGGGAGTCAAAATAATACAGCTCAAGAGTACAGAAAACATATTCAACAAAATAATAGAATAAAACTTCCAGAAATTTAAGAAGGACATGCCTATGAAAGCACAGGAAGCTTACAGAACACCAAATAGACTGGACCACAACAAAAAGTCTCCTCATCCCATAATAATCAAAACACCAAACTTATAGAATAAAGAAAGGAGGTTAACAGCAGCTAAGGAAAATGCCAAGAAACATATAAAGGCAGACCTATCAGAATTACACCTGACTACTCAATGAAAACTCTGAAAGCCAGAAGGTCCTGGTATTCTATGGAAAAAAAAAACCAGACTTAATCAATACATGTCTACTAATCCAGCCCTACAGAAAGTACTAGAAGGAAAACTCAAACCCAAGTAAGTTAACTGCACTCACGAAAACAGAAAATAGATAATCCCACTTCACTAAACACCAAAAGAATAAAAGGGGAAATCCACACACAATACAAACACCACCAATAAATACAAAAAAAAAACAAGAATTAACTATTAATAGTCAATAATATCCCTCAATATCAATGGTCTTAACTCATCTATAAAAAGACACAGGCTAACAGAGTGGATATGAAGACAGAATCCATCCTTCAGCTGCATACAGGAAACACACTTCAACATCAAAGACATATATTACCTCAGAGAAATGGGTTGGGAAAATATTTTCCAATCAAATAGACTTCAAACTGAAATCAAAAGAGATGATGAAGGTCATTTCATATTCATCAGAGGAAAAGTCCATCAAGATGAAGTCTCAATTCTCAACATCTATTCCCCAAATACAAAGGCAACCACATTAGTAAAAGAAGCATTACTAAATCACACAAAAAACCACACACCCTTATACTAGGAGATTTCATCCCCCAATCTCACCACTAGACAGAAATTTAACAAAGAAACAAAGGAACTAACAGAAGTTATGGCTTAATTGGATTTGACAGATATCTATAGAACATTCCATCCAAACCCAAAAGAATATACCTTATTCTCAGCACCATATAGAACCTTCTCTAAATTCTACTACATATTTGGCAACATAGCAAATCTCAAGAGATACCAAAAAATAGCAATAATCCCTGAATTTTTTCAGACCACCATGCTTTAAAATAAGAATTCAACAACAACATAAATTGCAGAAACCCTACAAACTCACGGAAATTAAGCAATGTTCCCCAATCCTGGGTCAAGGAAGAAATAAAGAAAGTAATTAAAGACTTCTAAGAATTTATTGAGAATGAAGACACAACATACCCAAATGTATGGGACACTTTGAAAGCAATGATAAGAGGAATGTTCATAGAACTAAGTACCCACATGAAGAAACTGGAGAATAGTCATACTAGAGAATTAATAGCACAACTGAAAGCTCTAGAACAAAAAGAAGCAAACTCACCCAGGAGGAGTAGACACCAGCAAATAATGAAATTGAGGGCTGAAATCAATGAAAGTAGAAACAATGAAAACAATACAAAGAATCAATGCAACAAGCAGTTGGTTGTTCTAGAAAATCAACAGGATAGATATTGATGACTACCTTAATTCCCATCCTAAAGGCTTCCTTCAGTGGTTCATAGAAGCAGAAACAAACACCCACTTCTAAGCACTCCTTGAATCCCGTTGTAGAGAAGGAGGAGGGATGAGCAAATGAGTCAAGACCATGCTGGAGAAACCTACAGAACCAGCTAACTTTACCCAGTGAGAGGACCCAGACCCCAGTAGTAAAACTGGGGAACCAACATTGGACTGAAACAAACTCTCTGACTATAGGTACCAGTTTGGAGGCCTGGGCAGTCTATGTGACCTCTAACAATGGAACCAGTATTTATCCCTAGTGCACAAATGGACTTTGGGAGCCCATTCCCTATGGACTGATACTATTTCAGTCCAGATACAGGGAGGAAGGCCTAGGCCCTCCCCCAAATGATGTGACGGACATTGATGATTCCCCATGCAAGGCTTCACCACAGTTGGAGAGCAGGGTGGGTTATGGAGTTGAGAAGAGGTATGGGAGGATGAGACAGAGAGGGAAAGGGGGGATTGATATGTAAAATGATTGTTTATAAAGAAAATAATAGCTTTGCATGAGTGGACTGGCCATAGAGTTATATGATAAGCTCTTGACTGCTTTTGGTTATGAGAGAATGAAGTAAAAGAATAGCCAATAACTTTTAGGTACCATAATGATTTTATTCAAAGGACAACACACGCATACATGCAAACACACATACACATACACATGCACATGCACAGGGACACACACCCCCAATACACACACACTGAGGGGGGAAGAGAGATACAGAGAAAAGTTGAAAAACTCCAAGGATGCCCAAGATTTAGAATTTATGTTTCTGGTATCAGCCCCATTAGTTCAAAGGACCTAAATAATTTATGGGAATTAGAAAATACAAAGATGAGGTTTCATTTTTTTGGTTTGTTCTTTTAATTTGTTTGTTTTTCATAAATATCACAGAAAATGTTAATGGAAACTTTATAAGTAAAGTATTTATGTAGAATAATGTACTAAATGCAAGGATGAAAACACTGGAAATGATGGGTTTGGATGAATAGAAATAGTATTTAGAAGCTAAAAGTTGTAAAGGGAACTCAAAGGTAAAGAGGAGTATACTGGGAAAGGGTAGTAGATTAATATTGGTATATTTCTGTTGAATAAAAAAAACCCACAATCAAGGGCATAACTACAGTTTCAAAATTTCAGAGAGTTCAAAAGAATTAAAAAGTAGAAACTAGTCTTTGACATTGCAACTGGATGACTTTGTTAGCCTCTATGATGTTTAATGATACCATATACCAAAATAGATTTCTGGACGATAAATCTGACTTAAAAAACACATTTGCTGAAACATATTAAAAAAATCACTAATTGCTTAGAAGAAATATGAGGACTGTGCTATCCAATGGCTTCAAATAGTAGCCAAATGTCTATTGGAAAGCAAGAGCATTGCATTCATTTTTAAATATTCCCGATGGAAGGCCAGCTGCTGTCCACGGTGCTAAAAGAGTCATCTGGCATTATAATATTGCAGCCATATGACCACTATAGTTGGACTGAATTAGGTGTTTCATTACATGCCTCTATTTGGGGGGATTTATTTTTCACCGGGATGAGATTTTTCATATATATATTTCCCATCTGGAAGGTTTTTCAAACTCCCTAATGGCTAACATCTAAAAAGCAATTGCTTTTCTTTTCCTTCTTTCTTTCCTTTTTTTTTTAATATAAAGAAATCCCCTGAAATTTAAGTGTAAGAAATCAAGGCAGGTGGAACACAGGAAATGGAAGACATGTTTAAAGGTTTAAATTATCGTTTTTTTCTTTAAAAAACACAGAAAGGTGCAAAAATTATCTCCTATTCTCACCGGACCTGATAGCATTTTAAAACTCAAAATAACTTCAAACAGTGAAATTCATATATTCTCTTAAAATCATTATTAATGAGTGCATTGGGTCAAGTGTAGTCACAAAAATAACCAAGAACTAAGAAATATCAAGTTGATTGACACAGGAACCTCAGTTATACATTGTACATACTGCTCACTAAAATGCATTTTGAATTGGTTATAAAATGGACAATTCCTGAGAAAGTCAGCATAAACCTGCTATGAAAAGTTGCATAGGTAGGAAACACTCTGGAAAGTTGACAAAAATCTTGAGAATTTAGGTTGAGTACATTGTCAAAATAGTTTTCCAGCAATACAATATATGAATGCATGCATTATTATGCATTTTACACAAACTGTCTCCCACAAACTCTCTCTCTCCTCCTATTCCTCGCCATCCCCCCCACACCAATCTGACTCACTGAAAGACCAGGATAGTTAAGGGTAATGCCAATCATAATCTTTAAAGACACAGTCCTGAATGGTATTGTCAGAAATTTTGAATTCCAAAAGGCAAATATTCTAAAAATTTACAAATCATAATGGTGAAACCCTGAGAGGAGCAATTTCCCTGCAATAAAAAGATGTGAATAACAGGCCTACAATCTACAACCCCAGAGAAGCTAGGAAACAAAGAGGGCCCTAAGAGAGACATACATGGACCCCATCCCCCAAGAAGAGGAAAGGGACAAGATCTGAGTAAATTGGGAGTATGGGGGGTGTGGGGAGGGAGGAGAAAGAGGAGGGGAGAAGGGGTAGAGGGAGGAGAACATGAAGGGTAAGGAAGGTCCAGTTGGGGGAACAACAGAGAAGGAGAGCAAGGAAGGAGATACCTTAATAGAGGGACACATTATGGGCTTAATGAGAAACCTCTAGCACTAGGGAAATCTCCAGGAATCCACAAGGATAACAGCAACTAAGCATCTAAGCAACAGTGGAGAGAAGACATTAAATGTCCTTCCCCTATAATGAGATTGATGACTACCTTAAATGCCATCATAGAGCTTTCATCTAGTAGCTGATGAAAGGAAAAACAGAGTTTCATAGCTAAACACTGAGCCTAACTCCTGAAATCCAGTTGTAGAGAAGGAGGACTGATGAACAAAGGGGTTCATGACCATGCTGGGGAAACCCACAGAAACAGCTGACCCGCGCCAAGTGGGAGCTCACAGATCCCAGTCTGACAGCTGGGTGAACAGCATAAGACTGAACCAGGGCCCATGAATGTGGATCTCAGTTGGGGGCAGCTTGGGCAGTCTATGGAGCCTCTGGTAGTGGAACCAGTATTTATCCCTAGTGCATGAATGGGCTTTGGGAGCCCATTCTTTCAGCCTACATGCACAGTGGAGGGCCCAGGTCTTGCCCCAAATGATGTGCCAGACTTTCATGATTCCCCCATGGGAGACTCACCCTCCCTGGGGAGTGGAAGCGGGTGGGATGGTGGAATGGTGCGGAGAATGGGAGGATGGGAGGGAGAGGGAACTTGGATTGGTTTGTAAAACAAGATTGTTTTTAATTTGAATAAAATTTAATTAAGAAAAGAGTGTGTAAAAAGGTGAATTCCATGGGGGATGGAATGCACATCATACAGCAATGATGTTCAGCTAAAAATGTGTCAATTGTCTCCGTTGATATTATTTCGAGATGATGAAATTCCAGAAGAATTTTTTATGAACTAAAAAGATATTGTCTTGAAGAAGGAAGAAAAGTTACTGTGTGAGCCAAAATGGGAATACACAAATGCAACATGTTCTTGATGTATCATATCACTAAGATTGATTTTACTGAGTTTGTTATCTATATACAGGTGCACGGAAAAGTAAGGCCAGGTAGAGAAAAACCAACATGTTCTGAGGAATATCTTGCCCTGAAAGCAAAAATAAAATATGTATAAGCCATTCATCACAAAGCAAAGCTTCAAAATGTGGTTAATGATTATAAATTTGGCCAGCTGTCACAGACCACTATACAATTGTTTGCAACATCTCCCTCTAGCATACTTTTATGTATGTTAAGTTTTATTTTTAGATTTGTCATTTTGCAGTTTTTCCATAACATTTTAAATGTCATTTAAAATATTTTCCTTAGAATTTGGTATGTGATGCATTCAATGTTTTCATTCTGCTCGATACTGGGTGTATCATTATAAAGACTTACAGATTTTAATTTTTTGTTCAGGTCAACAAATATGACTGCACAAAAATTGCATGATTATGATATAGACTTCATTCATAAGCATTGTACATGTATGTGGAAATGCTGAAGGCTATCGGTAACAGAAGAGCTGTTCTTTCTACTCCTCTCCATCTGTGAACTAGACAAAGTGCATGATATTAGATGCTTAGGCCCCAGCAGAAGTGGTGGTGACTCATAATATTGGGTGGTTTGGGTGTCTTTCACATTTTTTTAAATTTAAATTTTTATCATTTTTTAAACTATGTGTGTATATGCATTTGTGTGTGTACATGGGTATATGCGCGCACGCGTGTGTGTGTGTGTGTGTGTGTGTGTGTGTGTGTGTGTGTGTGTGTGTGTGGTTTGTAGAGAAAGAGAGACTTGTTTTTCTTTTGCTATTGCTCTCTGCCTCATGCCATTCAACAGACTCACTAAACCCAAAGCTCATAGTTTTAGGTAGGCTGCCTAGCCAGACAGCTCTTGGGATCTTCTTTACTCCTGGAACCAGGAATACAAGCACATGTGCTCATGCCCTACTTCTTCTGAGGCTTTAAGCTTTGGTCCATGTTGGTGTAACAAACTCTTTTACCAACCAATCCATTTCTTCAGTCCCATAATTTGTTATTTGACATAATTATAAATATGCTTGTCTGCTTAAAACTGTCACATATGCCCAACTGTTTTGAGTGTTTATAATATTTTCATTTTTTATTTCATTACATGAAGCAATATAATATATATTTTGTTATGTTTTTGTATTTCTCAAATAAATTATGTTTTACTATTGGAAGTAAATGTCTTCATTTGAATTGTCTTAAATTTAAATTTTTTTTTTTTTTACTGATGAATATAATACAAGTCAGCACAGGTCTATCATCCATAAAGAGACAGACCACAAAGTCACAAACTCAAAGCCTGCCTGGCTTAGATAAAAAGCTCAAAGCATCAGTTTCCTCCAAATAGAAGTTTTAATTTCAGTTATAGCAGAGTGCTTGTTCTGATGCATGAGGTGCCTAGCTTAGTTCTAACAGCTGCGGAAAGCAAACCAATATTAACTTTACAAATTATTAGTGTGCAGTGTTGATATGTGTCATTGTGTTACTAGTTAAAAAATATCTCTTCTCTAATATGTATCCTTTATTCAAGCAGAAATATTCAAAACCCATATTTCCTTTCCTTTGGAGATGTACTCTACAAAATCAATATCTATACTAATCATAATCCTGGATAGTACCCTAGACATTACTCTTATCTAATCATAACTTCAGTGCCTCCAATCAGTGTTTCCCTATGTGCCCCTCTTTGGTCTCTCTGGACTTTTGGTATCCATGATACCCTCAATTGCTTTGAGACAACAGTTTGAGGTCAGGTGGAACTTATCATTTTAACCTGAATCATCTCACTTAGCACAATGATCTCCAATATCGTCTGTGTTGTCACAAATGACAGGATTTCATTGTTTGGACTAAATAGTATTCCACTGTGTATATGTATCACTATCTCTCACCAAATGATGAGTAACAGACTTGTTTCCATTTCTTGGCTATTATCAATTATACAACAATGATCCTAAGAATACAAATATCTTTTTCACATGTTGCTTTTGTTTACTTCAATATGTATTAAGATATTGGATTAATAGAGATTTATTACTTCTACTTTAAAATTTTTGAGCAACCCCAGACTTTTCACAATGGCTGTGCTAAATTACATTACCACCAACAGTGCAAGAGTTTCCCTTTCTCCAGATCTGTGCCAGCACTTCTTGTCTTTCTGAGGGTGGCAATTCCTGCTGAAGTGAGGTGACATATCATTGTGGCTTTGATTTCTCATTGTGCCATGTGGATATCTCATCTTCTTAGAACCATATACTAAAATATATCATTTTTTTAGTGCATCTTGGTAGAACCTTTCTGGGAGACTAGTTGCATTTATATAACCAAGCTTCCATGTGGCTCTGTTCTATTGCTCTTTGTGTCTGTTTACAAGAGGATACCAATCTTTTCTCATTAGTATGTCATTGTATTGAAATTTGAAGTCTGGAAGTATGATAGTTAATCTTGACTGGCAAATGCATTGGATTGAGAAACAACTAGATTTGTAAAGCACACCTCTGGGTGTGTCTGTAAGGCTGTTTCATGAAATGATTTCCAGAAAGGATTCACTAAGGGAGACAGACCTAAACAGATAATGGTTGCCAACATTTCAATTTCTGGGTATCTAAAGAAAATAAGTGGGGAGAGAGAAGAAAAGCAGGTAGTGCAGGCTTTCCCCATCTATCCTCCTTCACTGCCTTCTCTGGTTTTGCTCACCTGCCCCCAAACATGGTAAATTGAAACCTTAGAGACTTTGTGCCAAAATAAACTCTCTGTCTGATAAGTTTCCTTTAATTAGCTATAGTGTTATAGCAATGACAAATATGATTTAAATATGTAGTGTATGTGATTCCCTCTTGCATTATTCTTTTTTTCCCAAGACTCCTTTGGCTGTGAAGGGATTATCACTATCATTATTATTTACAAAGTTTAGGATTGCTTTTTCTAGTTCTGTAAAAAATTTCATTAATATTTTTATAGAAACTGAAATGAATACATAAATCAATTTGGATACAAGATATTTTTTCCACAGTTTTTAATATCTTTATTTCATTTATAAATATTTTATAATTTTCATTACATTGATTTTTCTCCTCTTTAGTTAAGTTTATTCATATGTATATTTTAGCAGTTATTTTACATAGGAATTCTTTTATCGTTTCTGTTTCAGATAGCTCACTCTTAGGGTATGGAAATGGTACTAATCTTTTACACATTATCTTTATGACTTGAAATTTTATTAAATTAGTTAACTAAATCCAAAATTTTGGTCTTTCTCTACCATAACATCATACCACCTGTAAACAGTCATAATTTCATTTCCTTTTTCCAATTTTGATGTTATTTATTCAAAATTATTTTTATTTGATTCCTCTGGATGGTACTTCAGATATGACACCTGATAGAAGCAATAAATATAAGCAGATTTGTCCATTCCAGGTCTTAGAAAGATGCTTTCTAATTTTTCTCCTTTGGTGTAATGCTAATTTATGTGCCAACTATACACAGTCTTAATCATTTTAAGGATTCCAGAATTTTCTAAATTATTATCAGTTTGGGAATTATAAAACAGTCAATTAATCACTTTAATCTATAATTTCATTTTTAAATTAAACTTATTCTTTTTAAAATTTTTATTTTAATTAGAAAGAAAATTATTTTACATGTCAATCCCAGGTCCCTCTAGCTCCCGTCTTCCGCTGCCCACAACAAACACCCTACTTATCACATACCCTTTCTGCTTCTCAGGGGGGATGAGGCCTTCCATAGGAGGTCTTCAAAGTCTGTCATATTCTTTAGGATAGGGCCTAGACCAATCCCCTTGTGTCTAGGCTCAGGGAGTATCCATTCATGTGGGATGAGCTCCCAAAGTCCATTACTATGCTAGGGATAAGTACTGGTCCACTACAAGAAGTCCAATAGATTTCCAAGGTCTCCTCACTGACACCCACATTCAGGGGGTCTGGATCAGTCCCAGGCTGGTTTCCCAGCTATCAGTCTGAGGATCAAGAGCTCTCCCTTGTTCAGGTCATCTGTTTCTGAGGGTTTCACCACCCTTTGCTCATCAGACCTCCTTCTCTGCAACTGGATTCCAGTTCAGTATAAGGTTTAGCTGTGGGTGTCTGCTTCTACTTCCACCAGCTACTGGATGAAGACTATATGATGGCATAGGAATTAGTCATCAATTTCATTATCAGGAGAGGACATTTAAGGGAGCCTCTCCTTTGTTGCTTAGATTGTTAGTTGGTGTCATCTTTGTAGCTCTCCAGACATTTCCCTAGTGACTGATTTCTCTTTAAATGTATAATGTCTCCCTCTATTATATCATCTCTTATCTTGCTCTCTTCTGTTCTTCCCCCAACTCAACCTCCTTGTCCCATCATGTCTTCCTCACCCCTCCTCTTCTCCCTTTCTCATTCTCCTAGCTCCCTCTCTCCTCCCCCCATGCCCTCCAATTTGCTCAGGAGATCTTGTCCCTTTTCCCTTCTCCAAAAGACCATGTATGTCTCACTTAAGGACCTCCTTGTTTACTAGTTTCTCTGACAGTGTTGATTGTAGTCTGGTAATCCTTTACTCTATGTCTAAAATCCACATATGAGTGATTATATACCATATTTGTCTTTTTGTGACTGGGTTACTTTGCTCAGAATGGTTTCTTCTAGTTCCATCAATTTGCTTGTGAATTTCAAGATTCCATTGTTTTATTTTTTTCCTCTGAGTAATACTCCATGTGTAAATGTATCACATTTTCTCTATCCATTCTTCATTTGAGGGACATCTAGGTTGTTTCCAGGTTGTGGCTATTACAAATAATGCTGAGATGAACATTGTTGAACAGATGTCCTTGTTGTATGAATGTGCTTCTTTTGGGGATATGCCTAAGAGTGGAATTGCTGGATCTTGTGGTAGACTGATTCCCATTTCCTGAGGAAATGCCATACAGATTTCCAAAGTGGATGTATGATTTGCCACTCCCTTCAGCAGTGGAGAAGTGTTCCCCTTTCTCCACACCCTCTCCAGCATAAATGTAACTGGTGTTTTTGAGTTTAGCCATTCTGACAGATACAAGATGTTATCTCAGAGTTGTTTTGATTTGCATTTCCCTGATGGCTAAGGATGTTGAACACTTTCTTATGTGTCTTTCAGCCATTTTAGATTAAACTTATTCTTGACAATCTCACTCTCACCTCCACTTTTTCTTATCTCTGTCTCACTTCAATGAGTCCCCATTTCTCCATATAAATCACTTCCCTATATTCATGTCCTTTCATCTTGTCCTGTGACCAACTTTTATCAGGGCTGTCCACATGACCATAGATCTAGAATTATTCATTGGAATATGATTGAATGAACAGTGGGTACACAGTTACCTATTTTTTTTCCTTCACTATGGCATATGCTATGACCTATGACCTAAAGTAACTTTATGATCATAACCCATAGTTATTGAAAGTTAGGGCAGAAACTGAAGCAGAAGCAGAGTCAGCAACCATGCTTATGTACTTGATTTCCATTACTCACTTAACTTGTTCTTTTTATACAACCAAAGAATACCTGCCTAGGAGCAACAGCATGAACAGTGGTTTGGTCCCTCCCACATCAACCATTCTTCAAGAAAAGGCACTAACAAACTTGTCTACAGGCTAAATTGATGGAGGTATCTTCTCAGTTGAAGTTTTGTCTGCACAGATGGCTATGGCTTGTGTCAAAATGACAAAGCAAAACAGTAACAACACAGTAATATGTAATTGGTGAGTCCATGCATGCCTATGAGTAAGAAGGAAATACATATAGGACTCACTATGAAAACTCAAGTGATATATTTTATTCATTCATCAAAAGAAGTAGCTGGCTATTGGGAAGGCCATTGTCCATTCACAGCTGATCAGTTGACACCGAAAACTGGGAGTTCATCATATTGTTATAAGCTATAGTAAGGAAAACTAGACTTGGCTGCTTAGGAAGACAGACACAGTAAAATAATGAATATTTACCTAAACAGAGATAAGGATATATGCTATTGGATGTTCTGGGTATACAGAGATAATTGCTTAATAATAGTGTAGCACAAAAAAATTAAAGAGTCAGAGAGATGGATATTGGGGTTCAAGATTCAAGCTGAAGATCAGAGAAGCAAAGCAGCCAAACCAGTAGATTTTACCTCTACTAATCTGAAATGACAATCTTGTCCCCATGAATACTCAGAGGCAAAAGGTCTCAGTTCCTGTGTCCTCCTGCCTTTTATTCTCTCCCCTGCCACATCACTCCTATCTCCACCGTCCTAGTACTGGGATTAAAGGCATGCAATCTCAGGTGCTGAAATCACCTTCGTGTAGGATGTTTCTTTTAGGACTAGATAAATTTCATGTAGTCAGTGTGGCCTTTAACTAACAGAGATCCATTTACCTCTTAAACCTGAGTCCTAAGATTAAAGGAGTGTACAACCACCTCCTAGCTGCTATGGTCACTTGCATTAGAGGTATGTATTACCACTTCCTGACCTCTATAGCTTGTGGCTGACTTGGCTTTCAGAATCCTCAGGCAAGCTTTAATAAATCATAAATAACATACCAACACATAATGCACATTCTTTGGAGGCTTTCTGGGAAATGGTACCAACTCCAAGAAATGAAGGTTACAGAAATGTACAAAATAATTACATTTTATGCAGAAAGAGAAACTAATTTGGATGCAAGAGGGCCATTGAGCACATTATTTAAAGAAACAGAAAAAATACAGAGCATTCTGAGTGAAGAAGAGTGTAGGAGAAAGAGTGATATGAAATGATATAGGAAAAGTAAGTAAATCATAAGATGCAAGCCACTTTCTATTCATGGTTCAAAGTATGGTTTATGTCTTAGGGAACACATTGGAAGGTAGACCCACTCAAGGTTTGATTACAGAGTCAGGCTTTTTCTCATAATACCTGGATCTTATGAAATTGATGGAGCTGGTTAAACAGGCCAGGTGAGGCTCTGGCTTCAGTGTCAGATAATGTAATTTGTAGGTGGGAGGTTGGGAAGGGAAGATGGGGATGAAATAGAGGAAGCCAAATTAGACAAAAAGCTTTGAGGATGAGTTGCAAATCACAAGGCTAAACTGGAAACTATAACATTTTCTAAACTTGTTGATGGCCATAGAAGATAGCCTGTTTTGTATTGGGCAAACATTTACCTGTTATAGGAATGGTGGGGACTGACAGATGAGACCAGTGAAACCTGGAGGAAGTTGCAGGTCTGCCTATATCCTCACACTACCAAGGTGAGCCAAGGTAGATTCAGACAAGGACAATTCACTGGAGCTATGGTGTGCTGTTAAAATGAAGTTGATAATCACTGAAACACTTTATGAGGCCATGATGGAAGCTGTTTCTATCCTTGTACTAGCCATTTTTTGCTGTTTGTACTACTCTATAACCAGAAGCTTCTGTTATTGTATGCTTACTTTTTCTTCTTTTTTAATTTACAAAATTCCATTCAAACATAGAGCTTTTCTAAACACCATTTATTATTGTTACCTAGAGTGCTTTTGACCTCACCTTTCAACTTTATAAATCTATAAATGCTTCAGTCTCAGGACTTATTTTCTGAGACCAGTTCCCCCATACTCTCTCTTTATCTCTGTGCTAGCTTAGTCCTCTATTCACACAGGCTGACTAATTTTTGTGCCTCTAGTATCATACTAATTATAGCTGTAGTTCTATAGTCTGAGATTGCCATCTTGGACTTTACTCTATAATATCCCTATCATGTCACATGGCATGGTAACAATGTTAGAGGTTTCATGAATGAGTGAGTTGGGAAATGAAGAGGTACTTTTATAGCTTAGTATCAGAGTCTGTTCTTTCATATATACACGAGTTACTGTGCAAGGTGATATCACCTTAGGTGTTGTGAGCATCATTATCTTGCACTGTTTTCACCTTTCCACCTGTTGAAACCAAAGCAATTTTTATTTTGGATCTGCTAATCATGGCCAGAGTGTTTACAGCATCAGAATAAACCAAACATATCCCAAGCATGTCTTCTTGAATGGCTGGGAATAGTTAGTTCATCTTCCTACTCCTGTAGTTCAACACTGCTTTGCAACACATCTGCTCTGAGTCCAAATTACTAGGGAAAAGGGATTCAAGACAGCATTGTATCTATATTTTTGTGTTTACCTCATTTCCTCCCCAAAGTCTCTCCCTTGTGAGTTCCTATGAAGTTAAGAACCTTCTGTAAATTCTCATCTGGGACTTGGTTGCAGAAAGAGTTCATGGGGAAAATCTCCTGTCTAGGGTGTTGAGAGTTTGGCTCTATCCCAAGTACTTAATGCTTTCTGTCTCTCAGAGAAGTAGGGGCTGAATTTTGGAGCTATGTGTTTTCATCTGTACAAAGAAAGTAAGGGAATAAATCGAGCAATTATTTGGTGAATAGAAATGTCGGTTTGAGTTCTTCAATCTGTAATTCCTTTTTCAGTTAAATATGAACATAACATGGACAAAGGACAAGGCAGGGAGATTTTGACGCTGCCTTGGGAGCCAGAAAAGCCTTTGCAGGAGGTACTATTTGAGATAGACAAGTAGGTATTTATTGGTCATAGAGTGAAGGGGAAAAGATGCTACCTTCAAGAAAAGTGAATCACAGTAAAAAAGAAATAGTGGGCACAGGATGAGTAGAATAAGGTTATAGGGAGAAAGAATTGGTTCCTGAGATGTACATTTTCATCCTTGATTACTGCAGTTGAGACTGTGAAAATAGTTTGCTGCTATTGATGTACTCAAGAGCCCTCTGGGCTTTGTTCATTAACCTGCAGAGCTCATGAGTAAAGGGCAATGTGAACACATCTGGACTTCCCTTCTCTGTCTCTGCTGAGTTAAGATGCACATCCAAGTTTTACTAATCTCTTGGATATTCACAAACGGGTTTGTTCCACATCTTTTTTAGTATGCATTAGTTTGTTTGTCTTTTTGTATGATTTTCTTCATTACTGAAGAATAAAGAATCAATATGAACCCCTTTATGTTTATGTTGGACTTTAATTGGTTTCTTAGTTATTATATTTAGTGATTAGGATATTGAGTTTTTGGATCTGCTAATAATTAAAAATCATACTTTTTAAGTAAAAGTGAACAAACATTCAGGATCTATAAGTTCCTGGTATTTCAAAGATTCAGTTTCTACTACATGTGTATGCCACTCAACATTAGCACACATATCATTGGCACTTGAGACAGGGTATTGCTTTGTAGCCCCGGTGAGCTTTGAACTTGTGGCAATCCTTCTGCTTCACCTTTTTTACTGCTGGGATCACAGGCACGCATGATCATATTTGGCATTTAGAAACTTAATTTTATTGATGAAACAATTGAAGGTTAACAAGCTTTCCCAGAGTTTCTCAGACAGAAAATGGGAAAGCCAAAGTGTAAACCCAAGTGTAATTCTGTCTTCCATCCGCTTCACTATTACACTGCCCGGCTTCTCTGCTATATTTTTGGCCACACTTCTGAACATTTGATTAAGTTTATTTTTCTTATATTGTGTAATTGGCTGACACATTTAAGGGCAAAATTAAGTATTTGTTAGATATAAATTTCAGGAAAATTCTGAGAAATTTTACCATGAAGCATGATGTTTGCTTACTTCATTCATTTTACTCGATTGTGTCCTAAAACATCAAAGAAGATCTAAATAAAACAAACAAGACAGTGTTTTTATCATAGTCACAGCAAAATCAGCCTCAGGCAGAAACTACCACAGCTACATATGCTCTATGTATATCTCATTTCTCTTTTGTTCCTTTATGCTTCTTGGCCTGCTTTTGTTTGTCCTATGTGGATATTTCGTAGCATATCACTTAAATGCCTTTGATTTCATTCATCATATTTTTGCTATTTTCTCAGTGTTTGCTTTGGAGGTTTTTCTTTTCTTTACATTAAAGATAACCCACTTTTAAATCCTTATTTGAATTTAGCAGCCTCTTATTTTAAGACTAGAATTTGCAGGTGTGCTAAACACAAAATCACAAGTGATCAACCTGACTGAAGTTCACTCTTGTGAACAAGTCTCACCTTGACTTTGATATGAAGTATAGAATTCTTTCTGCTTGGTCATTAAGATCTTACGTACAAATCAATACTAGAGCCCAAAATCCAACATCAGTGTTATATCAAGCTTACAGTCATTATTATAAAATCACTTTCTTTTTAACTTTAGCAACTCAGAGTTTGTAATTTTTCACATCCTCTCTCTGAGTGAAAAGATTTGCCAAGCAAATATGTAAAGAGGCAGCCAGAGAGTGTTCATCTACTAACTTAAAACAATAGCTTTTAAAGAAACTGGGTGCATAATTTGTGAACAAATTGATATTATTTATTAAAAATGGTTATATCTATCTATTAAAGCAGATTGAGGTTGGAAAGAGGCTATCTTCTGTGGCAACCTTTCTCCAGGAGCACCTGATCTCTAATATCTATCTCAATTATTGAGATATAGAAAAGAACGCAAACCAGGGAGTTTGGCATTCCGGAGTTCAAATCCCATCCCTGAACATTGACAGCTATTTGAATCTGGAAAAGTCATTCAATCCCTTCTTGCTCATGGGGAGGTGCTCAGGCAATCCCAGTCATCAGGGGCTTCTTAATGAGTTTAAGTCTTGCTTGTGATCTGCCTTTTGAGAAGGTCCTTACCCTGTTCATTTGCACACTCATACTTACTGAATTTAGCTCCCTGTTCCTTGGATTAATGGTGCTGTTATGTGGGGCAGGTGTCAAAGGTGGATAGTTCACAGAGTATTCTCCCAAAATGGTGGTTGTTATAATTGATGTGTTAAAGATTGAATCTGTACTGTCTTCATAGGTTGGTGTGTTAAAGGCTTACAATTAAGCTGTTAGAAGTTTTGGGGCATTCTTGAACATTATGAGCCTTTGAAGAAATTTCAGTTATTTATATGTTCTTTGTTATTCCATGCTTTTTGTGAGGACCCTTCTGCAATCCACAGTCCCTCCAGAGTGACATTCTGTCCAAACACATGGGGCCAAGTAAACATGCCATGACTTCTCTAAAACAGTGAGTTAAAGAAATCCTTCCTTCAAGATGTTCTTGGGCACTTTGTTCACAGCTACATAAAAATCACTAACGTAGGGTGCCACCATTAATGCTTCTGTTGTTACCATTGCTATTGAATTCTTGTTTTCTATGCTCCTGTAGCCTTTAAGAAAATTGGACTTTTATTCTGTGGATTTGAGCCTACCCCAAATCTTGGGAAGGGACTTGAAAGCATTACCTAAGCCTGTTTCACTGGTCTGTAAGATGAAATAGAGTTCATACTAGGGTTGCCGTGAAAGTTAACGAAAATGGTGAATACTAGTTTCCAGAGGCAAAGGTACTTTGCAATACCTTGCATCCTTTCTCTCATCAAATGTTCACAGTGCTCCTGTGTACTGGAAAGAGGTTTGCACAGGTGATGGCCTGTGTTCAAGGACACATAGCTTGTTTGCAGCACAGTTTGTGCTGCAAATCTGGAGCAATTCTGAATCCAAAGCCCTTAACCACTTGATTCCAGACACTTCCTGGGGCACAAGAATTGAATGCTCAGCATCCAGATGTCTTATAAACCATCAAATGTTCCCTGCCATGAAAAATTATCAACAGTGGCTGAGCGGTGAGCTTTTTGACTTTACACCCTGTTGTTTTTACCTCAGCTAGAGGCAGCTATTTTGATGCCCTGCCCACTTGGCTAATTCACTATCATCAATCCATTTCCTTCTATCACTCCCCCTGTTTCCCTCCAAGGGCTCAGATGGCCAGATTAAGAGTCTGTTGCTACAGAGAGTCAGGTGTGACCACTTTTGTTGAGGAGCCAGAACATGAGCTAATTATAGTGATTAAAGCTTCCTATTTACAAAGCACCTCTGGGGCAGAAGGAACACAGTGTTTTTTTCAGGACTAGACCTGGGTAGGCTACACTGTCCAGTTCCTGGCACTGATGTGCTCTTCCTTCCCTGGAGATCTGAAACAGAAGATTGGAAGGGGCATATGTTCTTGCTAGACTGAGTCAGCTGAGATTCAGGGAGAGAAGGGGCACTTTTGGTTTAGGATAGCATTTTATCAGATTACAAAACACCTAAAAAATGGGCTTTATGCAGGGCCAACCAAATTCACTGTTAGAGATACTCATTACCATGTTATTTAGTAGTGTTTGGGGAAGGAACTCTGCATTTGAATGATGTCTGGTACCATCATATATCATATTTGATGTACAAACCCCTGCCACAAGATGGTGGTTACAAATCCCTTTTACAGACAAGGAAATTCAGGCTTGGAGAAAGTAGATGATTAATTAGAATTGTGTAAATCCTGGGTGATGGGGTTTGTTATTTCTTCTCTCCAAATTTGTGGAATTTCAAAAACCAAACCAAAGCAAAACAAAAAACAATAGTTCAACACAACACACTGCCTCTTAAGCAGCTCAACAATTAACCAGTATTTCTATCATTACTTGTTATAATTTTGTACATGAATGGATGTTTCCCCCAGTTTTTAAGATTAAACATACCCATGGAGGCACACATATATACCACACACACACACACACACACACACACACACACACACACACACGCACAAATCTCTTCATCATTATCATCATCATCACCCAAGATGTCTTTACCTGGAAGCACTTCTAGAGAACCTCAGACAACTCTTCCAAATCTGTATTTATTTCTATAATAACTACTTTCTTCTTTTCATCTAGATTTTTATTTAATTACTATGTTCTTTTTTAAAATTCAGTTTAAGTGTTTAGTGATGCTTTAAATAGATATTGAATGAAAACAAATAAGGAGTTATTTATCCCCAAAGTGATAGCTTAGTTCTTTATTCCACTTAGAGTAACACTGTCTGTAATATAACATGCTTGATAATTTTGAATGTAGAACTGCATTTCCTGATTCTGAAAGCACAAGCCTGACCATGGTAATCTCTAGCTCATCAGGGAAGTGATTTCAACTTCTGTATGAATAGATCACTATGTGTTGTCATAAGCCTCTTTGTATCTACACATCTAGCAGGTTTGGACTCTCACTGTATTTGCAACTATATGTATCTGAAATCAGTGTGAAAGGTGATATATTAATCATTCAATTAGTAGCTAAGTAGTTATTGTGTACAAGGCATTGTATTAGAGCCAGTTCAAGAGGAATATAACAATGTTCTATTACTTCTAGGTATGACAGACTATAAATAATCAAATATATGCACAAGCCCAGATAGAAATAAAGGTGAACAGTGATGAAAAAGGCATCGATAACAATGGGAACATTCTTCATGGTCCTGAAAGAGCATATCTAGAGAAAAGAACATTTAAACTGAGATCTGAAATATAAGAAACCTAGTCAACCATTGAAATCACAACTCCATACCCAGGAAAGTAAAGATGTTAAAGCAGTATTAAGTTGACATGAGAGCAAGGTTGCAGGAACTAGGCAAGAAAAAGGCTGAATGTGTAAGATGAAATAAGATAGAAAATATGCAAAGAAAACAAGAGGTTTTATATTCCATGGTAAGGATTAGGATTCTTCTTTAATATAAAGTACATTTTTAAATTGTATTATTATTTTTAGGATACATAGAAATGCTTTATATTTAAAGTTTTGTATTAGATGAGGAACTAAACTTTGGAAACAGAAATATCAAAGTTTGATGCTGCCATTGCTTCTTGTTTTTTGTGTATAGATCCTTGTTGAATCTTCATTCTTGTCTCGACTTCAGTTTTTTCCACATCTGCATAAAAGTCACTGTAGACTCACTGTGTTGTTACAACACAGGGTCCCCAAGCACCAGCTTCCATCCAGTAGCATGCACATTTTGCATATGATATCATGGCTAAGGAGACTTTGTCACCATGGTAAAATCAATATATTTTTAGGATTGGAGCTCAATAAAATACTGGCAAATCAAATGCAAGAACACATTAGAAAAATTATCCACAATGATCAAGTAGGATTCACCAAGGCATGCAGGGAAGGTTCAACATATGAAAACCCATCAAGGTAATCCACCATATAAACAAACTGAAAAAGAAAAATCACATGATCATCACAGTAGATGCTGAAAAAGCCTTTGAAAAAACCCAACACCTTCATGATAAAGGCCTTGGAGAGATCTGGGATAACAGGAACATACCTAAAAATAGTAAAAACAATATACAGAAAACCAATAGCCAACATCAAATTAAATGGGGAGAAACTCAGAGTGATTACTCTAAAATCAGGAACATAACAAGGCTGTCCACTCTCTCCATATCTCTTCAATATTGTTCTTGAGGTACTAGCTAGAGTAATAAGACAACAAAATGAGATGAAGTGGATACAAATTGGAAAGGAAGAAGTCAAGCTTTCACTATTTGTAGATGATATGATAGTTTACAGAATTGACCTTAAAAATTCAAACAGTGAACTCCTACAGCTTATAAACACTTTAAGCAAAGTGGCAGGATATAAGATTAACTCAAAAAAAATCTGTAGCCCTACTATATACATATAATAAATTGTCTTAGAAAGAAATCAGAGAGGCAGCCCCCTTTATAATAGCAAAAGACAACACAAAATATCTTGAGGAGATGCTAACAAAAACAAGTGAAAGACCTGTATAACAAGGATTCTGGGTCTTTAAAGAAAGAAATTAACGAAGATACCAGAAAATGGAAAGATCTCCCATGCTTGTGTATAGGTAGGGTCAGCATAATAAAAATGGCAATCTTGTCAAAAGCAATCTACAGATTCAATGCATTTCCCATCAAAATCCCAGCACAATTCTTCACAGACCTCGAAAGAACAATACTCAACTTTATATGGAAAAACAACAACAACAACAACAACAACAGCAAAAACAGGATAGACAAAACAACCCTGTACAATAAAGGAACTTTTAGAGCCATCACCATCCCTGAATTAAAACTCTACTATACAGATATAGTCTTCAAAACAGCTTGGTGTATGCACAAAAACAGCCTGGTAGACCAATGGAATCCAACTGAAAGTCCTGATACCTATGAACACCTGATTTTTGACAAAGAAGTTAGAAGTATACAATGGCAAAAAGAAAGCATCTTCAACAAGTGGCACTGTCATAACTGGATGCTGGCATGCAGAAGATTGCAGATGGATCCATATGTATCACCATGCAGAAAACTTAAGTTCAAATGGATCAAAGACCTCAACATAAATCCAGCCACACTGAACCTATTAGAAGACAAAGTGGGAAATACTCTTGAATTAATTGGAATATGACACTGCTTCCTGAACATTATACCAGTAGCACAGACACACTGAGAGCAACAATTGATAAATGGGACCTCCTGAAAATGAGAAGCTTCTGTAAGGCAAAGGACACAGTCACTAAGACAAAATGGCAGTCCATAGACTGGGAAAAGATTGACCAATCCCACATCTGACAGAGGGGTGATTTCCAAATACACAACACACTCGACAAGATACTCACAAAAATACAAAACAATCAAATTAAAAAGTGGAGTACAGAACTAAACAGAGAATTCTCAATAGAGGAATCTAAAATGGCTGATAGACACTTAATAAAATGCTCAACATCCTTAGCCATCAGGGAAATGCAAATCAAAAGAATTCTTAGATACCATCCTATTCCTGTCAGAATGGCTAAAATCAAAACACCAATGACAGTTTACACTGGAGAGGATGTGGGGAAATGGGAACACTCCTCCATTCATACAGCCACTTTGGAAATCAGTATGTGGTTCCTTAGGAAAATGGGAATAAGTCTACCTCACGATGAAGCAATTCCACTCTTAGGCATATACCCAAAGGATGCACAATCATACAACAAGGACATCTGTTCATCTATGTTCATTGCAGCACTATTTTTAATAGCTAGAACCTGGAAAGAACCTAGATGCCCTTCAACTGAAGAATGGATAAAGAAAATGTGTTACATTTACTCTATGGATTATTACTTAACAGAAAGAAAACAATGGAACCTTGAAATTGTCAGGAAAATGGATGGAAATTGAAGAAACCCACCCTGAGTAAGGTAACCCAGTCACAGAAAGACAAGCATGGTATGTGCTGACTTATATATGGATATTAGACATAGAGCAAATGATTACCTGCCTACAATGCACACTGCAAAAGAAGCTAGGAAACAAGGAGGACATACATGGTACATCCCTGAGAAGGGGAAGGGGACAATATCTCCTGAGAAAATTGGGAGCATGAGGGGATGGGAGACTTTGTTAAGAGAAAGAGAAGGGGAGAAGAGGAGGTGGGAAGAAGACATGAGGGACCAGGATATTTAAGTCAGGAGAAGAATAGAGTAGAACAAGAGAATAGGTACCTTAAAAGAGGGAGCCTTTTAGGTTTAAAGAGTAATCTGGCACTAGGGAAATGTCCAGAGATATACAAACATGACCCCAAATAAGATTTTAAGCAATAGTGAAGATGCTATCCTAAATGCTCTTTTCCTTAATGATATTGATGACTACTTTATATGCCATCCTAAATCCTTCATTCAGTAGATGATGGGGGCAGAGGCAGAGACCTAAAGCTAAGAACTGAGGCGAATTCCATGAATCCAGTTGTGGAGATGAAGGAGTGATGAGCATGGGGGTCAGGACCAGGCTGAGGAGACCCATTGAGGCAGCTGACCTGAACAAGGGGGAGCTGGTGGACCCCATACCAACAGTTCAGAAACCTAATGGGACAGAGCCAGGCTCCCTGTATGTGGGTATCATTTGGGAGACCTGGCAGTCTATGAGGCCTCTGGGGGTGAAACAGTGTTTGTCCCTAAAGTACTAATGGATTTTCATGCCCGTTCCCCATAGAGGGATGCTCTCTCAGCCTAGACACATGGGGGAAGGCCTAGGCCATGCCCCAAGTGATGTGATGGACTTTGGTGATTCCCCATGGAATGACTCACCCTTTCGAGGGAGCAGAGGAGGGATGGGATGGGGCTCACTGTGGAGCATGGGAGGGAGAGGGAACTGGTATTGGTATATAAAATAAGATTGTTTCTGATTTAAATTAATAAAAAAGTAAATTACTTTAGGAAGATGATAGAGGCCCTTAGAGAGGAAATGAAAAATTCCCTGAAAGAAGTGGAGGAAAAGACAAACAAAAAATGGAAGAAATCAACAATTCCCTTAAAGAAAGTAAAAAAAAAAAAAAAATCAAACAGGTAAAGGAAACAGTTCAAGACATGAAAACTGAAATAGAAACAATAAAGAAAAAACAGAAATTGAGGGAATTCTGGAAATGGAAAATCTGAGCAAAAAAAAAAAAAACAGGAACTCTGGATGCAAGTATAACTAACAGAATACAAGAGATGGAAGAGAGAATCTCAGGTGATGAAGATCCGATAGAGGAAATAGATACATCGGTCAATACAACAAATTCTAACACAAAATAGTATGGAAATCTGGGACAGTATGAAAAGACCAAACCTAAGAATAATAGGGATAGTAAAGGAGAGGTCCATCTCTAAGGCACAGAAACTATATTCAACAAAATCACAGAAGAAAACTTTCCCAACATAAAGAAAGGCATGCCCATGAAAGTACAAGAAGCTTACAGAACACCAAACAGACTGGACCAAAATTAAAAATAAAAAGTCCCCTCACCACATAATATTCAAAACACTAAACATACAGAATAAAGAATATTAAGAATTACAAAGGCAAAAGGCCAAGTGAAATACAAAGGCAAGCCTATCAGAATTAGACCTGACTTCTCAATGGAAACTTTGAAAGCCAGAACACACAGGATAGACTTCTGCAAACTCTCAGAGACCACTGATACCAGCACAGAATACAATACCCAAGAAAGCTTTCAATCACCACAGATTGGAGAAACAATATATCCCATGGCAAAACTAGATTTAAACAATACCTATTCACAAATCCAGTCCTACAGAAAGAACTAGAATGAAAACTCCAATCCAAGGAAATTAGCTATACCCATGAAAACACAAGTAATAGATAATCCCACACCAGCAAAACCCAAAGAAGGGAAACATATACACAGCAACAACACCACTAAAAAAAGCAAAAATAACTTGAAGTAGTAATCATTGGTCATTAATATCTCTTAATATCAATAGTTTCAATTTTCCCATAAAATGCCACAGGCTAACAAAATGGATATGAATACAGGATCCATTCTTCTGCTGCAAAAGAAACACACCTCAACTTCAAAGACAGATATTACCTCAGAGTAAAGGGTTGGGAACAGATTTTCCAATCAAATGGAAATAAGAAGCAAGCTGGTTTAGCTATTCTAATATCTCATAAAATAGACTACAAACTGAAATTAATCAAAGGAAAAAGAAGGTAATTTCACATTCATATTCATTACAGGAAAAATCCATCACGATGAAATCTCAATTCTGAAATGTGTGCCCCAGATACAAGGGCACACACGTTTGTAGAAGAAACAATACTAAAGCTTAAATCACACACCAAACCCTACACACTAATAGACTTCAATACCTCACTCTCACCACTGGACAGGACTGCCAGACAGAAACTTAACAGAGAAATAAAAGGACTAATATGTTATAACTCAAATGCATTAACCGACATCAATAGAACATTCCTCCCAAACACAAAGGAATATATTTTTTTCTTAGCATCCCATGGAACCTTCTCTAAATTTGATCACATACTTGGTAACAAAGCAAACCTCAACAGACACAAAACAATTGAAATAGCCCTGTTTCTTGATGAATTACCATGGCTTGAAGTTAAAATTCAACAACATTATTTTCAGAAAGTCCACAAGGTCATGGAAATTGAACAATGCTCAACTGAATCACCCCTGGGTCAAAGAAGAAATAAAGAAACTAAAACCTTCAGAGAATTCAACAAGAATGAAAGCACAACATACCCCAAACTATGAAAGCAGTGCTAAGGGGAAAGTTCATAGCACTAAGTGACTACATAAAGAACCTGGAGAAATCTCACACTAGTGAATTAACAGCACACTTGAAAAGCTCTAGAACAAAAGTAGCAAACTCCACAGGAGGAGTAGATGACAGGAAATAATCAAATTGAGGGCTGACATCAATAAAATAGAAACAATGGAAACAACCCAAAGAATCTGTAAACACAGAGTTGGTTCACAGAGAAAATCAACCAGATAGACAAACCTTTATCCAAACTAACAGAAAGCTAGAGAGAGAATATCCAAATTAACAAAATCCAAAATGAAATGGGGGGCATAATAACAGACACTAAGGAAATTCAGAGAATCAATAGGATATACTACAAAAACCTGTACACCATGATTGGAAAATTTAAAGTAAATGGACAATTTTATGGATAGGTACCACACACCAAAATTAAATCAAGGGAGAGGGAACTGGGATTGGTATGTAAAGTAAAAAACAAAAAGATTGTTTAAAAAATAAAAATAATTAAAATAAGTGAATTTCTGAAACTCCTACTCATCAGTTGCTGGTGGTATTGCTTTTTGTGGCTGTGGAACCATTCGGTCGTGGAACCCCACTGGAGGACATAGGTCATTAAGGGAGAACCTCAAAGATCAATAGCTCGACCTTCCTTCTTGTTTGTTGTCTGCTTCCTGTTCCACCAAGATGTGAAGTGAGCAGTCCCAGCTTCACACTCCCACTATCCAACAGCTACCTGCTGCCATGCCTTTCCATTGCTTCCTTCAGCTGGTCCAAATCTGACTAACACCTACTTTTATAATTGGATTGTCATTCACGTATATATTCCCTATAGATATTTTCACAATACAATAACATGATTGAGAAGATACAACAAAGACCATTTTGTTTCCAAAGCCCAAGATGTTTACTATCTCAATCTTTGCAGAAAAACATTTTGAAACATTTCTATTTTGGAAAGCTTGGCTTCCTGTAGCTATTAAATGTCTTTCTGAGCAGTTGAAGAGTTGGTCAACTCTTTCATTAGGTAAAATGCTTGATGTGCAAGCATCAAGACTGGAAATCAGGTACCCAGCACTGATGTAAGTGCTAGGCAGATGTGGCTGTCTGCCTTCTCAAACCCATCAGTGGAAGAGCTGGAGGTGTAATTTTTGAAGCAAAGTGACTAGCCAGACTTGCTGAGTCTGTGAGCTCTGGGTTCAAGGGAAAGACTCTACTCCAGCATACTAAGTTGTGAATTATCACGGAAGACACCCAACATGAAAATGTGGTTTTCACGGGTACACATATGCATGCAATTCAGAACCACACACAATGAACAAGCATACATATATGAATGCATACCACCATGCTCCCCCGCCACATACACAAATTATCCACTTTCTGTAACAGTCTCAATTGTCTCATTACCTACATCCAGACAATCTAACTCTGTACCTGCAATTCACACCCTTGTCCCAATTCTCCCAACATTAACTTTATTATATATCAACCCCCTCACACCTAAATAAAAGAGAAACCAATCTGTTGGGGACCTTGTACTTATCTTGCTCTTTTCATTTACTTTCTCTTTCCCCTAGTTCTGGCAATGATTCAAAGAAAACATGTGAGCACTGAAAGCCAAACTGCAAACTGCCTGGAGGACAGACTCTCTGGTTTCTCAAGAGGGTGGCTGCACATAGCTGTTTCTCTCCCTATTCTTTATCCATGACACCAGTTTCAAACTGCAATTAGGGTGCCACTTTCCTTCCTTTTATCTCTTGACATAAGGACTATCTGATGGGGAATGGATCCTGCAAATATCAGGGGAGTTTGTCAGCAACCATGGAATTTCTTTTTATAAAATCATGTTGGAGGGGAGAAAATGGCTGTAAATCCTGTCCAAAAAATACTTTATAGAGCCCACCTGTCTACAATGGATAAATCAATCGCTCTAAATTAAATTCGCTAAACCTGAAAGACCTGGGTCTGGTGCTGGATTTATTTAGACACTAGGAAAACAGTAATTTTCTAAGTCAACATCCTGACCCCACTTGACTCAGCTGCTGATCATGATAAAGCCTTACCTTGCCACTTGACTCTCTCTTTGAAGGACTGAGACACACATCCTGGGGAAAAGGGACCCAAGTCCAAGGGACAGAAAGTAATCAAGATGTGTCAGCCAAGACAGTAGGAACGCTGCATCACAGATATCTGCTGCCAGGTTCAGAGGCTGCTGGCCCTGTAAATACTGAGCACATCCAAGGCAGGATGCTGCAGCTGTGCAAAAGGACATCACTTAACACTCATTTCAACGTCTTCACATTGGACTTAAGGGCATGATTATCTGTACCATGGATCTTCTGTGTCTTGTTGTTTATCCTTCCCCGTAAACTCCCCCATTGTCTACCACATGAGATAGCATCAATGTCTATTACTCTTTGGAGCCTCAGCTTCATAAGGCAAACCTGAATTTTTGGCACCAATATATAAACATTTTAGCATTCCAGTGACTTCAATTCCACTCAAATCTATTGGGTAGGTTTGATGTCTTACCATCTATTTCTTAAGAAGAAAAAAGCATTCAAGATCACATGGTTTGATTCATTTCCTTGGGATAAAGTTGAAGCTCCAAGCAAAACTGAAGTCACCAAGAAGAACTGGTTGTGGGCCCTTTTGTTCCTCATTTTTTGAGGTAAACTTAAATATAACTACTCTCCCTGTACCATAAGTCTTTTAACTTAGGGATGCTGGTGAGTGAATGTCTTTCATGAATCATAACCCTGCCAGAAAGAGTTAAGATCATCTGGAGATATAATTGTCACAGGAAGTATGCTTCCAGAAGCAGTGCACATGGTGCTTGGGATAGGGAATGAAGAGAGCTACAAGATATAACCTGATGGTTTCCTGGGAGTATCAGTGAGCCCTGGAAAGGTTTTGTCAATTTAAAATACTTTCTCTTGAAGCCATCCAAGAGGATCTAATTCGTCTGTTTGTAGAAGTTGATATTTTTTTTGAAGCTATTACTGTGATGGAGTCTCACCTCTGTAACATTTAACAAAAAAGAGGATGAGGACAGTGAGGCTGTCTATAGAATGAGCTTAGAACACAATGTCTTGCAGATTCTCCCTCTCTAGTCTTCCTAGGCCCATGCCACCATTCCTGAAAATTTTGGTTTTACTCCATGCATGCTTATACTGAAAGCAAGTAATTTGATCTATATGTTATTGAATATGTATATTCAAACAAGGGTATGCTATAGACAGACTGCAAAGTTCTTCAGAGTTTTTAATCTAAATAAATACGTAACTTCATAGAAATGTCATTTGGTTAAGTAATATTTCCCTAGATCTCCAAGGAGAACTTTTATCCGTTCTCTGATATTTAGCATTACCTTGAAAAATAAGGTCATTCGACTGATTAGTTCATCCTATCGGGCAAATAAGAAAACAAAACCGTCTTCCTTTGAAGAGTTCTTTGGAAACTATACGATATACTAAGAAAATAGAGCTTGTGATCTAGAAGATTTACACTTGGTTCCTGTTTTTTTTTCCTTCTGTACAACTTTGAGCCTCTTTCATATTTCAAATATTTTTCCAACACAGTAAAATAGCTTGAGACAAGATTGTGTAGACTTTGAGGAAGATATTTCTTGCAAAATACCTAGAAATGATTTAATAACTGCAAGTTACTTCTCCCACAAGGTAGAAGCAGAACCAAAGTTAAATTCTAGTGTCCGTTAACTGCCAATAGGTTGATTCACTCGGAAACACATTTTTATATTTTTTTCAAATCATACTGTCTGTGCTCACATTTAGCTTTTATTGAATATTAGAAGTGGTGATGTTTCTATTTTTATTCATTGTGTAAATGTACTTCCTTCACACATCTAAGAATTCTGTTCCTGATTATTTCTTCCTGTCCACCCCTTAGATCAGTATTGAAATTCTAACTCCTTCATGAAATGCCCCCCTTTTCCTCCTTTACCATTTTCTGCTATTTTTGCCACCTTCTCAAGCATTTGTAAGTTTATCTGTTTTAGTATTAGCTTTCCTTGTTGCAATTATCTGTTAGTTCATTCATGAGAGTTTGAACTTATAAGCCCAAGTGCAGTCGTGGTGTGTGTAGATTCTCAGTACCTATAACAATGCACAGGTGGACACACTAATGATATTTATGATGTTGCCCATACCTACTTCAAAGATTTTAAGATCTTAAATGCTGATTTTATTCAAAAGAAGTTGAATTCTCAAACAGGAGGGTAAAAATCAGGATTAAAAAATGGATTACCTATATCTAGTACCCTTGCTTACCTTAGGAGAAAATAGTCCCATCCCTGCCATTCTATAAACCAGGTGACCCCCAATTCTTCTCTGTCCCTATACAATATGACCTTCAAATTTGTGGTTCCCCTTCTGCCTGCCCTTGTGTAACCTGCCCTCCCTCCAGTTTGCCTCCCCTGTAATTAGCACTGCCAATTCTGGCTCAGAAAGCCAGACCAAGACTGGGAGTAATTGCTGCTCGAGACTCCTCCTGACACAAATGTTGACATTCTGTTGGCATAACTTGCAATAATGTATGCAGATTGCATCTTTCCAGGGCCATAATTATTACTTCTCAGCAAGAAATAGTCAGGTTATTCCCTGGCTTGATTTCTAGGAGTCTAGTTCCCTTTTGAAGCAGCCTCATGTAGAAAAATGAGAAGGAGGAGCAGAGAGAAGGCTTCAAAAGGATCAGGGAGCATACAGAACTAGGACACAAAGGGTCATCATGGTTTGGGAATCTGGGGTTCTGAGGATCCTCCATCCTCAGCTTCCTGTAAACTTTATTCTCTCTTGAGTCTGTGATTCTTGCAGTGGGTGAATTGGTGTGCTCACACTCCCAACTTCCTAAAGCTTCCATCCTTTCTAGAGCTCCATCCAAAGGAGGTACACATTGTAAAAATCTTCAGCTTATTCTTAATAGCAGCAGGTGATTTCAGAGGAAGCTATAGGCTTGCCAACCTCACTTTAGTAAGTAACTCTGATATGAGTTAAGACAGAATGGAAAACAGGTTGGTCAATTGTGACAGAGAAATGATTTTTTAGGGGATGATTGAAACATTAGAAGCTATTTCCATATTTCTGTTTCTTGTTGCTGGAAAGAAACAAGGAGATCATCACATATTAGAAACTGTTTCCACCTTTTGGCCTTTCCCTTTTACAATTGGGTATTAGTTACCTACAGTTTAAGAGTAAAATGGTCCATTTTATCAGTATTATTATTTATATAATCAATATTATTATTGACTAAATGTGTCCTTTGACAATTTTGTGTATGGATATACTGCATTCTACTTACTCTCATCCTTCATTCCACTTTCTTTCATTTATCTTCTACTCATGTCAATCCCCCTTCCACATTCTTGTTCTTTGTTATTAAGAATGAGCCCATGTGCTATATTAAAACTAAAGTGTAGATCAGAACACTCTAGCAAGGTTGATTGATTTGGGAAAAAGTTTTCAATGTACTTTGTGAACTCCTGTATCAATTTTCTAGAATCTGTATACTGAATTTGACCCCAGCTTGAGATTCATTGAGATTTCAAGTTCTCTTCTAATTTATTTCTTTTGTTATTTCTGTTTGAGGATGATATGCTGACATGCCATTTGATACCTCTTATTTGATAGGTGCTCAAATACAAACCTATTCAATTTCCACTAATTGAAATTGAATAGACATATAGCAGGATTGATTGATTATTCTTTAGAGATTAGGATTGCTTTCAGGCCCATATTTACATCCTATCTTTGAGGCTTAAGAAATGGTCTTGATAGGTATTGTTGGATAAACTGAATCATTCACAGGCAAAAGGTTCATTTATCACTTGCCTGTGGTTTTTAACATGGAAAGTAGAGTTAGAGTGGTGAAGAGTAGTAGGCACCCCATTCTGAAAAACATATTCTAAGAGGAGTATACAGGTGACAGTGGTGCTTTAAGACTCATGGTACTGTCCATAATGTGTTCTCCCAAATAGTGCCTGCAGTGTGGAAATGCATCACCCTCCCACTCCTTCTGCTTCACAGAAACATCACATCATAAATCCTTCAGGAGGTCTCCCTGGGGACCTTTATTTCTATTCTCATTTCCATTTTTTTTTTTTTTTGCTCCAGCTTTTGGGTTTCTGGCAATCACTGCTGCAGATCTGTTGTCCAAATGTGGGAGATAGTGGGACCAGAGGCTGTTGTAAAAGCTTTTCAATAATATTCTTGATGGGCTGACTCCAGATGTAGGCAGACCCATTAGGAAATGGTTAATTTAGTACTTTGAGCAGCTATGATAAAGTTGAATCCACATGGTTCCTTTGTGTACCTAGATAAAGAGTAGGGGACAAACATTCCTTCCTTGACCCATAAGCCATGAATCTCTTGATAACCACAGAGATGGACTCAAAGGATAAAAGTACCTCTTGTCTAAGAATTATGGACAGTAGACTTTGTGAAATGGGGATCTTCTAAGTATGTCATCACCCCTCTCAAATTATCCTAGCTTATCCAATCCAGGAGATGATAGTTTCTCCTTTCCTGCATGTACTTCCAACACTTTTGTATATGGATGGAAACTTCCCTCCAAAATGACAGCTCTTTAGCTTTCCATTCCTATCTATCTGTGTAGTGGCCAAGTCAGTTTCCTTCCCTCCATTATGCATGTCTCTCTGCTTCCCACAATCCTTTGCTCATTCCACTTTCTCCCTCTAGACGTTCTTCCTGTGCATCATGATTTCTATCCATGAAAATACTAAATAAAGGAGACTGGAAAATGCTCTGTTCTTACATAGTGTATTTTTATTTCCATTTATTGAAATTGATTTTCTTATTTTCCCTCTCATCTTATTTAACATGGAGTGAGATGGATAGGTTTGTGGTTTCTAAATAATCTCTCATGGTGGGATCATAATTTCTTAGATATTCCCTTCTTATTTATTTTTTTCATCTTTGATATCTAATATAGGAGCTTGCATATTTGAAACAAAACCCTTTTCTCTGTTTTTCTTGGAGATATCTTATCTGGAAAAACTACTTTGAACATGCACTCTAAAAGAAAATGTGTTTTCCTAGGCACTACCACCTTAGAGGTATGGAGTAGTTTCAAGGCTTTTCGAGTAATACCACATTGATTTCTAACTGATCATTAAAGTTTAAAAAGGAAAACAAAACAAAACAAAACAAAGCAAAAAGCTAAGTATTCTAGTAACAAAACTTCCAGATGTAGGTGGTACATAAACTTAACAAAACAGAAAAAAGTTTTCTAAGTTATTTAGTTTTGATCAAATCAATGTGAGCCAGTTACACACTTCTGTTGTATATAGTTTTTTTAAATTATTCTGTCTTTCAGGAGGGTTATCATGTTTGGATACTCTGTACCAGGGGTTCTTAATATTTTTCCATTGTAGACACCCTTCACATGGTAAATTTTAAGTGAATTTAGGTGTTTAGGCATATAAAGTAGATAAACATTGGAAAATTACTGATAACCAAGTATAAATGAAGATATATATATATATATATATTATATATATATATATATATATATATATTGCCATTTAAGAAAGATGGAGGGAAATTTGCACAATAATAATATAAAAGTGTTTTTTTTTTTTTACAGAAAGAATTACATCTTGGCTGAGTATTTAAACTCAGGAATTGCAGCATCTTCAGTAGATGATTGATGTTTTGATTTTGTAATTGTTAATATTGTGAATACCACCAATTTGCATGAGCATAAAGTATAAACGTACAGAAATATGTTTAGAATCATTACAGAAATTGTTGAAGATTCTGTTCTAATCTTAAACCAAAATTCAATGAAAATTTTAAATGGCACTCTACTAGCAACTCAAACAACAAATTTTAAAATCAAGTATTGTAACACAATACAGTCCAAAGATATATTCATTTGATACTTATATGCTGAGGAATCATGCCAGGAAACTACAGCCTTTGTTTTTGGTAATTAAACAATTTTCTTCATGTAAGAGGAGAAAACTTCAGTGTACAGTAAGAACATTGTAATTTATAACAAGCATTTGTCTTGAATATGATCTTTCATCTGTTCATTGGTGTATTTGGTATAATGTGAAGTATTCATGTCCAGAACGAAGTCTGCAATGTCACATGAGCATCATCAGATTCTTTGCACATTTGATTTTGAATGAATTTTCTATTATTCATAAAATTTACAGTGTTGTCAAAGTTTTCATAATCCCCAGATCCATTTATAGGACCACATCAAGACACTCAATTTAAGAAGGCCTGACATCTAGTATGCAGCTATGTAATGGTTGAATTGTGAGGTACCATCATAGAGCTTTAATTTATCTTGTATCTAGCCTACCATCAGTTAAACATTCTGGAGAGATGATGCAGCCAAGTTCAAGTTCTAGGGTGTAGGCTACAATATTCCTACTGACCCATCTAGGGGACATATAGCATCATGACACACTAACTAAAGAAAACATATTTTTGGAATCACATGATTTAGGGAGTCATTTGTACATTTACATCTTCTTTTTATTTTATATGTTTCGTTAACATAAAATTATATCACGTATCCCTTTTCAATTTCCTGCTTCCAGCCCTTCTATTACTCCCTCATTTTAATTGAACACATGTTATGGTATTGTTTACTATCTACTCTAAACATGCTTTGTTCTATATGAGTACAGTTGATATCTTTGAGTTATGCACAGAACAAATGAAATTTCCTATTTTCAATCTTTTCAGTCACAAATATGTTCTGTCTTCTATAGTCTGTCATTCATTCTTGTCTAATCTCATAGTCTCTTCTCCACCAGCTAATGTTTCAGTCATTCTCCATTCCTATGATTCCCCCCATCCATCTCTCTCCTGAATTACTATACATATGATAGCCTTATATATTGTTTCAGCTTCTATGAAAAATACTACACAGAGCTATTTTCTGGCCCTAAAATATCATTGGTGTCTTTTCCATTAGCCTGTAGTTCCAGTTAATATTTGCTTATCATAACACTTTATCTCATAATGGTATAATTTCTATTTTCTTGAGTTTCTTTTTCCTATTAAATTGTAAGATTACTGAGGATAACCCCATTTTGTTTTTTTATTAGGTATTTCTTAATCTCAATATAGTCTATAAAATGAGAGTTCTTAAAACATTTATTTAATGGATGAGTGGGTAGTTTCAGTACTGTCCCTGCATTTGATAATAAATCATAACTTCTGCTTCAGAATCTACATCCAGTGGATAAGAGAGCATGTAAATAGAATAATTTTCAAACAATGTGGTAAGTGATAATATGAAGTCTGACTGAATAGGAAGATATTATCTGGCTACTCTGCAGTGAGAGGGTAGGGAATGGTGAATGAGATATTCTTAGGGTGAGGATTCATCATTGTGAATAGAGTCATCATATTTTTTGCTAAGTGTGTCTCAGTATGTGATTCTTAAGAGCATAACTTCCACACTTTGATTGACATCAAGATTTTATTTCTGTAACTGGTTTCTTCATGAGGTCACGTTAGACTTCTGTAATAATCTGACTGCAGTTGAAGAACAGAGAGTTATTTCTGGATTCATACACAATCCTTCCTCATCATGCATAGCCTGCCATTTTCCATTTGTCACATATACTCTGATTTTGTACTCCCCACAATATCCAAACCAGAGCCCCTCTAATTCTCACAGGTTTCAGATGCCATTGGGGCACTTGAACACTCTGTGCTCTTTACTGGGCTGTCTCTTTAGTTTTCCTTGGTTGTGTATAGTCATATGAAAAGAAACGAGATAAAAAAGACAAAACTTGGAAATTTTAGGCAGTGTTTCTAAACATTGCTTTGGATTCTGTCTTAAGGAAAGCCATGTCCTCCAAGCTTGGATTGAGTAGGTACTGGTAATGTGGTAATGAAAAGGTATATTTAAGACATCCCCGATTTTGATTTTGGATGTGCATTACTCTGGTAAAAAGAAAACAGACAAATTCATTTGATTTTATTTTTGGACATTTATTTGTTTTTGCAGTTTTGGAGTTAAATCCAGGATGTTGTGATTTGAATGTGAAATGTCTACCAAAATCCAGAAGTGGGAAGGGATAACATCTGGCTATCATCCCACTTGAAAACTATTCTTAAGATGTTTCCCAAAATGTGCTGTGAAAAAGATAATTCTTTTCGACAATATTTAGAGCCATCCTCCTTAGCATCATTTGCAATATATTCAGTGTCTTGGGGTTATTTTTTCTTCCAGGACTACACATGAGTTAAAAAAAAATAGCTTCTTTTTTATCACCTAGAGAAGGAGACATGTATTTTAAAATACTTATCTCCAAATATAATGTACTTATGATAATTATGAGTTTTCACAGGTTATCATGAAACATGCCACTTTGCATGTAGGAGTAGCTATTTGCAGTGTCTTAATGGAAAAGAAGGGTTGATCTGAGTCTTCTGGGATAAGTAGCTATAGAGGTGAAGGGGACGTAAATTTGCTGTCTGAAGCAGGAAGCACAAAACCAAAGTGATAAGAAAGAAGCCTGAGTGTTTCATGTCTATGAATATTTTGGTGTAAAATATTAAGTGATATTAGACAGTATGATGTGAGTAAAACAACAGTACTGAATGGAGTAGAAGATACTGCTGGGAGCTTGTCAATGGAAGGTCTTCCAAATCCAGTAAAGGAGCTAGTGATGCAGCTCAGGTAGAGTACTTGCTAGAATGTATAAAATCTTATGTGGTAGTTACTTTTCTCTGCTGCAACTAAACACCTAAAAAACAAAAGCAAATTAAAGAAGGGGTAGTTTACTCTGGGTTATAATTCCAGAGAGCTACAGTCCATCATGGCAGAGATGGCATGTCATCAGAAAAAAGAGTCTGGCTGTTCATATTATTTAAAGATAGGAAAACACATATTGAACAAGAAATGTGACTAGGTGACAAAATCTCAAGACCCACCACAGAGATTCACGTCCTCTAATCAGGCTCCACCTCCTAAAAGTCCCACACCTTCCTGAGTCATTAGCTGAGAACCAAACATCCAAACACATGGGCCCATTGGAATCATTTTATACCACAACACCCTTGGCTGAATCCCAGGACTAATGACTAATGTGGGAAATTGCCAATACAGATCCAGGTAAAAATGCAAGGGAATTTAAAGCCTTACTTAGAGAGTGACCTAGCCAGCAGGTGGGGCAGCAATAAGTATAGCAAGCTGAAGATGAAAGCAAAAGCAGGGCCCACCACATCAGCATCCCTCACTCTTAAACCTTCCCTACTATACCCTGACCATGCACTCGCAGGCATGGTCAGGAACACCTGTAGCCAGTCCCTAAGCAGGCGTGGCTACAGTATCCCCTACACAGGACTGCAAAACAAATGGATGAAAGATAAGAAGTAAAATCAAATGTGCATGCCTGTGTTCTTTAAAACAAGTGTAATGCAAATCTATAGAGAGGTTGTAAGTACCAGGATACCTTGGCAGATTTGTTAGATAAAGGTAGCCATACAGAGAGACTTATGTTAAGCCTCAATATCTCTCTTCTTTCTTCTATGACTTTTAAAAGCCATATTGCCCCAGAATTAATATGATCTACACCTAGTCCCCAAATCCCTACAATAAAGTTCTCCTTCCCCCTCTGGGGAAAATAAGAACAGCTGGTCACCATCCTACTTGAAAACTATTCTTGAGATGTTTCCCAAAATGTGCTCTATGTCTCATTCAAATTGAATTTATTCTTGTTTTCACAAGCAGCGCCCTAGTTAGCTGTTCCATCAGAGGTGGCTTGATAGACGCATTACAGTTTCAGGCACTTGGAATGCTTGCTGTGTATGGTGAGATGCATGGGATCATTTCCCCTTAGGAACTGGATGCAATCACTACTCTAGCTAATCAGCTAGAGCTATTTCCACCATTGTCTCCTTATGTTTCTGAATATCCATTCAATTCTGCTAATTTCACAAGGAACTTCATCACAGCTCTTATGGAAAAACTTTTCTAGGGAGGCAGGCTATGGTATCATACCCATTTTAGAGATGAAAGAAAAGCTAAGTGATACCATTGGTTATGGTAGAATGGAGAGGAGATTGGTTTATGACTGGGAACTAAACTCTATCTCATTGGAATGTTTGTAAACTAAGTATTTCCACACTGCATACACAAAGATATTTCTTTGTTGTATGGGTATTTATTTCTTATATATGTATTTTGTGTCATAAACTGTTCCAAACAGAAATAAAATACAGAGCTATCCCCAGAAAGTATATTCTCTAGCGAAGGAATTAGACAAGAAATAGATAAACAAATAAACACATAACACACTCTCAGACATATGGCTACGATGCCATCCACAAAGCATAGTGATAGAATATTAAACTGGATAATGCTCTGTTAAATAGAAGGTTAAGAGTTTGCTTCCCTGAAATTGTTGCTGTTAAGCAGAAAACTGAAAGAAGACAAGGGATGAGCAGCGTATATGCTTCACAGGAAGAATCCCAACTGAGCTAATGTAAACTAAAAGGTTCTCAGTTGTGCAAATTATTATGTGTTTTTAACTTGGGAAGAGAGTGGAAAAAACATCAGACTAAACAGAATTCAGAAAGGCAGGGTGGGAAGGTGGTGTATTTTGGCTCACATCTTTAGTGCGTTCAGGCCATCATGGTATAGAAAACATGGTGGCTGAAACATCTTGGTAGTGGCAAGGTCTAGTAGTGCAGCTTGTTTTTATCTTGTTTGATCAGAAAAGTTGGCAGCTTAGGGAGGAATCAACACCTCTAGACTCAGCCTCTGTGACTCATTTCTGTTATATGCTGCAGCCCCAAAGTTTCCACCATGACCTGGTACAGTGCTACTAGCTGGAGACCAGTAAATGCAAGCACATGGCCTGTGTGGAACTTTTCACCTTCAAATTTTAGCAGAATATAATATGGAAGTAAGTACTTACAAGGAGATTTCATGTACAATGGCCAAACAGGGCTGTCAATGCCTCATATTTCTATTTATTTAACAAAAATTATTCACAAGGTTACATTGAATAAGACACACTTTGCTGAAGTTGTTAAGGGAATGCCTTATACATAATATGGAGAAGATAGATTCTATTAGTATCTGAAAGAGAGAGGAAAGGTTGTAGAAAGAATAGAAGAAGAAATGAGAGACAAAGATAAAAAATGTCTATACTTGTGCTAAAGGTATCTGGGAAAGGACATGACTAACAAATGTGTCTCACTTCTATAGGAGAGTGACAATGGTGTGCTTTTGTACACTTCAGGGTCACAGGTCAGATGACACGCCAGAAAGTCATGCCACGCAGTATGAGGATAGCAAAGATGCAGCCTCCTTTACAATCAATCCTAAATTGTTGAAGGTTCTACACTCTATGTTAAAAGTACTGGAGGAGGAGACCTTAATTTCATCCAATAACAATTCTACTTTTCAATAATGTGCTAGGAAAAGAAGACAAGGGCCTCTGGGAATCATATCTGTACTTGGTGACATTTGTTAAAATTAGCTGATGGGCAGCCTTCTTTTTCCCAAAAGGGATGGAGGGAGGCTCACATCCACATTCATCCCTCTTATTTCCCCCTCCCTATCATTTTCCTTAGATGAAAATAAAATGTGACTTTTCTCCTAAGTAATTGATGTTCTGTCTCATTCCCTGAAGCAGAGTAGGCTGAGCAAAGGAGACAGTGTCTCATCTTCCTTGTTCTTGGCTCTAATGAAATATAACCAAGTTGACATATTTTCAAAAATGAACAGTGAGCAAGTATACTTCTCACTTGCCTAGGCCTGAACCCAAGACTGATGGTTTTAGTTACAGAGGAGAAATGGAGAAGTGTGATTTGGATGAGAGAGAAGCCATGCTGTAACTCCTTTCATTTGCTCAATTGTTTTTATACTGACCTAACTTCTCACCTGTTCATTGTTCTGTTAGTTTTACTAATTTACCTACATTCATCTACTTACTTATGTTATTTTTTATGTTCTGTTATTAGAAACAACTCTGAATGTTTTAAGGAAGGAAAATATGAGATATGTATGAGCTCCTATCTCCAGGAACTAAACCATTCTTCTAGGTGGAGTTTTGCTCTCCCAATATTCATGTGTTAAAATATCAGCCTTTAAAACTTTAGATGCAACACTGTTTTGTCGTTATAGTATGACCTTCATTAAAGCAAAGCAAAATGAGGGTCAGGGACCCTTGACTGAGGCCAGGCCACTAAGGCTCATGATATATTTTAGAATTTGTAAGCTGTGGCCAGGTTCGAGTGATATCAAGCGTCTCTTGATCTCCCTCTTCTAATGGGACTAGTGCCTTTATAATGGAGAAATTTTGATATAGAGATAGGCATAGGAGAAGATAATGTGAGCAGGCATGAGCAAAAGGAGCTATCAAAAAACCAAGGGGAGATGCCAAAACAGATCTTTGCTCAGGCTATAGAAGGAACCAACCTGGTTACAACTTTAATTTTAGATTTCTTACTTCACAAACTGTGAAAAGATAAATTTCTGTTGTAAAAAGCCACTCAATTTGTGGTTCTTTGTGATGGCAGCCTTAGCAAAATAGTGCAATGATAGATATAAGAATTATTGAAAATGGGCTGAGAAGATAGATGGCTCTGCAGGCATCTTAATGCACAGACATGAGGAAATTAACAACAACAAAAACATCAAAAGAAATACTTCTAAATAGTCTTAGCATGAGCACATGGGCCTGTACTCCTAACCAAATGGGGAATGTGGAGATAGGGGGATCTCTGGAACTTACTGGCCTCCAGAATAGCTCTAGGTTCCATGAAAGACTCTGCCTCAATGGAATAAAGAGGACAAGGATACAGTGGGGTGCTCAGAATCCTCTTTTAGCCTCTCTGTGTGAGCACATGGGCACATACATCTTTACACACACACACACACACACACACACACACACACACACACACACACACCATAAACATAAACATATCTGTCCCCTACCAGAAAAAAGGATTTGTTAAAAACAAAACAAAATATTAAGAAACACTGAACAATTATAAAGACCTTAGCAGTTAGATTTTCATGCTCCTTCTTATAGATACAACTATTAAAAGACTCCACTTCTCTGGTCTCTAAGTTTATTAATGCCTTCATATAAAGAATACTTAAACATTTTGTATATTATATGCATTTGGGTATGTCTGTATGTGGTTATATGCATATAAGTGCAGTGCTCATAGAGGTTTGAAGAGGATATTAGATCCCCCAAAGCTGGAGTTACAGGCAGGAGTGTGCCATCCATCTTGGTTGCTGAGAACCAAACATAGGCCCTCCATAAGAGCAGTACATGATCTTAACCACTATACCATCTCTGCATTCCATGTCTTCGTTTTGATTTCCACAACAAGAATTTGAGGGGCCCAAGATAACTCAGAGGTATATTTTTCTTTGTCCTTTTAAATTTATTCACCCACCTCCATTTTCCTCCCTTCTCTCATGTGAAAGTGTGTGTGTGAAAGTGTGTGTGTGTGTGTGTGTGTGTGTGTGTGTGTGTGTGTGTGTTTGGGTAGGTACACGTGATCGACATGTAGATGCCTGTTTAAATGGGGTATTAGATCTCCTGTAGCTAGAGTTATAAGTGGTTATGAACCATCCCAAATGGGTGCTGGGGATCAAATTCTGTTCTTCCACAGTGGAAGTGTGTATTCATAACCACTGAGCCTCTCTGTCCTCTCTACCTTTGTCTGAATTAACCTCTCCCAGTGGGGAACTGTGTGGTATGTAGGTAGTAAGAATTAGCTTCTCATAAAATCTGACAGCAACTCAAGTGAGATTTATTACACATGCACTGAGCAATTACTCTTGTCTCTGGTGTGAGTTAATGCTCTAGGGGAAACTGCCCTCAAGTAAATTTTCCTTTACTAGATGAAGGAAATAAAACATGCATGCACCTAACTAGTTAGAAGGTCTAATATGTATTCTACGCTACAGGCAGAGGACTGAGGAAGAGGCAATCATGGATGAGATCTGTAAGGAGTTCAAGGCAAAGGTTTGTGAACAGGTGATACCAAATATGAACCAAGATTAGTGGGTAAAACCTAAATCTGGCAGTACAAACAGAGAACATTACCTAGGCAGGGAAGCAAGAAAGGATCACCCATGATGGCAAGCAGAGGATTCTACCTTGCAAGGGATTAGTACAAGAAATAATGAATGACAGGTTCATTTAGAGACAATGATGCCAAGTCACCAAAGATGAAATCCCTTGGTTTGGGGCGTGAACATCATACAGCTGAAAGTGAGAAATATAAATATGATTTATAAGGGCAGAACCATGAAGGTTACTCTGCATTAGGAAGTACAGTGATGGCAGCACAAGCCAGAGACATCAAAGGTGAGTCAGCAAGTCACCAAGTCAGCAAGAGAAGAAAGAATGGAACCTCTGGAGAGTGTTTTATACACCTAGCCTACACATTCCTGTCCCTATCACTGGCTCTACTGATTCTTTTGTGAAGTGCTACCTGCATCCTCTCCTTCCAAAGTCTCTGAGTCAACCTTCTTCATGAAGCATTTCTTATTTTCTCAACTGGTAAAAACTTCACTACCCTCTAATTCATGTTATTGCTTTAATTGTTCTGCTCTTTCTAAGGTCTAGAGGAATCTCTTTCTAGGACTACTCCATGAAGCAATCAGCAAAGGCCTACTGTTTTCGAGGCATTGTAATAGGCACTGGGGCTCCAGAGCTGACCTAACACCCTCTAGTTATGTATTTAAAAGCATTGCTTTGGAGCATGCCCTTGTGGTGAATTCTGTAATAGCAGCTACTCATGAATCTGAGGCAGAGGGATCACTACCTAAAAGATCTGCCCAGACTGAAGATTGAATTCAAGGCCAAATAAGGTAAAGAGCACAAAATTTGCTGGCAAATATAATATTGCAGTGAAGTACATGCCTAGCAAGTGTGAAACCCTGGGTGGAGTGCCCCAGTACCACATTTTTTTTTAAAATAGTTTTACTGTGCAATTATATTCTCTCTTTCTGGGATGGAAGCCTTAAAGTTATACACCATAGCCACCTAAGTGTTGATCACATTTCCCAGGGGCAAGGTTGAATCCCTACATATTCATCACTGGCAGATATCAATGCCTTGTTTTCTCAAGTGAGGGCTATATTTCACATTAAACATATAAATCCCCCAAATATCTATTCTATGACCTTGAATGTAGCCTCTTGCCATTTACTTGGGCTGAGCTTATAAAATGGAAAATGATAGGTTGATTGATTCTTTATCTTAATTACAAATCTTTTTATGTTTTTCTGTGCCTATAATATTATATTATGTACCCGAAATGCTTGCATACAAGTACCTCTCAGTGGTGATTGAACATTGAACACAGAGATCGGAGGAGCGACAAATGGCCTCATTACTCCTTATGGCAACTTGGAGAGGCAGCTTGGAGACAGGCATCATTTTCTGTGCCTGTTAAGTGAGAAAATAAATATCCAAGTTTGTCTGGATGTGGCCTGAGGTCATAGCCATATCTACATTCGAAAACAAAATAATTTCACATGACATAAGGAAAAATCCTGAAAGCATTTCTAATTGAGCTCCCTATTTACAGATTGTGAAACTAAGGCTCAGATGAGAAAATAACTAAAGTGGGGGAATTAGAATTCATTTGTCAGGTTGAAACTTTTGTTTCTCGCATTTCTAGTTATCAGTGATGAAAGCTCTCACTCAACACTTACCATTTAGCATCCAAAAGATGATCATCTCCCATCTTGCAAGTGAATGTAGGTTGTCCAGAGTCCAGTATGGCTATACAAATCAGTAATCCTAGCTCTCAAGAGGTTGGGGAAGTAAGATCACAATATCAAGATCAGCATGGTTACATCATGAGACTGTGACTAGGAAAGAAATAAGAACAATATCCATCACCACTTCCACCAAAACCAAGCATGTATGCAGGTAGTTAATTTGCTTCTGTGTACTTTTGCTTTGTTCTGTCTATGTGTTTTTATATCATAGTATCGCTCCTTCTCATCTCCAGATTTCTAGGGATCTCTCACTGTTGCCAGGGAAAGATAGAAGTCAATGTGTTAAAATCATCGGGACATTAAGCCCTTCAAACTCCTTAATTCAAATGTCTTTAACTTCTGGCCACCCAAGGCCCTTCTTCGTAACTAACTCTAGTAAAGTGAACTCAACTATGTTTGGACAGCTCCTGTTGCTATGAACACTTTGTAGTTTGCCAACAGGCTTCCATCTAGGAAACACGCAGAGTGAACTTATTTGCAGTCCAAATGAAGTTATCAAGGCAGATACCCCTTGCTTTTCCAGCTAAGCATTCTCGCTCCTTCCAAAAACACCTTCCAGTAAAACAGATTCTATGATAAAGATAAGGTTTATCTAGACAAGTATCTATAAGATACTTGTCTAAACTCTCTCTAGCCTTTCATAATTCCCATTCAAACCCCTTTGTTCTAGTCTTGATGCTTACTGTTCACTTCTGATTGTCTGCAAATGCACATGGAATTAGTGATTGCCTAAAACTTCTACCTCTTTTCCATTTGGGCAGACAAATTAGAAAGGTTTCTAATTCTATGGCCCTTTAACACAGTTTTTCAAGTTACAGTGACCCTAAACCATAAAATTATTCTTGTTGCTACTTCATAACTCTTAATTTAATATGGTTACAGATTGTAATGTATATATCTGATACACAGCATATCTATATACTACACTGTGGGAGTCATTCAACCCCCAGAACTGGTCTTGATCCACAGGTTGAGAACCACTGCCTTAGGGCTTTTCCAAAGTCACAATTTTCCCTGTTAATTATTGGAAGCAAAATTCTCGAAGGGATATGTGCTTCTTGAGAGATATCTGCATTGTTAGATAACATTATACTCCAAGGAATGGCTTTCTTTCTTTCTTTCTTTCTTTCTTTCTTTCTTTCTTTCTTTCTTTCTTTCTTTCTTTCTTTCCTTCTGTTTCTTTCTTTCTTTCTTTCTTTCTTCCTTTCTCCTTCTTTCTTTTTGTTTGCTTTTATTTAGATTAGAAAAAATCTTATTTTACATATCAATCCCAGTTCCCTCTCCCTTCCATTCTCCCATGCCCCCACTGATCCCCCCATCTCATCCCCTTTCCCTGCTTCCATGGCGGATCATCAAAGTCTGTCACATCATTTACTGTAGGGCTTAGGCCTTCCCCAGGGTGTCTAGACTGAGAGTGTATTTCTCTATGGGAATGGGCTCCCAAATTCCATTTATACCCTAGGGATAAAATGCCAATCCACTACCAGAGTCCCCATAGAGTGTCCAGGCCTCCTAACTAATAGACATTTAGACATAGTGCCCTTGAGATGAGATGAGATGAGGGTCATCCTTAAAGATATTTCTTTTATTGCTTCTCTTTTCTGCCACCTATCATTTGTTCATCTCTCCTACATATAAGAGAAAATATGGAAGGATATTCAGAGGTATATCCATTTTTATTTGATTTCTCTTTTTAAACATGGAATGCTGATTCCCAAAATACATAATTACCCTCAAACCCCACTTACTGCTATCCATGTGCTCTCAAGTTCTGCACTGCTCATAGTCATGGACTTTAATGGGTATTTCATCAACACTGGAAGATGGCACCTTTGTGCTAATGATCACCTAATATTTAATAAACAATCAGTTAACTTGCAAGTGGCAGCAATTAACCAAAAATGATAAATAATTAAGGCCTAATTATATGGTATCCATCATTTCATTTCCCAGCCCATGCAGTTCCTGGGTTTTTGTTGATGAATGGAGCTCTTTCTCCATCTCTCTACCACTGTCTGAATAATGCTGGGGAGGCTCTGGGTCCTCACATGACCCAAGGGTGATGAAGTGTAAATTGACTTACTTGATTGGTAATTAAACTGTTTCCCTATTTTAAGTGCTTTGCCGTGGCATTAGTTGTTTATTATGAGTCTGGAAGAACAAAGGCAGAGGCTGCTGGGAGGATTCAATCTTTGAGATGTGCAATAGAAACCACAACCATAGTGGCAGGTTGGCTCACCTTTCCTGTACCTGACTGTAAAGCTAAGAGTGAGAAGTTCCTCTCTTGACACCTCTGTATATATGTGTGCATCTGTGTATGGGATAAAACCAAGGAAAACCTGGGGGAGCATCTTCTTCACTGAACTATCAAGGAGTCAAACATTTCCTCAGTGACTAGTTATAGGTACTCTAAGACTATTATCTGAATGTTTGTTTATCAGTCAATGAGACTTTGTGTTGGCTTCCTTCTTGGTGAAATGTCAGACGTAAGTACAAATTCCCACCATCCACAAATGTTACATTACTCTATACTGATGCCCAATGATAAGGTACAGAGCAAGGCTGATTTTCTCAAAAAGAGTAATTGAAATAAAGATAAGTTGAGGAGTAAGCCAGAGAAGATGGAATTGAAAGCAAATATTTCTGAGCACCTCTTATAGCCAAGGGAGCTAGATAAAATATGTTCCTTTCATCAGCTAATTCCATATATAAGGATGTAGGTACCATTGTACTCTCCCTTTTGTGGTCTGCATCAGTTCAGTGGCCTAAGTACAAGTTGGTGCTCTGGAACATCAGTTCACTGGCCTAAATACAAAATAGTACATTGGAGTTTGAACACTAGTGGTCTCCTGAACATATGCAGAACAATGTGCAGTGCTTTGGGGTTTGGCACCTTATCAGGCTCCTGACTAGAGCTTCCTCCCTCCCTCCCCCTCCCTCCCTCCTCCTCCCCCTCCCTCCCTCCCTCCCTCCCCCTCTCTATCCATATGCATATATATATATATATATATATATATATATATATATTCATTTCACAGGTTTTATATGGGGCCAAGTAAGGTAGGCTATACATAGGTAAGAGAGTACAGCTGCTTTTATAAAATGAGAAGTTTGATCAGGTGACAGATTTGAAGTCTTTGGACTCTGAATACCTAGTTCTTATGTTTGTTCAAGAACTATTTCCATGAATATGGCAGAGCAATCATGAGTTTTGAATTCCTCAATAACTTCCCATTAAGTGAAAGCATCTGAGCTTACATATGGGAATTTGGTTTGTAATTGATTGGGATGCAATCATGTTAATTTCATTAAAAGAAAAAATCAGGTGGTTCACACTTGTAATTCTAGCATTTGGAAGGCGGAGGCAGCAGGGTTTCTGTGAGTTCTAGGCTTTCCTGATTAGAGTAAGACTGTGTCCAAAACTCTGGTAAAGAAGGAAAAAGTTTCCTGGTGTTGGTGGTGCATGCTTTTAATCCCAGCACATGGGAGGCAGAGGCAGGAGGATCTCTATGAGTTCCAGGCCAGCCTGGTCTCCAGAGCAAGTGCCAGGATAGGCTCCAAAGCTACACAGAGAACCCCTGTCTCAAAAAACCAAAAATAAAAAAAGAAGGAAAAATTTAGTTATTGTCATACCAACAGATTCCACTCATCTCCTAAGATGCCAAGTTCATGGACATTTTTTGTTCTTGCCCTACAGAACATTATCAATGTTTATCTGTTCTATCCTTAGAAGTATCAATGAAGGGATATGTAGTATCTGTGCTTTCATTTCTGAATAGAAGGAAGGCAAGTTGTCACAGAATTATGCTGCAATGTAAGACTGAACTTGAGAAATATGAAATTGGACTGTATACTATTTCTTTGGTTATTAGTTGCTATGATAATAACACAGGAATTTTTCTTCAAGACTTTAAGTCTCATAAGGAGAAAGTCAAGGTTATCTTGGATCCCAGTGTAGCACCCACAGTCAACTGCTCAAATAGGTCTTCTTGAGCATCCAAATAAAAAGAAGGGATTGCATCATGAAATTTGAGCTCTTTCTCAGATTATAACTCTCTGTAAGGAGTCTAGTTAATGTTGTCTTTTGAGAAGAAAGGGGAGTTGGGAGATCTGCTCAAGCCTGGCATGAAAGCACAAAGGATTAGAGGAAATCAGGGTGGATGGGAATGGCTTCCAGGTACAGCTTCTGATGGAGAGGCTGTTAGGCATATAAAGGAAAAAAATAGGATATGGTTTCTGGCCCACAGATAAGCAAGTTCTTGATTTACTTGAGACTAATTCTAACTGCCGTCTGCTCTGTTCTAGCTCAAGCTCATGACTGAGTGAAAGAAACTGAAAAGACAGCAAGAAGCCTCCAGAGAATGAAACAGGACACACATCTGTCTGCCTTTCTCCCTGGGGTCCTGAGACCCAGAATGAAGGGCTCAGTTGCCTATTATGCATGAGGAGTTGGAAAGAATTGTGCTGCTTGAAATAAACAGCATCTGTTGCCAAGTTGATTGTGGTCCCTGGCTCATCTTTGGGAAGAAAGTTAAGAAATTCTTGACTTACCAAGAAAATGGGGAAATCCATTATGAAGATCTCCCCTCATTCACCTCCCCAAACATGTACAATCCTGTGATCATAACAAGGAGGCTTGGACTATAGGGTATTTTGTGTGGGGAGAAACATATATGGCTTCAGCAATCTGCTACTTCTTGCTATGAAGAAGTCAGGTGACCTTGAATAGGCTATTAATCTTCTCTAGTAACATATTTGTTAAATGAGAGAACTCATGTTTGTTGTTCTTTTAAAAGGCAGCTAATTAATAACTCAGGCTGGTACAAAGAAAGAAGCCTCCCCCACCCACACCTCTGTTCCCTGGTCTGCTACTGTCAGTCTGAGTTTCTCCCAAGGGGAATGAGGCTGACAGATTGTGGACAGGAGCAGGGAGAAAAGGGGGTGGTCTATTTTCCATTCCCGCTTTTGAATTCTTTGAGGAACTCTGGTAAAAGGCACTCTTTGCAAGTTTTCTACCTGCCCTCACATCATGCAACTGGGATGTTAAACCAAGGGGATGAAAACATGGACATGTGACTATGTAGACATCCACACCTACTCTCACCTCTTGAACAGAAAATTCCTATCACAAGTCTATGCTGTTCTTAAATCAAAGAGAAACACTGTACTCTGTCAAAGCCACTTGTACTTTTCACCCAGAAACTTGTGGTTTTATGGCAACAAGTCTTTGTTTGTATGGTGCTTTCTAAAGAAAGATCCAAGCAAAGTGAACAGGTGGTTACCATCATTGCAAATCACCTTTGGGCTGTGACTCTGAGTCTGTTCCCTCCAAAAATGTCTTCCTTGATTTATTCTCAAGTTCCCACAGCTCTTTGCCCAGACTGTCTTATTGATGCTCACATTAAATAGTTATTGACTGGTTATACCCCCTTCTGGTCTGTGTTGAGCTTTGAAACCACAGGGTCTCATCTACCCTTACTCTTTGCATGACCCTAACCCATACCCGATCATAGCCACATGTTGGGTTCACAAAAGTAGTTACTCTTCTCCGTGAGCTCTGCAATCTGTTTCTTCTCCTGATGAATACACTTTCCTATGCAGAGTCTATATACCTGTAAACATAATTGTAACCTCTCAGAAGGATGCTCATCTGATCCCACCTCTATTTTTATTTTGCTTATACTAACTCCCTCAAGGGTTACATCTTCCCAGTAAATAAACTAATGTTGTCATTCAAATAAATACTGAAAGTGATAATAAACATACTCCCTCCAGTCATTTCCATGGTTCATATTTTGCAAAACAGCTTCATCTGTTTTCTTATTTGAGCAACAAAATCTGCTTCAAAGAGGACCTGGCTTCCCCTCAGAGAGAATGATGCTTTGTAGACCAATCTCCATTCAAGTTCTGGCTCAATTGCCTTATCTTCTAGAGCCGTATTTCCTTAGCACACACAAACCCTATATACCTTGATGTTTCCTTATTAAATATTCATTTCAGAATTCGTTATTTGTCTATTAAATATTCATCAGCTTATGAGCACATATCAGACCATATGTATTTCTTTCTCTAGGTACAGGCAGATAATGAAACCTGAAATCCAAGTATTTCTACATGAACCATAGTTTTCTGTTGCTGTTATCCTCAGAAAACTGGCCCATTATCAACTTTACTAACTATTCTTGCTGCTTTTATCTGCCAGGTGACTTCCGTTCTTTCTGGATTTTTCAACAAAGTCAGACTGTTTATTTTTTGTCTCTTATTTTTTTCTTGTTTTGTTTTATTACTCCAACATAGAGCTATGAGAAACCATCTCTAGTGTTTTCTGGGCAAGGTTTGGAGTATAATAATGATGTGTTAATTGGGTGGGTTGCCCCTTTATGGAATGAATTCCCAAGCTATAGGCTTATTAAAGGAACCTTTAGTTGATTTAATTACAGGAATTGATGGGACTTTTGATAATGTTGGTAATTTTTAAACTATTTTTAATTAATTATTTGGGAACTTTGAATCCTGCACCCTAATCCCACCCAGTTCTCTGTCTGTCCTCCCTTCACACTTTTAGCATCCCACCCAAAGGAAAACTTAAAAAAAAATAATAGAATTAAAATTAAATGTGAAATACAAATAATATTAATTAAAATTAAACAAAACCTCACACAAAAAAACAAAATAAAACAAGAACAACAAAAACTAACCACAAAAAAAACATCAAAAAACATGGATAAAAACCTCACTTTTCCCTCAGTTTTTCCAGCCCCTCCATTGCTTTTTCATTTGTCTTAGAGGCATTGGGAGGTGCTATGTATCATGCAGTATACCCTTTTGTTCAAACTGCTTTACTTGCAAAGGTTCATTTTGTAATGTGTTGTTGGTCATGTTGTAGGCCTCTGGCTTCTGGTACACCATCAGTACTGGACCCTCACTGAAACTCCCACTGGATATCCAACTGTTGCTCCAAGTAATGGACATCCTGTGGCTATGGTTAGTCAGGAGCAGTCCATTCACATGCTCCAGCAGGTCATAGATGAGGTAGATGTTGGGGACTGCCAACTCAAAGTGCTAGATATATTCCTGAATGGTAGCTGTGTGTTTTAGTGTGGCATTCTGAGATCATTCTTCTCAGATAAGGGACAGAGCCAGATCTTCCACTTCCATCGTGAGAGGTTGGGGCATCTTTCCTGAGTAAAGGAGCCAGCTCTCCAATGGGGGTAGGGCAATCTCTCCCATGCCAGGGTTATTGGGGTTCCAATATCCCAGGCCAGTGAAGGGCGGACCAACTCAGCACAGCCCTAACACTTCAAAACATGGTTCAACACACGGTTCACATGGGCAACAGACATCAACACACACCTCATCTGCAGCAGGATGTGGCCCTAAGCTAGAACTTGTGCCTGGATGTCATCGTGGCTCAGGTTGCAGAGCAGGACACTCAGATCTGTATGGCTCCAGCAGCAGCATGGCCCTCAGATAACATGGCCTCACGTGCCAGGTCAGACTCCAGCAGTCACAGGGCTTTCAATGGCAACAAGAGCCACAGGCATCATTATGCACTCTAATTGTCGTAGGGGCAGAGACCCAGACATGCCCCCTGGCCACAACCCCTGGTTGAATGTCACCATAGCCATCCTAATCTGTAGGGCCCCGATGGCAGGCACCATGACCCTTGGGTAAAAAGCTGGCCTCAGGAGTCAGTGCAGATCTTGGGCAACTCCAAAGACTTCAATGGTAATAGGAGTCACAGACATTGATGCAGATCCTGGCTGTGGTAGACCAAGGACCCACACATGGCCCTCTGCAGCAGCTCAGCCTGGATGGCTCCATGGCTCAGATTTGTAGCACAGGCCACATGGGTCCAGCACTGGAAGTCTATCAGCCCAATATTGGTAATTTTTAATCAAATGAACTCATAGCTGTCTATGGAAGCTCGAAGACCTCATCAAATAAAAGTGACAGCCACTTTTCCCTAGATTCCTTACAGCAAAGCTAGTCCTCCTATTAGATTGTAGCTCCCGAACTCTCTTCTTCTAGTGAGGCTGCCTTGAACAGGCAATGTCATTTTATTTCCCACGACTATCTTCTTCCATACTCCTCCAACCAGCTCTGTTGTCTCTAGAACGGTTTAGCCACCTGACCTAATTTCTAATAAATTAAATGTATCTTGGAGTGCAGTGGAACCTTGGATTAGAATCTGTCCTAATTTTAGAATAAAATATATAATGGCATTAGAGAAAAGAAATTTTAAATACTTAAATTGGGGTATGTTAGTAGAATCATTGTGGAAATGAGTGTGTGAAGCTTCTCAGGAAACTAAAAAAGGAACTACCCCATGATACAGACCTTAATCTGATACTGCTAAACTGGTCCTGTGTACTTGCCCACAAGAACCAAAGTCCAAATACCACATAGATATCTGTGAGTCTAGATTTATTGGCCAAGTTATAGAATTAGCTTATGTACCCATCACAGGTGCATAAGGAAAACATGGTGTCTATACATGAAAAAGTAACATTTTACCATAAAATAAACAAAAATATGCTGTTTACACAACAATGGTTGGAACTGGAGATCACCATGACACAAAAATGAGCCAGACTCAGAAAGATAGAAACTGAATATTCTTGCTCATATGTTTGAATTCAGTTTAAAAATAAATGATGTGGCTGTAGAGATATAACAACATAAGGGCTGATGGGACATCAATATGCTTCTAAGTAAATTGCATACATGAATGAAAAAGAAATTAAACTTATTATTTTATATAATCAATAATTATTGTCTTCTCCTGCTACTCAGTCCCTGAAGGAGTTCTCTTGGATTTTTAACAGGAAATTTAAACATAAATGAAATCTTTTAGGTGTGGGAACCTTAAAATCTCTTAACCCCACATGCATATTTGCCTTACTTTGTGTATGTGAAGGATCAATTTGTCAGGAAAATGTAGTGAATACTTACAATGTTGCAAATTAGTGATGCTGTAATATCCCATGAGACGCACATTCAACTATATGTAAGGTAAGAAGCATAAGAGAAAGTATTCAAAGTATTATAGCAACTTAGGTGGTAAGAACAATTGGATCTACAAAAGTCAGGGACTGTATCGAACCCCCAAAATCTTAGCTTTCATTCCTTCCAAAGCAAAGATATTATAACTCAGTCATTATAGGAATTATAATTCATTATAGTGGGTCTCAAAGGTCATTATTGCAAACATGTGTTGAAAATAGAGACTGTGACGAGCAAGACAGCTCAGCTCAGTGGGTAAAGAAAGGCAGCTGTCATTAAGCCTGATGACTTGAGTATGATCTTCAATACTCACAGGAAAGAAGGAAGGGCCCAATTCCCATCAGTTGTCTTTACACCTCCATATCTGAGAACTGGAACATATGCCCTCAATAAATAAACAATAATATAATGAAATTTATTTTTTAAAAATCAGAAATTGCATGTGTCCTCATATAAATAGATGATATTATATATATATGATACTTAATAGTTTACAGAGGAAAAAAAGCTTATGTTTGGATTTCTGGCTCATGAGTATCTTTTCATTTTGACCTGTAGTAAGCTGACAGGAGTGTGGTGACATTAAATGAGTTGAAGCACTATGAGTAAGCACTCAGAAATCCCAGTTCCATTTAATCCAGACTTCCCTCCATCTTTTTATTTTGAAGTCAGTGTACTAAATAATATTCTCACTTACAAAATATCCTGAAGTCAGAGAAACTGAAGTACCCAAGACCTTCCTAATATGTCAGGAACAGAGTTCCATGTATCAGCATCAGAAGCATCAGAGAACTTATTGAAAACATAATTTTGAGGGGTACACCCTAGATCTACTAGATTAGAAAATCTGGGGTGTGTTGCAGAATTAGTTCTATTTTATTAACCTGTCAGCCAATTCTGATATAAATTAAAGGTAGACCATAACAGACTTCAGTGTATGGAAGCCCAGTCCTTAAAACAGGTGTTTTTCTTGTCTGCTTGTCCATCCAACATCACCTATTAAAGCCCTTACAAATCACGTCAACACTAACATTGAAGATATGTTCAGATGATGTTAGAAAATCCCCATCCCTGATTCCATGAAGCCTGAATGATTATATTTAAAAGCTGCTGGTGAATCAGAGCTACCAGCCAACACTTTGTTCTTTGTTCTTCAGCTTGGCCAATAAAACAAAACAAAAAAACCACATTCATTGTTCAGATCTTCTTGTTCTGAAAGCTGGTAATGCCCTACAAAAATATAAGCTGAAGTTTTAATGTCTCCTACTTAGCCTGGTCCTTAGGTGAAAAGTATCAGAGAAGAGAGATTAATGCAATCCTCCCTGGATTTAGCAAATTTCTGTAATTCTAGACATTCCAACCATATTTCAACAGAAGGACCCTGCCCATCTCATACTGACTTCCATGTGATGTCTTTTTTTATTACCTTTATGCCCCATAATTATAGCATAGCACATAGTAGGCACCCAGCAAATACTTTTGAACAAATAGGCCACATTGCACACATACTACACCAAGTAGCATAAAAAGCTGATAAAATTGTCTGAAAAAACAAATCAATTCATTCCTAGTAGCTGACCCTTTAAGACAAGTCAACTTTTTTTAATAAATTCAGATGTCTCTCACAAAAATAAAATACCAATTCCTGAACAGAAATGTCAGCATGGAATATCATTTGCCAAATGTTGATTTATATAACTTATTGTACTTTCATTTCTGATAAGGTAGAATTTTATCAGAACTAAATTTTAGCAAACAACTACAGATTCCATTATCATACAAAGCAGATTTTTCTCAGGTTTGCTAAGAGCACAATAGTTTAGGGCATGTAATCTGTCATACTTTAGAGAGAGGAAACGAGTGGTAGGAATAGATAGGACTTTTTTCCTGGATCAAGAAATAAAGAGAAGTAACTAAAAACATATGGATACATACATACACATCTTTCTGCCTTGAGTTGGTTGCCAAAATTCATCAGTAGAGCAATCTATAAATTATGAAAATCACAGTGAGGTTTTCAGCCACAATACTACCAAATCCTTGTGGGACCTTTGGCCAAACAGTACTCCATGAGGGGAAAGATTGGTTTCAGAAGTCACATGGGATCCAGAATAAAGAAATTTAAAGAAATGTCAAATAGGTACATGCGCAATGGTGGTCTCACAGGGCTCACTGACGATTCCCTTGAGATAAACTGCAAAATGTTTCTTATGTTAGGCTTGAGAGATTACTCAGTGGGTAAGAGCAACTGCTGAACAAGCAAAAGACCTGAGTTCAAATAGCTGGCATCCATCTAAAAATCTAAGCATGGCCACATCAAGAGCCTGTAATCTTGTAACTGGGAAGGAAAGGACTGGCAAAATTGCTTGGACTTGCTGCCTGCCAGCCTAGATCCAGGTTCAGTGAGAGAAACTGTCTGTCTCAAGGGAGTTAGACAGAGAGTGACAAAACATGACACAATAATTCCTCATCTGGTCCTTGAACATCAGCACACATGTAAATGTGATTTTGTTCCCCCATTCACACATAAGTATTTTCAGACTGACTGGATTGGGGAGATCTCTCGTTGGAAGCCCACAAAGTAGATGGACTTCTTTTTTAATTAAAATACTGTTTATTTTAGAAACGATCTTATTTTACATATCAATTACCGATTCCCTCACCTTCCTATCCTCCCATGCCCCCAATGTCCCCAAAACCCACACCAAACCACCCCCATGAAGCCCCCAAGAATAGTGAGGCCTTCCATGGGGCATCATCAAAGTATGTCACATCATTTGTGGGAGTACCTACTAGTCCCTCTTTCATGTATCTAGGCTGCAATAGTATTCCTTCATAGGGAATGGGCTCCCAAAATCCATTTGTGCACTAGGAATAAACACTGGCTCCACTCTTAGAGGTCCCATAGTCACCCACATTCACAGGGCTTGGTTTGGTCCAATGCTGGTTCCCCAGCTTTATGACTAGTGTCTCTGTGCTCTCACTAGGTCAGGTCAACTGTTTCTGTGGTTTCTCTAGCACAGTCTTGGTTCCTTTGCTCATCTTTCTTCCCTTTCTACAACTGGATTCCAGGAGTATGGCTCAGTGTTTAGTTATGGGTTTCTTCTTCTGCTTTGATCAGCTACTAGATGGAAACTCTAGGATGGTAACCAACATAGTCATCAATCTCATTATAGGGGATTTGTATCCAAGGCAGCAATTCTTAAAGCCCTTCAGCAAAAGACAGAGGTATAAATGATTATAGAAACCTCTTGTTTACATATTACCTATTCAGTATTAACTAGTGAGAAAATTTTATGCTGGAGATGTTGATATCAGTTAACAACTGTAGGAAAACATAATTTGTAGATAGAAAATGGTAGAAATGATGGCTATCATATTTGTGACCCTCCTCTGCAGAGACTTTAGAGAGTCAGGATGGCACTAATAACCTCTCTGTGATGATTCCAGTATCTGTCTCATGATACTGATAAACTGTGGATACTGAGCACAACTTGATATGAATTTGGTAAAGTTTGATCCTGATATAGAGCCAATGGATCTATCATTACCAGTGAATCTCCAGAGTGTTGTCACTGCTCCTCAAGATGATGGCAAGATGAATTTATTTTAGGGAACACGTGATTAAAATGTTCAAAGGGAAGGAAACCATTTATTATATCTTCTGGAGAGATAATAGCACTATGTTTCAGAAAGATGAAAATTGATGGGGACTATTGAGTAATGAATTGGGAGACCACTGGGTACTCAGTCTGCAAGAAGCCTTGGAGTGATGTTTCTGTAAACAACTTAGTTCCCCAGTTCTAGTATTTATATAAATCTGCCCAAAACTAAAGCTATGACTTGAAAAGAGGAATAACCACCACAATATGTAATACAAACATTGACTTTTGTTCATCCAATCAATACAATAAGAAGAAAGAAAGTTAATTAGCATTTTGTAGAACATAATGAGAAGTATTTAGAGAAAAGTTGTGATTTTCTTTATCATAACAGATAGACCTTATGTATGGATATTTTTGTGGAGCTCCGCAGAAAAGGAGACCTGAGAATGAAAATCATGGAAGGAATCCAATACTCTTCCCATTAATTTCCTAATAGCAGAAGCAGTCATCACAATTCATCCTGGATAAGATTCATTGCTCAGGGGTTGAAAGCACATACAACCCTTGACAAATTTTTAAAACTTAAGCATCATTCTTCCCTTATCATCTCTATCTAATTATCTTCAATTCCTGGTTGGCATATTCTATTCTGTGCTCCTGGCTTTCATACCCACTTCTTTCTTAGCCTGGGGAGCTCCATTGGATGAAGTCTCTCTCTCTCTCTCTCTCTCTCTCTCTCTCTCTCTCTCTCTCTCGGTTTTCGAGACAGGGTTTTTCTGTATTGCTTTTGAGCCTGTCCTAAAACTCACTCTATAGACCAGGCTGGCTTTGAACTCACAGAGATCTGCCTGCCTCTGTCTCCAGAGTGCTAAGTTTAAAGGCATGTACCACCAACTCCTGGTTGGTGAAGTCTCTTGTAATCTTCAGAACTTGGCCCAAGTATTCCTTTCTTTGTGAAACTTTATCTAGTATAATGATCAATAATTGTGTTTTCTTTCCTCTGTTATAATGTGGAATTTTGTGCACACTTGTATTTTGAGGATATCTCAAGTATTGGACAATAGGAATGGATACAAGCTTTCATTTGGAATAGGTCTTGTGGTCTTTGATAAAGTTTGGAATCAGATTTGAGGAAAGGCCAGCATGGAAAAGCACAGTGATGGCATGGGTAGAGACTGATCATAGGTCAGTAAACAGGAGAGTTGGAAGCACTTCAGTAGTTTGTTGCCCTGTGGAATGACTAGTAATTATCAGTTCAATATCAACTCTGCCTCTACCATTTCTTATCACATCGATTTTTAATGATTTACTTGTATGCCTTCTCTACTAGAATAAGAATTCTCATAGAACAAAGATCTGTGTCTTAATTATCTTAATTATCTCTGTGTCTTCACTGACTACTATGGCACTGGGCATAAACAGACCTATATTGATCTATGGGAAGAAATGGAGGGCTCTTCTTACTGAGTTAAGATAAAGCATTACCCCCCAACCTTGAGGAAGAAGATGCTGAATTTGGATGGCTATATGGAAATTCACATATTTTTATGTTTGTTTTGTATTGAATTGAACATGGTTAAAGTATTGTAAAAAAAAGTAATCAGAGTTGTGAAAAGCAAAGGTAACCTCAATCATTATGGTGATAGTTCTTGCTTAATTTACATTTTTGTCATTTTGAGGTTGAGTCAGATGAGTTACATTTCTCCCTCACATCTTGGTGGTGAGGTTATTTTGGCTTTAGCTATTCTATGTAATGAGATATAGTCTATTTTCATCTAAAATTATTTAGGAATAAGATTAAGAAGAATGATTACAGTCCAACTTACTAGTGTCCAATTTCACATTTTTGAACTAACACTAGGGCTACTTATTTTGTAATGGTTCATATTTTGTCATTCACTTTGTGAGAGAGATTTAGGACAGTATTTGAAGATCTTCAAGGTACTGTGGTTATGACACCAGTTTTATGTGCTTTTAACAGCATTTAATTCTAACCACAATTTCTAGCACAGAAATATTGATCTGTCTGTCCTTTTGTCTATTTACTTACATGCCTATCTGTTTGATTAGACATCTACATGTCTATCTGTCTGAACTATCATCTATCTCTCATCTACCTAGCATTTATCTATCAATCTATCTATGTGCTCATCTATCCTATCTATCTATCTATCTATCTATCTATCTATCTATCTATCTATCTCTATCATTTGTCTGTCTGTCAGTACATCTATTTGGCTATATATGAAAATAAAGAATAGCAGTAGGAGATGAGAGAAGAATACAAGAGAAAGTGAAAGGAAGCAAGACCATACAAAGACTCCTGTCAGGCCTTAGTGAGCTATTCAATAGGTCTAAATGAGAACACTGATGGAATATCTAAACAGCTACTAATTCAGGTCTGATTTCAGAAAACAGTGAATTCTTCACTGATGAAAAAAGAAATAAATGAACCCTTTTTCTCAGAGTCAGAGCATTGGTATTCCTTTCAGATCTAGGAGCTTTTAGTTTTCTTTAGGGATAGTGTTTCTTTCACAAATAATATTTTCAACATCATAGCTAACTTTGACTGATCCAGATTTATCATTTTTATGCTGGCAATGCATCCCTTTATAGGCAGAGCTAAATGCATAGTATTGGAGGGACATTGCAAAGCAAGTCTAATCCTGTGGAGCCAGGCTAATGTGTTAGTTTTGTAGAGTTGTCCACAGGGAAGGGGATGTCACACTTCCCTGGAGTTTCAAAGGGGCAGCCTTCACTTTTGAAGTCATAAATATTGGAGCAAAGAGGGAGAGAATCTAACGATCTGACAGTACACAGATGGAAATGTGAGATGGTGGAATTGGACTTAAGGAGTTTAACTATTAGGAAGAAAGTAAGATAAATGTATAATTCAAGACAGGCAAATGTAGGAGCCATAGAATGAACCCAAATAATGTACTGGGGAGAATGGAACAAGTCATCTCTGATTTTCAGAGGGTTAGGAGTGAGATTGAAGGAGGAACTCAGATCGGTGGACTGAGAAGCAGAAAAGTGATTCACATAAGTCACTGTTATCAACAGGCATATTAAGTAGAAGGAAGTGATGTTAGATAAAGAATGACGTTTAGGAAATGTGAAGTGTGTTCAAAGATTTACAATGTGACTACTTGATTGAAGAGTAAAAGTTACCATGAATGGCTTTTCCTCAGTTTAGTGACAAGAAAAGTGGGTTGATTTTGATGATTCTGGGCAAATTTAACCTAGGTATTCTTCTGAAGCCAACCACCGTCTAAAAAAATGACTTTGACAAGAAACAGATGATGGATGGAAGGGTAGGTAGATGGTAGACAGATGATATATGCATAATATATAGATAACAAACAGATGCACCCACTTCCTAAATGGGATTATAATAAAATTTTAGAGAATATTTGGCGAGAGCTGTGATTTTTAAAGATACCTATTTAAAGTTTTAGCTTACTTCAGTTTAACAAGGTTTGGGTTTGTTCATTTATAAAATAAAGATTCTTATTTAACATGATTTCTTGGCATTATTTTCATAATTTATCACTATTAAAAATTAAAATTGGAAATCATAAGTAACATAAGATTTTCTTTAATGCCAATTTAAGTATCAAAAATTCAAAGCTCACATATGAAGGATGTTAGTGTTATGGAGAGGCACAAAACTTTTCACTATTTAGTTAGTTACATCCATTTTTTAAACAGGAAGCCTTCATTAGTGGAGATGAGTTTTAGGGTTGCAAGATATTTTACACTAAGGGCACACACTCTATCTAGAGTTCGTGAAGGAAAGAAATGTCCTGGTAAATGCCTTATTCTGGTAACTCCTCAAAGATTATGCAGGATAATGTTTTAAGGAAAAAATCCAACAAAATCAGTATTCATAGGCCTATGACTTCACAAAAAAGGATCCATTGCTTTTGTTGACTGTGTCACTCCATTTATATCCTGCTGTGGGTCCACTCACAAGACTTTTAAGCTCTCCATTGGTGAAGTTCAAATTGTATCTTGTCTTAACTAGGGTGATGCTGCTTTGATTCCTGGTTATGACAAGGACTTAAAACTGTGTTTTCATGACAGGTGTCCTTCAGCACATCATGTGAAGGCATGTGCAGCAATAGCTTCTAAGAACTGAGTCATTAAAACAGTTGTCCAGCTATGAAATTAAGTATTGATAGATACTGTACAAGGTAGATCATTATATTATAAATGAAAGAGAAATAGCAGTTATATCTTGGCCAGATATTGCTGAGAGCATTAAGCATGTACTATGTGAAAATATTGGTACTTGACAAAAATAAGAATTCAAATATTCCACTGCACCAAGGAGAGTTAAATGGCAATTTCTAAAAATGACCATCTGGAAGTGTGTGTGTGTGTATGTACTATATATTACATATCATATCACATATTATATGTACACATTATATGTGGCACACTATGTACCTATGTATATAGTGTGTATAACCAATGAGTATAGTGTGTGCCTTATTCAAAGAGTTAGAACTTGGCATTTATTTATTTTATTTCAAAATCATTTTAGACCCTGATTTCTCCATTATATTATTTATCCTCACAAGACAGAATATCTGCTTGTGGTACAAAGTTATCTGGAACAAAGTTCTATCCTTCAGTACTAAGACACTTGACAAATGGAGCTCTATATGGGTTTTTGTGACAGTACTAAAGTTGGAGGAAAGAGTGACCTGGTAGAATCAGGGATAATTTTGTGAGAGGAATGATATTTTTTCTGGGTTTTGACTTGTAGAAATTTGCTCTGGGAATCACAGTAAAGGGAAGTGAAATAAAAAATATAGCATTGTGAGACAGGTACAAGATGGGAAAATTGGAGTGTTATAATAAAAAAATTACAAGAGGCATGAAGGCATATGCCAAGTGGATACTAAATAGTCTTATTTGGGAAAGGAGATCTCTCTTTGTAGAAGTGAATCAGGCAAAGACAGGTGAGAAAGTTGGGTTACAGGTAGAGGAAAGGGGTATACAAGAGACAAAGTGATGAAAGAGATGTAATCTTCCTTGTTTCCTAGCTTCTCTAGTGGTTTTGTCTGAAAAAGTGAAGTTTTACCAGCCAGGTTAGAACATTTGTGTATAGAAAAAATTGACATAGGATGTACTTTGCATAGTTACAAACTGCTAGATCATGAAGGGTCTTGTAGACCATGTTGCTGCTTTGGATTTTGTGTTTCAGGAAATTGGATAATCACCAAAGAAACTTAAGCCAGACAGATGTGATTGATCAGATGCATGATTGAGAAATATACTTCAGGGATTATGAGGACACTGGGTTAGAGTGGGAAATCACCAGGGACTGGCTGACAAGGCAAGAAAGCATATGAGCAGTCCTGCAGGGCAAGAAATGTTAATCAGGAATAAAGGATGGCAATAGGACAGAACAGTGTGAAACACAGGGTTAGAAATAATCTGAATTTGTATATACGTGACACTGCAGAACCTGCTGTGCATGGAGAATATCAAAAGGTTCATTATGGATTGAACACAGAGTATGTAACAGGAGATGTGCTTGAAAAGAGAAGTTAGAATCAAGCTATAAAGGGCCTTGAATGTTCTGAGGAGTTTGGCCTTATCAACAGGATTTATGAGCTATGCTCTCTAACTTCCCATGTCTTGGTAACCTAAACTGTTCTAAACATCTATTATAGGATTCCAATTTCATTAGCATTTTAACACATTACCACATTTTCACCCTTGAGCAGCCAAGCATGGTTATATCTTCATATTGGAGAGTAAGTCATAATCAGACAATTCAATACTTTCCACTCCATAAGGTTATTTTCTCGACATTTCCCATTGTGTAATAGCCAGCTATCTGCACGGTTCATGTCGGGGTTTCACTTACTCGCATTGGCAATTTCCATATTATATCAGTGCACAACAGCACTTGGGATGGGATTGCAGTGTGTGAACCAGAGGTGATCACTGGTAACAATCTCACCAGTCTCCATTTTATGGTTAGGGGCATAGAGAATTTTTTGCTAAGGCAAATCCTGATACTTCAGGCTTAAGTGAAGGAATAAAATGCTTGAATCTACAAGCTACAATTCTTAGAAAATGCAACCAATGCTTAACTCAGTTTAGGACAGATCTGTGTACCCATCATTGGGTGATCTGAGATCATAGAGTAATAATTCTGTGTGAATAGTCTTAGAGCATTTTCTACCACTTTCTTTGTTGTTCACAATTTTCCTGAAGGTACTTAGCTTATAAATTATGATCCACTTTCTTGGGAAGGGATGGGAATATTACGTGAGATATTGAGCCCTACTTGGATGATGTAGAGAAAGACACTGAGGAATAACAATTGTCTCTAATATTTAGGAAGGCACTAAATGTGTCAACTACTTAACAAAGTCCTGGTAGTTTTTCTTAGCACACATAACTGTTTACTATAACCATATAAAATAGATTTTGTTATTATGAAATTGTAAATGCAAAAAGTATAACATGAAGAACTTACTCCAGGCCAACTGTGACTAAGGAGTGATACTCTTATGAGCTTAGGCTGTTGGATAAAAGAGCCTTAACTGCTGTTGACTATTTCACAATAGTGTTAATAGCCATTGTGGCACAAAGCATAGAGGTGTAGCAAAGTATAAAAACATCATGTTAATGTCAATGCATCAAACACTTGCATTGTTAATTAATTTGTTGATGTTAGAGGTTCACAGCATCTCAGCAGCCTGCTGTTTTGTTTTAGAAGTGCTCACCGGCTCATCTAAAACATATCTATTTTAGGACACGGGGGATAAAATTGGCATTAGGAGCCTTTAGTGGATTGGTAAAGAGACTAGTTCTCAGAGGAGAGCACTTTGGATTGCAGTATCACTTTAATGCATCCATCATACAGTATCCATAGTGTCGGTCCTACCTCATATGATTTAGAAAAGGAAAAGAGTTGACATTTAGGTAACTGCCAACTCTTACTGTAACATGAATGTGCATAATTTATCTATATATATGATTAAAAAGGCATGCTCCCTTTTCAGGTAATGTTCAGGTAAAGAAAGATGGGTAAAAATTTCCATCAATTATCAGTGCTGCAACTTTTGTTTTTCCAAGCACCATTTTGTCGCATCTGCCTCGACCAGCAAGGGAGATGAAACATGCAAACTCTTCTTTAAGCAGTTTATTCAGGAACCTTGAACAATCTTCTGACCCCGTGGAAAGCCAACCCACTGCTTATAAAGCCTAGAAGTAGCCAACCCCGGCATGCCACGTGGTGACTGCAGATAGGTTCACATATGCGGAAGCAAGCCTAGATCTCAGCCTTAGCCAAATATGGACTTGTTTATTACAGAGAGCACTCACCGTCGAGAAGGTGAAAGGCAGAAACCAGCACCATCTTTAAGGCGTGGCATGTCGCAGCTCTCTACACCATATTCTATCTCTCCTGTGATCTTGATAATCATTGATAGATGTTTTATTTTATGTATAAGGAAACCAGGACATACTAAAGTGAAATAGTCCTTCAAAAAAATAACCACACACACACAAAACTATTGGCAGTAGTAAATACAATCCTAATTAGTTCCCATAATCAAAAACAACTAACATTAACCCAAACGTGTAACAACATATCAGTTATTTCAGTTTTGATTACTATTTTATTGACAACTAGTAGCATGGAAAATTTTGTCCATGCTTCATTTGTAAATATGAATATTCTTTTATATTGTAATTTCAACTTCTAATCTATTTATGCCCAGGGTAATAAAATTTATAGAGTAAAAATAAATACATTAAAAATAAATGTGTTTTGTTGTGACATTATTCATGATCTGGCATTCACTTTCGGCATTCCAATCCCATTAGACTAATCTAGAATTTCCACGTCTCATACCCAGTCAATAGGAATAATAGTAACTGAGATGTATAGGATATTTATAATTAGTTCTATATCTGTCTTAAGCTTATCCATTCTCTCACACTCCAAACCACTCTCTCCAGGTCCCCCTTAGAGCTTTGAAGCACTAGCATTCTCTCCCTTAGTCTCCCTGATCATTAATTCTTTTTTCCCCATTTTTAAATTTGAAATAAAACCAGATTGTTTTACCTGTCAATCCCAGTTCCCTCTCCCTCCCCTCTTCCCCTACAACCCCTCCCCCCAACTAAAACCCTTACTATCACATACCCTTTCTGCTCCTCAGGGAGGGTGAGGCCTTCCATGGGGGGGTCTTAAAAGTCTGTCATATCCTATGGGATAGGGCCTAGGCCCAACCCTATGTGTCTAGGCACAGGAAGTATCCCTCTCTGTGAAATGGGCTCCCAAAGGCCATTCTTTTGCTAGAGATAAGTACTGATCTACTACAAGAAGCCCCATAGATTTCTGAGGTCTTCTCACTGACACCCACATTCAGGGGGTCTGGATCACTCCCATGCTGGTTTCCCAGCTATCAGTCTGGGAACCAGGAGCTCTCCCTTGTTCAGGTCAGCTGATTTTGTGGGATTCACCAGCCTGGTATGGACCCTTTTGCTCATCACTCCTCCTCTGCAACTGGATTCCAGTTCAGTTCAGTGTTTAGCTGTGAATGTCTGCATCTACTTCCACCAGCAGCTGGGTGAAGGCTATAGGATGTCATATAAGTCGGCCATCAATCTCTTTATCTGGGGAGGGCATCTAAGGTAGCCTCTCCTCTGTTGCTTAGATTGTTAGTTGGTGTCATCTTTGTAGATCTCCAGGCATTTCCCTCTTGCCTGATATTTCTTTAAACCTAAAATGTCTCCCTCTGAGAAGCATTAATTCTTTCACAACATTTTGATTTTCTTCTCATACTTTGCATGAAATATTTCTATCTCTGACATTATATCATTCACAGCCATTTATCATAACTATGCATCCATAGATGGAAAACTGGAGTTCCTTTTGTCCATTGATGATTCCCTGGCATTTGCAAAAGTCCAATCTTTCAGCAAAGGCTCTAATAATCTTGCTGTCACCTCTTCTACAATGTTCCCTGAGCCTTAGGGGCAAGAGTTGTTTGGTAGTGGTATCCAGTGGGACTGGGCTCTACAACTCTGTATTTCTATTACTTTTGGTTTACTGTAATGATTTCTGTATGTTGCAAAGGAAAGTTTGTAAGTGTTACAAACTTTGTGGGTAATTTTATATGTACTAAACATGTTATATTTTGGAATGTATGTGTATAATATTCATATACTCACTTAACAGCAATCCATGATAAAAGAGTACATATATTTGAAAGAGCGAATAGGGATATTTGAGAGTGCTTGGCGGAGGAAATGGAAGAGGGAAATGATGTAATTACATTAGAACTTCAAAACTAAGAAATGAAATAATTGTAACAAGTGCAATCTTTAAAAATTGCAGACATGTAGAAGACTACAGATAGACCCAAGCCTTTCACCCTGTACAAAACTTAAGTCAAAATGGATCAAAGACCTCAACATAAACCTGAACCTATTAGAAGATAAAGTGAGAAATACCCTTGAATTAATTTATACAAGAGACCACTTCCTGAACATAACACCAGTAGCACAAATACTGAGATCAACAATTGATAAGTGGGACGTACTGAGACTGAGAAGTTTCTGTAAGGCAAAGGACACAGTCAGCAAGACAAAACGGCAGCCCACAGACTGGGAAAAGATATTCACCAACCCCACATCTGACAGAGGGCTGAATTCCAAAACATACAAAGAACTCAAGAAGCTAGTCTCCAAAACACCAAACAATCCAATTAAAAATTGGGGTACAGAACGAAATAGACAATTCTCAATAGAGGAATCTAAAATGGCTGAAAGGCACATAAGAAAGTGTTCAACATCCCTAGCCATCAGGGAAATGCAAATCAAAACAACTCTGAGATACCATCTTACTCCTGTCAGAATGGCTAAAATCAAAAATACCAATGACAGTTTATGCTGGAGAGGATGCGAAGAAAGAGGAACACTCCTCCACTGCTGGTGGAGTGCCAAATTGTACAGCCACTTTGGAAATCAGTATGGTGACTCTTCAAGAAAATGGGAATCAGTCTATCACAAGATCCAGCAATTCCACTCTTAGGCATATACCCAAATGAAGCACATTCATACAATAAGGATATCTGTTCAATGATTTTCATAGCAGCACTGTTTGGTATAGTCAGAAACTGGAAGCAGCTTAGATGCCCCTCAACTGAAGAATGGATAGAGAAAATGCTGTACATTTACACAATAGAGTACTACTCAGTGGAAAAAAAACAATGGAATCTTGAAATTTGCAGAAAAATGGATGGAACTAGAAGAAACCATTCTGGGCAAGGTAACCCAATTACATAAAGACAAACATGATATGCACTCACTCATATGTGGATTTTAGACATAGAATAAAGGATTACCAGCCTACAATCCACACTGCCAGAGAAACTAGTAAACAATGAGGACCCTAAAAGAGACAAACATTGTCCCCTGGAGAAGGGGAAAGGGTCATGATCCCCTGAGCAAATTGAAAGCATGGGAAGAGGGGGGAGGGAGCTACGAGAATGAGAAGGGAAGAAGAGGAAGGATGCAAAGGTCATGAGGGAGCAGAAAGGTTGAGTCAGGTGTAGATTAGAAGAAAGGATATGTGATAGGTAGGGTTTTAGTTGGGGGGCTGTTAGGGGAGAATGGGAGGGAGAAGGGAACTGGGATTGTCATGTAAATCAATCTTATTTCTAATTCAAATAAAAATGATAAAAAATTGCTTCCTATATCCTTATAGTTGTTATCAACCAAGGCCTATGTTATCCTCAAATTTGATTCCTGGATTATTGCTTCCTGTGCTTTCCAGTTGATGATCTGTTAGGAAGGATTAGGAAGTCTGCCCTTTTCAGAGGAGTTGTGTCACTAGGAGTGGGTTTTGAGGTTTCAAAGCGTTTGCTGGTCTCTGTCTATTTCTTTCTTCCTACTGCCTGGGGATCAGGATGTATGCTCTTAGCTACTACTTCAGTCTCCAATGCTATTTCCCTTTATCATGCTTGGAAATGGCAAAATTTCTAGAGCATCCAGCCCTCACATCTAATCTTATTACTATTTCACATATACTTTTTTATTCACTCTGCTTCTGATATATAGTACTGTATTACTACACCTTGTGTCTCTGAGGACATCACCACATGCAGCGTGTCTTGTGTAAACATTATGTGCATACCTTTCAGTTCAGTGACCCGTTTCCCAGTTAAATACAACATATAACATCTCCCACCTTTCTTTCCCTTCAGATTGCATTTGGATTCTGTGAAGAACATTTTATGATTAGCAGATTACAAAAGCTCTCTATGCCTTTTTGTCCTCCTATCTAGAAGTAGATTGCCCTTAGCCATTCTGCATACATGCATCTTAATGTACCTAAAGAAAGGCACCATGTCCAATCTCAACAGTGCTGCACATACTATACCACAGTGTTCACATGTTTCTAATCAGTTTTCTTTTCCACAAACATGGAGGTAACAGCATTGATACTCCACAGTCTTTGGAATACAGTCTTCCTCTCTGCCAACTCAGCTTTACAACTGCTTCAATAACAAAGTAGAAAATATCAACCAAGATTTAAATCTACCTAAAGTCATCCTCATCTTTCTACTTAATACTTCTAAGAAATATCCCCTTCCTTCCTCCCTCCCTCCCTCCCTCCCTCCCTCCCTCCCTCCCATCCTCCTCCCTCCCTTCCTCCCTTCCCTTCCTCCCTCTCCCGCCGTCTTCCTTTCTTTCTTTCTTTCTTTCTTTCTTTCTTTCTTTCTTTCTTTCTTTCTTTCTTTCTTTCTTTCTTTCTTTCTTTCTTTCTCCACTGCTTTAGTTTTTCCATACCAGAGGCCAATGCTTGCCTAGGCTGTCTGACTCTATTTCCTGTTATTTCATCACTGTTTTCTGCTCTGGCACCTACCTAGCTTTTGCAATGATTAGCCAGTTCTTCCCTAGAGGTCACTTTCTACCTCATACATTCTTTGGCATCCCCTAGATCAGTTGACTTTCTTTCTGGATTCTACTTTTCTCCAAAATTCACCTCAATCTATTGCATTCTGTCTTCTGTCTAATAAGCTACTGAAGCAGCTTCTTTCACCAGCATTGATTTTTTGTCAAATTAATTAGTCTTTGCCACAAATATTAGTATCTTTCTAACACAATGGCTACTTTATTGTCTATGTTGCCTCCAAACTCTTAATTTGTTTGTCAAATTCTATACTTTTCCTCTTACAGGAAATAGTTGCTGTTAAGTCTTTTTCCCTCTGACCTGTCATTTTTGACATTCTTCATGAAAGTCCTATCCTTTACCTGATCTATAAATATTGAATAATCCACCCATCCTCCTACTTAATTCATATATTTTCTGAGATAAAGCAATACACAGTCCTAAAGTTATGTGCAGGCTGGTAACTCCTAAAAAAATCTCCAGTGAAAATGTCTCATTTAACTTCTGACTGGTCTAATTGTATGCCTGGTATGTGTCTTATATTGTTTCCTGAATTTTAAAGAATGTTTATATTTTTGACTCCTATTATTTCATAAAACTGTGCTGTTATTGTCTGGTTACTCAAACACCAATCCTTAACATCATTCTTCACCATACTTGACCTTTGTCTTCCTCTGTAACATTCAGAAGCCTTTATATCCTACTGACTCAGCTGAGCAGAGATATTTCAACTGCCCAGACTTCTGTGTTTTCCATGCTTTTCCAACGTCATAGTCTCTCTCATAGTATTTTAGTAGACTCTTCTCCTCTTACCTTCAAAAAATCTCTTCTTCATAGGGCAGCCAGAGGAAGGCTTTCAAATTTCTAAACTAATGTCCTGTGACTATGTCTATGTGACTAGTCTCCTGATTTGAATACTCTAGTGACTTTTTTCATGCCTAGCATTAACTTAGGACATACACCTAGCAGAGGTTTTATTCTGTTTCATATACCTTTGCATGTTCTATCCCAGTAATTGTAAGTAATTGTGATTTTGTAAATCCTAACTTTAAATTAATCATTTGTTGATTTCTTTTGATGTTCTCACTAAGTTACAGGCTCCATAACTGCAGAGTTTTTATCCATTTAAATCACTGATATATAGAAGCATAGGGACAGTGATATATTACAAATCATCACTGAGTGAATGAATGATGTTAGAAAATAATTATCAGATAACAGATATAGATAAATGTCATATTTGACTTAAAGATTTAATTTTGAGATTGTACTTTGTACAGCCTTAGAATGTAAGCTAAGTTCATCCTAAGTGACATGTGGAATGTATCATTTTAAGTTATCTAGTATATTATAAAGTTAAGCATGATTACCAGTGGTTTACCACAGTCGTTATCACTGTTATTGCTGTGGTCATCATCATAACAATCAGTTTATTGAGAATACTTTCTGAATTTAAGGATTGCCTATGTATAAAGTTAAGAAAGGGAGGTGTCTTTCTTGTCTTAAATATATTTGCGGGAGGGCATAGTGACATCAAAGGTAAACAAGTTCCTGTGGGGATGTGACTCTGGTTTAGGCTGCTAATCAGGTTCCCTTTGATGAAATTAGGAGGGGGACAAGTAGATACAGGTACTTTTACATGCAAATATTATCTTCATGTCCTCAAAGTAGCACTTTAAAGCCAGAGAGCAGAAAACTAACTCAAAATCTCTTGTCTCAAGCATTTTATATCCTGGAGAAATTAAACTCCAGCATTCTTATTATATTAATCTACACTCCAAATAGAGGATGTATTTCTGTTTTTATCCATAACATTTCTGCCAGATTAATAAGAATTTTCAAGATGTTAATGGATTGATTTCAGCATAATTGTAACTATATTAATTCAGTGCAATTACCTCTCAGTAAAATTTAAATGAAGCTAAATTGAAGAAATTAGAAATATTTGAACTCTCTAGTTGGAAGCCTGAAGGCATTGTCTATTTTCCTTGCAGAGTACCCATAGTCAAGCACTAGAAGGTGGTAACTCTTTCACAGATACCAAAGAGATTCAAAAAGTATCAGCACTTTACAATTTGTATTTAACAAAGTGATCTAGAGGAAACTAAATAAAAAACCAACCCTTGAGCTCCTCTAGGGTTGAAAAGTGTACCCAATGGCTCCAACACAGTTTTGTTTTATTTCTAATGAATAAATAGATGCCCAGAAGGAAATAGCTTGACATGGGAAGGTACTATAGGAAATATTGAAGCTGATGCAATGAAGGAATTGAAAACAGATCTCACAGTAAAACACTTTGACAAAGAACTCCTACTTAGAGTAATCACACGGTGTGGTGATATCTTCTCTAAGCCCAGATATTTTTAAGTTTTTTATTAGAAAGAAAATTGTTTTACGTGTCAATCCCAGTTCCCTTTCCCTCCCCTCCTCCCCTACCATTCCCCGAACTAAAACCGTACATTTCATATACCCTTTCTGCTCCCCAGGGAGGGTGAGGCCTTCCATAGGGGGGCCTTCAAAGTCTGTCATTCTTTAGTATAGGGCCTAGGGCAATCCCCTGTGTCTAGGCTCAGGGAGTATCCCTCCATGTGGGATGGGATCCCAAAGTCCATTCCTATGTTAGAGATAAGTACTGGTCCACTACAAGAACCCCCAAAGATTTCTGAGGTCTCCTCACTGACACCCACATTCAGAGGGTCTATATCAGTCCCATGCTGGTATCCCAGCTATCAGTCTGGTGACCAAGGGCTCTCCCTTGATCAGGACTGCTGTTTCTGTGGGATTCACCAGCCTTGTATGGATCCCTTTGCTCATCACTCCTCCTTCTTTTGCAACTGGATTCCAGTTCAGTTCTAGGTTTAGCTGTGTGTGTCTGCTTCTACCTCCACCAGCTGCTGGATGAACGCTATACTATGGCATATGAATTAGTCATCAATCTCATTATCTGGAGAGGGCATTTAAGGTAGCCTCTCCTCTGTTGCTTAGATTGTTAGTTGGTGTCATCTTTGTTACTCTCCAGACGTTTCCTTAGTGCCTGATTTTTCTTTAAACCTATAATGTCTCTCTCTATTACATTTTCTATTATCTTGCTCTCTTCTGTTCTTCCCCCAACTCAACTTCCCTGCCCCATCCATGTTTTATTCCCCCCTCTTCTTCTCCCCTTCTCATTCTCCTCATTCCCTCTGCCTCCCTCCATGCTCCCAATTTGCTCAGGAGATCTTGTCCCTTTTCCCTTTTCCAGGGGACTATGTATGTCTCTCTTAGGGTCCTCCTTGTTTGCCAGTGTCTCCAGCATCGTGGACTACAATCCTATAGTCTATGTCTAAAATCCACATATGAGTGAGTACATGTCTGTCTTTGTGTGACTAGGTTACCTCATTCAGAATGTTTTCTTCTAATTCCATCCATTTGCCTGGGAAGATCAAGATTGCATTGCTGCCTCTCCCCCCTGCACTGAGTAGTACTCCATTGTGTAAATGTACCACATTTTCTTTATCAATTCTTCAGTTGAGGGGTATCTAAGTTTTTTCCCAGTTCTGGCTATTACAACTAATGCTGCGATGGACATAGTTGAGCAGATGTCCTTGTATGAATGTGCTTCTTTTGGTTATATGCCTAAGAGTGGAATTGCTGGATCTTGTGGTGGACTGATTCCCATTTTCCTGACAATAGCCATACAGATTTCCAAAGTGGCTGTACGAGTTGGCACTCCTACCAGCAGTGGAGCAGTGTTCCCCTTTTTCTGAGTCCAGTTGTGGAGGATCAGTATAGCACTTACAGCTCTGTCAACTTAAACTAGGCTCTTTTGTATCTTGCTTCATTTTTTTTTATGGTTTTCTCTCTTCTCCCTTTGTTGAATAATTGTGAAGTTCAAATTGATATGGAAAAACTTTTAAATAATAAAGCTTTACAAATGTAACTAAAAGGGATGATTGGGTATACATTTTAGAATTATAATTAAACCGAAACAAGCTGATAACTCTTGAAGACAATGTCCAATTTATGAGAGACTGGTTCAAAAATACCCCCTAATCCCCAAATCTTAAAAATCCAATCATTTTATATTTCTCAGATATCTAATAAAGAATGTTGACTCAATCCATTTTATTGTACATGCATTGTGGATAAGACTGCATGACAATGTTCATGATGTCTGGGAAACACAGACTTTTGATGTTTCACATATTACACAGCGGCAGCAACAAAGTAGAAAAGAGCATGCAAAGACACAGCCATATTTAAATGCGTTCATGTTATTACCACTTCACATTTCACTTCACACATTATTTTATATAATCATTAAAAAATTTAGGGGAGATTTTCCCATTTTATACATTCAATTGTTTGGTTTTTTATATGGTTTAGCCATAGCCAATCTGAAACTTATTAGGTAGATCAGGCTGTCCTTGAATTCACAGAAATCCAAGTACCTCTGACTTACAAGTGCTGGAATTAAAGGACTGTTCCCAGGGCTAAATATTGTAATTTGAGGCTTCCTTATGTTGCTGAGACTGTCCTGGAACTCACTATGTAGACCAAGGTGGACTTGAATTCACAGAAATCTGTCTGCCTCTGCCTCCTGGGTCCTGCAATTAAAGGCATGTTCCATTACAGGTTGCTAAATGTCCTATTTTTATTCAGAGAATAATATATTAAATTATCTTCTACATAAGGAAATCTATGTGGGCAGTGCTCTGCATCCACCTATCATGATTTGAGACAGGTTGATTTTACAAAGCCCAGGTAGCATATTATATACCTTCTTGTAATCATTATTTTTTTTGTAACAAGGTGTAATGAATAATCATTTGGATTTCACACTGTAACCCAGGTTGGCCTTGAACTTGTAATCCCCATGTATTTGCCCCTCATGAGCTGACATTACAGGTGTGCATCATTTCTTTTAAGTCATTGCTTATGTTTATAGTCAGCAATCTCAAATTTGTTAAGAGACTGTGGTTTGGAATTAGAACATCCTTGTTCTTTCAGGATTGTTTCATTGAATCTGTGCCTGAATTTACATATGAGAGAAAAGGAGACTAATTCTTAAATATTTAAGAATTAACTATGATGCATCATACAAAGGATTCTGTACATAATGCACATCAGAAATATTAACTAGTTCTATGAATCTAGTTTCAGTTGTAATTATAATTTTAATATCGGTGTGTGGACATAAAGGAAAGGTGAAGCTTTGAATTTTAAGCTACAGATTTTTTCTAGTTGTGCTAAACTTTAGCAGCCAAATCCTCTATAATCACATTCTTACAATGTGAATTTGTACTCAATCTTTTCAGTAATTCTCTACCTACTGTAAGCAGATGACCAGATGCAGTGCCAACTTATCCCATCAAGGACCTCATCAGTATCATTTTCTTTGAATTCTTTACATACTATAATCTAGCCATACTTCATCATATAGAGTCTCCAAATATCATATTCTTATTTGGTGAATAGCTTACTTATGTTCTTTTCATTTGTTAACATTATATCTATACTGTTATTATTTACTTTCCTGAATGTAAAAGTTCATTCAATACAAAATCCTTGTCACATTTCTTACCTAAAGGAAGATAAGCTTTTGAAAATATGCTATACATGCATTTTGATATGAATTTTATTCCTTGTATGTTAACTTCTATTGTTAGATTGACATATGTTTGGTGGAAGTATCCAGATTCTACCCATGTATGTATCCTCTTCACCTGGCACAAAGTAGATGTTCTGTAAATATGTATTAAAAAGTGAATAGTCATTATGTAAACAGTGGGTAAGAATACTGCTGGCTACTGAGAATTACATTAAGTGTTTTGAGATGTTTGTCTGTAAACCTCAACTCCTTTAACAAAACTGATGGCCCTGCCTCACCTAGTAGAGAAAGATTAAAACCAATACCCACTCTTCTGTTATTCACCTTCTTCAGTAAAATACTAATTTCTAGTGGCTTATAAGGTAAAGTCTTCTAATTGTGTCTAAATCTTCCATCCACTGCTGGCCATAGATGTGCTAGAAAATGAAAGTTTCTGAGGTGGTGGTGGTAAGAGAAACAGAAAGTTTTGCCTCTTATAACAGGGAAATAGTTTGAGGCTATGTTTTAATTAAAATGAATATCTGTGCTATCTTAATGTTATTGCCAGTTAAGTGAAGCAGCGTGATTTAGCGTTCTATAACACAATTATACTCTGGTAATGAAGCTCTGCAGAATTATCCTTGGAATTTAGAATGCAGAAGGGAGCAGTAGCTCTCATTTGTAACCATGTTACGGCCTTTATTGTTACAGTATTTTCTGTTTTCTTCAAAAATTAACTCAATCGTATTTAAGTCTCTGGCTACATTACAGAGAGAAGGAAAATGGGCAATGCGAACCTATCCCTGCAGCCTTTCTTAATGCTTTATTCTAAGGAAAAAATAGCAGGGAAATATTACAATAGTATTTCCACACTTAACTGATCTAACTCAAGATTTCTGGATTAAATTCCCCTGATGTTGGTGCTTGCAGTGTCTGAATGATTCTTACGGGGGTTTACTGGTCAGGAGACTTAGGGTTTAGAAAATAGACATAGATGGCTATATCCCCCAAAGGGAAGGAAACACTGCACTGTTCTTTGTCCTGGGACTGACTAAATATTTATAGTGGTTAAAATGGTAAAATCTGAGAAAAAAGTAAAAATTGATCATATATTACTCATGAGACATTGGGACCTCATGTATGGAAGTCTTCAGGTCTCAATACATTGATATGTGAGCTGTATGAAATCACAAGAGCCAAATACTTCAGTGGCTTCTTAAGAACTGTGTTGACTCTGCCCGGGAGGGAGGCCTTACTCTTTCTGAGGAGTGAATGGGTGTTAAGTTGGAGACGAGGTGGAGGAGTGTAAGTAAGGGAAGAAGGGGAAACTGGTTAGTATGTAAAATGAATAAAAATTTTAAAAGAAAAACCCAGTAAACATTACAGTTCAAAAGATTAAAGAAAAATACTTAAATAAAAAAGAATTATGAAGTTTGGTGGTTATACATGTCTATAATCACATGATTAAGGATACTGAGGGAGGAATATCATGAATACAAAGCTAGTCTGGTCTACATAAATAGTTTAAGGCCTCCTACACTGCATGGAAAGATCCTGTCTTAATAAGCACAAGCAAAGGGTTAATTAAAAGGAATTGTATATATAACTTAAAGCAGTATCTGGCACTTGATGAAGTGGGCAGTAAGCAGTTATCAAGTTAACTAACAGAAAAAATATTCCATCTTAGGAAGGAAACTCCTGTGCAACTGCTTCAAGTGGCATCATCTAAAGATTAGCTAGATCTGTGACTCCTGATTCCACAATGTAACCAACTCCTCACACTCTTGCCACCATGCCTTCCCCATTACAATGGATATCATCTTGAAACACTGAAGACACATTCACTCATTTTTAAAATTTGAAACACAAATTTCATCTTATTTTGGGCAACATTTAACACCTCTTGCGCTAAAGATCTTACCAGGTGCCTTTTAAGTGAAGAAGAGATGAATTATATGCTGAATCTGTTTTCAAAGAACTTGCACCATAATAGTTAAAGCTAAATACCTATGTTAAGATACTCCAACACAGGGAACATGATTAATGATGGTTTAAGTTAACAAGCAATGCTTATTGGTTCTTAGGTTATTTATGAAGTGACATATGAACTTGTCATTGGGGCTGAAATTGAAATTTTCATGTGAAGAAAATATTATGGAAGGGATTCAGGTTGAGAGAAAATTGGGACCAGTTTTAGGTTCCCATGCTTACTTTACTAGTTAGTTTTCATGTTACTGAAACAAAATTCATGATAAAAACCTACTTAAAGCAGAAAGAGTTTACTATGACTCATAGTGGGGGGAGCTTAAGGGAGCTGGTCAACTCAGAATTATTAAAGGATTGAATAATGCTGTTTATCTCACTTTCTTCTTTCTTCCCTTATGATTTCTCCCAAGACTGTTTCAGAGATAGTACAACCTGAGTTGGAGTGTCTTTCCTCTTCAGTTCAAGCTCTCTGGGATGACCTTGTTAGATAGATAGACCCAGATGTATGCTCCTTTGATGATTCCAAATTAGATCAAGTAGACAAAGAAAATTAGACAAGCTTTACTGAAATTGTTCTATAGAATTCATGGTATGGGGAGATCAGGGGAGGGGTTGTAATGCAGGACATTTTTCTTCTCTCTCTCTCTCTCTCTCTCTCTCTCTCTCTCTCTCTCTCTCTCTCTCTCTCTCTTCTGGTTTTGCCAGACAGTGTTTCTCTGTGTAGTTTTGGAGCCTATCCTGGCACTCTCTCCGGAGACCAGGCTGGCCTCGAACTCACAGAGATTCGCCTGCCTTTTCCTCCTGAGTGCTGGGATTAAAGGTGTGTGCCACCAATGTCCGGCTATGCAGGAAATGTTTCTAAAGTTTATTTTCATTTATACAATGTGGGTAAAACAGTTTCAATGTAATGATTCATTTTAAGTATATACAAGTATACAGCTAGTATATATAAGATCTTGGGATTGAAAGTCAAATGCTGGAAAATACAAAGAAATTTCATTAGCTACAAAGAAGTAGATCTCTTTTTTTTAAATCTTTTTTATTATTATGTACACAGTGTTCTGCCTGCATGTTTGTCTGCAGGCCAGAAGAGGGCACCAGATTTCACTACAGATGTTTGTGAGCCACCATGTGGTTGCTGGGAATTGAACCCAGGACCTTTGGAAGAGCAGGCGGTGCTCTTAACCACTGAGCCATCTCTCCAGCCCAGAAGTATATCTCTTGATGGCTATACAGACTCACTTCATTGTCTCTACATAATCATCACTGGGGATAATTCGTTATGACCAGTTTATCTCTACTTGAGTTGTTAACTTTGTGAAATGTTTTCTGACCATAGCAGTTGAGAAAGAACATTGAAAATGATGTCTAATATTTATTGACTGTTTGTCCTACTACAGGAGATTAGCCAAATGCTTATCTGCATTGTCTCTTTTATCCCTCAGACGGTCAATTCTATTATGTCATTTGAGTTTAAGATATCCTGTGACTTAAAATGTTTAAGAAAATTGAGAAGAAATTTACATGTAACTAAGGTCCAGGAATTCATGAGACAAACTAAGCCAGATTCCAGAATCTATTTTTGTTCTTTTATTGAAGGTCCTAGATTTATAGAATTGTTTGCACTTCCAAATTTAGGCAAAAAGTTCACAATGAATTGTGCCCTTTGAAGTAACTTCTAATACTATATTCAATGTGTAGTCTTTATACTTAACATAGTAAAATAATCAAATGAAATTCTTGGATGACAAATAAATAGTGTTTATTACAGGAATGAGAACTGGACAGTATATTATTATTGCAGTAGTTACTCTCCCAGAAGCCTGTGTAGGATATCTGAAAGGTGTGGGTTTTCTGTCTAAAGAACTGTGATAAAATATAGATTGAGCATTCTTAAGTCACAGGACCTTGCAAGAGTTATTCTTCCTTCAGTCTCCTTTCTTCTATTACAAAGCAGATATGGTTATAGTCCCACTTCTAAAAGAAGAAAGAGAGAGCTAGATAGGTGTGTCAGATCACTTGTGGTGTTTGCAAATGATCTGGGTCCAATTGCCAGAACCCATATGGTAGCTTACAACTCCAGTCAGGGGATCAGATGCCATCTTGTGACCTTTGTAAGAAATAGGCACATAAGGCTTGCACATGCATACAGGCAGACAAACCACTCATGAATAGAAAATAAATTAATTTCAAACATAAAACAAATAAAACAAAAAATTTAAAGCTAAGGTGAACTTTAAAATAATACCCATGAAACATTCAGAAAAAAATATTCTGGAACACTTGGTACAGGATAGGGAGAACTCTTTTTTTATTATTAGAAAGAAGATTATTTTACATGTAAATCCCAGATCCATCTCACTCCCCTTCTCCCCCCAACTAACACCCTACCTATTCAATACCCTTTCTGCTCCCCAAGGAGGGTGAGGCCTTCCATAGGGGGTCTTCAAAGTCTGTCATATCATTTGGGATAGGGCTTAGGCCAACCCCCTTGTGTATAGGCTCAGGGAGTATCCATCCTTATGGGATGGGCTTCCAAAGTCCATTCTTATGCTAGGGATAAGTACTGATTCACTACAAGGGGCCCCATAGATTTCTGAGGTCTCCTCACTGAAACCCATATTCAGGAGGTCTGGATGGGTCCCATGCTGGTTTTCCAGCTATCAGTCTGCAGAACAAGTGCTCTCCCTTGTCCTGGTCAGCTGTTTCTGTGAGATTCATCAGCCTGGTATGGACCACTATGCTCATCTGTCCTCCTTCTCTGCAACTGGATTTCAGTTCAGTTCAAGGTTTAGCTGTAGGTGTCTGCTTCTACTTCCACTGATTTCTCTTTAAACCTATAAAGTCTCCATTATGTTATCTCTTGTCTCTTATCTTGCTCTCTTCTGATCTTCCCCCAACTCAACCTCTCTGCCCCAAATGGCTGAAAAACATATAAGTGTTCAACATCTTTAGCCATTAGGGAAGTGCAAATCAAAACAATTCTGAGATACCATCTTATACCTGTCAGAATGGCTAAAAAAATACAGCAATAGCAGCTTATGCTTGAGAGGATGTGGAGAAAGGGGAACACTCCTCCACTGCTGGTGGAGTGCCAAATTGTACAGCCACTTTGGAAATCTGTATGGCAATTCCTCAGGAAAATGGGAATCAGTCTACCACAAGATCCAGCAATTCCACTCTTAGGCATATACCCAAAAGAAGCACATTCATACAACAAGGACATCTGTTCAACTATGTTAATTGCAGCATTATTTGTAATAGCCAGAACCTGGAAACAACCTAGATGACCCTCAAATGAAGAATGGATAGAGAAAATATGGTATATTTACACAATGAAGTTCTACTTAGTGGAAAAAAAAAACAAAACCCAAAACAGTGGCATCTTGAAATCTGCAGGCAAATGGATGGAACTAGAAGAAAACATTCTGAGCAAGATAACCCAGTCACAAAAAGACAAACATGTTATGTACTCACTCATATGTGGATTTTAGACATAGAGTAAAGGATTACCAGCCTACAACCCACACTGCCAGAGATGCTAGTAAACAAGGAGGACCCTAAGAGAGACATACATGGTCCCCTGGAGAAGGGGAAAGGGACAAGATCTCCTGAACAAATTGGGAGCATGGAGGGAGGGGAGAGCGAACTAGGAGAATGAGAAGGGGAGAAGAGGAGAGGTGGTGAAGACATGATGGGTAGAACTCTTCTTAACAAAGGTCTATAAATAATGATTTCCAAAATAACTACAGTTTAGGTGCCAGTTACTACCTCTTTTCTTCATTTTAAAAATATTTATGTATGTTTCATACTCTTTCTCTTTTCTTTAAAAAAGATTTACTTTTGTGTGCATGTGTTGAGGGGAGTTGGTGTTTGTTATTTGTTGGTGACCTTAGAGGCCAAAGTCTTCTGCAAGAACAGTAAGTACTTGTAGCCACAGATCCATCTCCAGGCCTTTAAATAATCCTTAAAATAAATGAATGTAACCCAGCATGTATTCCTGAAACTCCAAGTTCAGTAAAAATGGTCAAAATCATATAGTGCCTTTTGAAAGCCTGGTGAGATAAAAAAAAACATGTTACTAATTTCCAATATAAGAAATCTAAGACTTACAGCAAACCTCTTCTCAAAGGTAATTTGGCAAGAGGTAAATGGGTTAAAAGTATTGAATCCAGCTGGATATTTAGTTCTTTCACATCCTTGAAAACTGGATGGGAAAATTATGGAAGGGTATTGAGATGTGTCCATTTAACACTGTCTTAGGAGGAAGAGAGTGAGCCGATGAGGAACAGAGTGTGCACCAAAGAGAAAGCAGTGGCACACCTTATTTCATGGTTGGAAGGATGTGGAGCCATTGTCATCAAAGGAAAAGTTGACAGCCACTTGCTCTTGTCAGGAAAAAATTTGCACAACTTCATAAAGGGTACAGAGAGATGACTAGAGGCCTCTTCTAGGCAATTCTCAGGGGAAGGATAGAAGTGAGGTTTCCCTTTTGAAGTGACTGAACCACAGGTTGAGTACAGATAAAGATGTTGAGCATCCATACTGAACTTTCTTCATGCTGGCTCCTAAATCATCAAAAAAAAAAAACCCTATTTTACTATTTTTGACTTGATGTGAATTCAAGTAATTGTATCCTATGCATGTAAAATGCATCCAGCAAAAGTATGCTTGAGGAATTTGCTAGTTATTGACCTATTTTGCATTTACTTTAAAAATCCATGTTAGCCTTCCTACTCCTTGTGGGCACCAATCCCCTAAGGTATAAAATGAGGATGCATGTATTCATTTTACATTTATATGAGTCATAATTTTAGCCTTTGTTAAGATTTTTCTTAGCTAGTATAGAACTCATTATACACTGAAACCATCTAGGTATAAACAACTGCCTCTGATTAAACATTCAATCTATCCAAAAGCATTACTGTGCATTAGATGGAAGGGAATGATATATAGGACTGAAAAAGAGACAAGTATGAAGGCTTTTTTACCTATTTCCTTTTTTATTTAAATTATTTAATTACTACTCATATTTACATATCCATCCCCATTCCCTTACCCTCCCATCCTCTCATGTTCCCCACCAATACCCCCAATCCATCCCCCAACTCCTCTACAGGGATAGTGAGGCCCTCCACCAGGGACCTTCAAAGTCTGTCATATCATTTGGGGGAGGGGTTAGGCCTTCCTTGCTGTATCTGGGCTACAATAATAACCCTCCATAGGGAACAGGCTCCCAAAGTCCATTTGTGCTCTAGGGATAAATACTGGTTCCACTGTTAGATGTCCCATAGACTGTCTTGGCCTCCTATCTGGCACCTACATTCAGAGGGTTTGGTTCGGTCCAATGCTGTTTCTCCAGCTTTATGACTAGGCTTTCCATGCTCTCACTAGGTCAGGTCAACTGTTTCTATGGGTTTCTGCAGCACTATCTTGGCTCCTTTGCTTCATCTCGCCTCTGTTACGATAAATCTTTCTGCCAAAAGCCGCCGAGCCCCACCACCATGTGTGCACTCTATGCTAGCTGCCCGCCTGAGTTAGGGCCCAAATGAATACACAGAAACTTGTATTAGGTTCAAAAGCTGCTTGGCCAATGACTAGGATTCCCATCTGTTAGCTCCATCACAATTATCATAAATCGATATATTTTATAAGACTTATCTTACCGGATGCCTTATTGGTGTCCCTCCTTGTCAGTGGATCACGTTGTGCTGGTGAAGGAAGAGCAGAGAGGAAAAAGGGGAACCCTTCCTCTTTCCTTTGCTTAAATATGAGTCTCCTTGTTATGTCACTTCCTGCCTGGATCACCACTTCTCTACTACATTTTCCAGAATCCTCTTTGACTCCTAGTCCCATCTAACTTGCTGTCTCATTGGCCAAACAGTATGTTATTTAACAATCAATAAGATAAACACACACAGAAGTTGTCCCATCATTTCTTTCCTCTCCACAACTGGATTCCAGGAATATGGTTCATTGCCTAGCTGTGAGGGAAGGGAAGAAGGAGAGGTTAAAGGAGAACAAGAGGACTGAGACGGGAGGAATAGAGGAGGGCAAGAAAGGTGATGCCTTGATAGAGGGAGACAGTACAGATATGGAGAGAGGTCTGCAACAGGGGAAATGTTAGGGGATCCACAGGGATGACCCCAACTAAGAATCCAAGTAGTGGTGGTGAAGATGCCATTGATTCCCTTCCCCTGTAATGAGATTGAGGTTTTCCTTGGTTACCATTCCTAGAGCCTTCATCCAGTAGCTTTTCTACCTATTTCTAAAAGCTAAGCTGTTCACTAAGAGGCAAATATTACAGTGTATTTGTTGGTATCTTAGAAGCCAGACGGGTCACAATGTGAAGTAGACAGTGAATTCAATCATCTAGAACACTGAGGTCTATGAACAAATCTGCATTTACTACCTATGTGACTTTGTCATATCCCAATCTTAAAATAGAGAAGCAAAAACAAGGTTATCTCCAAGATCTCTTCCAAAAAGGACAGTCTATATGCTTATGTTTCTTATGACACTCAGTTTTCATGGAGCAATGCCTTGTGAGCAATTCCTACCCTAGAAGTTTGCAGGCATTTAGTAGAAGCCAAGGTTCAATGATCAATAGAATATTGAATGAGCTTCCTTCTTACCTCTTTCTTCCACCAAGGATAATGATCTCTGTCCATAAGGTGAATATTAGTGAAAAATACCAAATCCTCCATGTGGTGGACTCAAACTTCAGAACTGGATCTTTACAAAAGATTTTGTTAAATGAGTTCAGCCTTTTAATATTATATATTTTAATTGTTTCTAAATTGTACACTGAATGTCAGAAGTGAGGAAAAATTAATGATCATGAGATATTTGGAAATTTAACTTCTCATTCTTTAATCTAAGATTGACAGGTTCTCCCATTCTTAGTACTTACATAGAGTACAGGGAACTTTTTATCTGAAAATAAAAAAATAGGATTACATTTTATGGTTGACTAAATGTATCTAAGTTTTCTCATTTGTCTATCATGAATGACTAGAACCAACCTCTTAATCTAAATTTAGTAATCTGTGAAAAGAATAACAAGATTTACCTCATAAGATGACCCTGATGACTGAATACATCCATGAAATTTTTTTTAATGCTTCATATATTGAATGACTGGACAATTATGTATCATTATTCTATGGTTATTGCTTCAGTCAGGGTGAACTCTGGGGTCATATCTGAATTCTAAGAAGGGGGCTGTTATTGGCTATATATGAACACCATGCTAGTTATTTTTAACTGTATACTTGACACATCCTAGAATCACCTGTGAAGATAATATTAAGGAGGAATTGTCTGGATCAATTTGGCCTATTGGTACTTGATCTAGAAGATCTAGCCCATTGTTGGCAACACTATTCCTTAGGGATGGGGTCGAAAATATATAACAACTATGAGACGAAAAATTTGGATGAGAGCAAATGAGAGGCCTCATATTTACTAATTTTCTGCTTTTGACTATGGATGTGATATGTTAAGCACCTGCCTTGAATTCCCTGCAATAATGGTCAATAACATGGAATTATAAGAAAAATAAACCTTCCCTTCCATATATGTTATCACAGCAACAGGCATGAAAATGTAACCCATCAAAGTGCCAGGTGGGGCACAGTAAGATTCCAATAATGGGACAACATACGATCACACATGATTCAAACACTGTGACCTGCTGTATAAAAATTACACTTATTTAAGGAATATGACATTAAAATTCAGGTCATGATGGACAAACAGAAAGAGACTAAAGATATCATAACATTTTTGATCTGTGCTCTTGAAATCTGTGCAGCCAACCATGGCATTTATGGTACTATGTGAAGAATTGTTCATGTGATAGAAAATGTAGAAGAAATTGTTGCATTGTTAGATATCTCTAGAATTCTTTCTTTTTACACACACACACACACACACACACACACACACACACACACACACACACACACCTCACAGTTTTACCTCCACACATTCTATTGTTTAATCAACAATAAAGAGAGTAGGGAAACATACACACACACACACACACACACACACACACGTGTGTGTGTGTGTGTGTGTGTGTGTGTGTGTGTGTGTGTACATCAGAGTCCTGTTAGAATTTATTTTTTCTGGCAGAGGTTTTTTATTTCCTGTCCAGGGGATTGAAGAAAACAATCCAAACCTCTCAAGTCAAAGACTATGAAAGTGTACCAGCACAGAGTTTAAAAATCTGATGCTAATTTTGTGGTGACAATTGTGTGTTTCATTTTGCCCTATCCTTTCTCAGGGAGTTGAGGATTTAAACTCTTAGTAGCCACTTGCTGATGATGTCAAGTTTAACTTGTACAATTCTTCCAGTTGCTTAGTGAAAATATGTATGTACATTGATGCTTCATTTGCTAGGTTTTGTATGTGGGAAGGGTAGCTGAAGGGTGGAGCAAACACTTTAAGAAGGTATGGCATATTGGAGTCACATAAGCTCTTAAACAAATGTAACTTCAACAGTATTTTCTAAGTTAAATACTTTTTAAAATTTTTTCACTTTTTTATTAAAATTAAAACAATCATATTTTCCATACCAACCCCATTTCCCTCTCACCTCCAGTCTTCCCACTACCCCCACCCTCTCCCTATCTCACCCCCATTCACTGCTCAGAGAGGTGAGGCCTCCCATGGGCCTCACATCATTTGTGAATCTGTCACATCATTTGGGGGCAGAACTGAGGCTTTTTTGTCTGTATCTCAGATGAGCAAGGTATCCCTTCATAGCAAATGGGCTCCAAAATGCAAGTTCATGCACAAGGGATAAATACTGCTTACACTGCCAGTGGTACCATAGACTTCCCACGACCCCCAACTGACACCCATGTTTAGGGGGCCTAGTTCTGTCTTATGATGGTTCCCAAGCTGTTAGTCCGGAGTCTATGAGCTCCCACATGCTCAGGTCAGCTGTTTTTGTGGGTTTCCCCAACATCATCTCGACCCTTTTGCTCATCATGCCTCCCTCTCTACAACTGAACTCCAGGAGTTTGGCTCAGTGCTTAGCTGTGAATCTCTGCTTCTGCTTCCATGAGCTACTAGATGAAGGCTCTGTGATTTAAGGTAGTCATCAAGCTCATTATAGGGAAGGGCATTTAGGGTACACTCTCCACTATTACTTAGATTCTAGTTGGATATTAGGTATAGAGCAATAGATAACCAGCCTACAACACCAGAGAAGCCAAGAAACAAGGACAACCCTAAGAGAGGCAGACATGGACCCCAGAGAAGGGGAAAGGGACAAGGTCTCCTGAGTAAATTGGGAGCGTGCTGGGAGGGGAGAGGGAGCTAGGAGAGTTGGGGGAAGGACAGAGAAGGACAGCACGGAAAGAGATACCTGGATAGAGGGAGCCATCATGCATTAAGGAAACTCCCAGGTATCTACAAGAATGACCCTAAGTGGAATTCTTTTAGAGAGGCATTTATTGAAATACTCATGGTGATTCCATGGGGAGTTACTGAGATTCCATTTTAAAGATGAGGGACAATGGAATACAGAATTTGAAATATCTGTTTACTAATGGTCTATGTGGATTAACTATAGGGTCATGAAAATCAGACTCCCAACTCTGTGACTTAAATAGGAAGTCTTGACTATTTCTAAAGCTTCCTGTGTTCAGTGGATGCTTCAGATGATCTGAACAAGGCACTTCAAATATTGATGGATCTCACTTAAGTGTAGACAGAGTAAGGTTGCAGATCAATTTTAGGCTGGATTGGATGTGATGAGCCCACTTACAGACCTAGCACTGCCTAGACAACAGCTTGTGTGTAAGGGGGTTGAATTGTGCTGTGTATAATTCATCATCTAGTGAATTAGCCTGACTGTTCTTAAAAGTGTAATAGGTTTTGTTGTATATGTATGTGTTCACTAAAAGAGAGACATGTGGAAAGAAGCAAGCATCACTGCAAGGTTTCTTGAAGACAAGTTTAGAATTGATAGTGTGCTTCTCCACTTTCTATTGGTTTGTGCTGGATAAGTAGAGTGGAAAAACATGCTTCTCCTTATGGAAGGGCCTATGAAATTCACATTGCAGAGGGTAAAGATACAATAAGAAGTAAAGGATTGAAACCTCTCCCTCTAGTCAATGAACTAGTCATTTGAAGCTTCTTCAAATAAAACAAAGTTCAATCCATGACTGAACCATTCCAATCACCATACTTTTAATGATACATGCTTGTAATTGTCATTTGAATTTCTGGCAACTTTCTGCTTTTGTAGAAAGACTTCCATCTCACTCTTTCATTTTAGCTATGTCACCCAGCTATGTCAATAGCAGCTCTTCCCCCAAGCAGCTTGCTCAAAATGATGGATTATATTCCATGTTTGTATTTTTCCAAAGAAAGAAAGAAGAGAATGGCAAAAGGAATTGATGAGACTGTCTTTCAACTGCTAGAGCTCTGTTGGGGAAGGATTTGGAACACACAAAACTGGGATTCACTCATCAGCAAAGGGAAAGAAAGGTGTATGTGTCCTTTCAGCTAATCTCTGCATTAAGAAACCAATAATCAATCAATCTTGAACTTCACCTGGTGAGCCAACCTGTCTAGAGCCAAAATATTTATGGGAAACAGAAGAAACTCATGCCAGAGAATGACCTCATTTTAGTTTTAGAGTGGAACTGGTCCATTGTGAAGCAGAGTGGATAACATTGATGTCTCTGCTTTGGGAAACTCAGGTTTCAAAGACTGTCTTCAATCTTAATATATACATTAAAGGCATATCACTTTCATTGTTGTATGCATTTTTTCCAAATGATTGTCAAGGCATACAGAATAAAATATTAAGAAACTCCCATGATAATCCAGGAAACTGAGGTAAAGGAAAATGAGTTAAGCTAATGGAAATGTGTTTGTGATCTTAAATTGCAATTGGGATTTGGGGACACAAGAAAAGTGGGAGAGAGGTGGTGGTGGGTGGCTACAATCAATATATATTACATAAATTTATACAACTTTTCAAAAATAAAAATGTTATTTCAAAAATGTAATTAGTGGAGCTGGAGAAATAGATCACTGGTTAAGAGCACTGGCTACTCTCAAGAAGACCCAGGTTAAATTACTGTCACCCACATCCTAGCACACAACGATCTGTAACTCAAGTCCAAGGGGATCCAACACCCTTATTTTGCTTCTGAGGGCAACGAGCATTTACATGGTTGTGAAACACCCATACATATACAATGAAAAACTATGTATAATGTATATACATATATGCATTATACATGAAATGTACATATATACATTATACATGAAATATATGTACACACACACACACACACACACACACACACACACACATATATATATATATATATATATATATATATATATATATATACACATATTGCTTTTATTTCATGACCTACACCTATACATCACCTGGGTATAAAAATGAGCACCAAATTTCCTCTTATTCTTGGGCCTCTATATTGAACAAGTGAGTAGCGAGATAGAAAACTGCAATGTTGAAAAACCTTGAAACACAACCTGTTAAATTTCATTCAATAAACAATAACTTTTTTCAAGCATTGTGTTTGAGTAGCAGACTATTAATTTTTCCTGGCTATTATATATTTTTATTCATTTTGCATTCCAATAAAGGTTCCCTCTTACTCCTCTCCTTTCCCCAACACACTTTCATCCACTCCTCAGAATGGGTAAGGTCTCTCATGGGGAGTCAACAAATCCTGGAACATTATTTTAAAATACATACTTTCAAAACATTCTAAGGTTTTGGTATTTTCTGTTTAATAAAAGCTGGAATTTTTTATTGTTTTAAAAGTATGATATAGTAACACTAGGCTCACATTTCTTTGTGGGTGCTAACAACATATCAGCATGCAGGAGTAGGGAGCCTTTTGAGATTGTCTATCCATTGTTGAGATTCCCGCAGTGGCTATCTAGACAAGTCCACACTTATAATCCAGTCTGGCCTCCATGGTTACAAACATGTTGTATTAACCACTTTTATAATCTATTTGACCAATTTCCTGACTGCATAAGTTTAATAAATGGAAGTCTTAATTTTACTCATGACTCGGGAGATAAAGTGTATCAGAGTAAGGGAAAGTAAGGCATCTAGGTTAGACTCAGACTATGATGGTGAAAATTTATTGATATTCCCATCATGATAGGTGATTAAAAACAGAAAAAGGGACAGAAGAGGGACTTAACTACAAGACTCAATACCATGCATAGAAGTTTATATCTGCCATCCAAGATCTATGTCCTAAAGCTCTGAAATCCTCCAAAACTACACTACCAGCCAGGGCCCAACTGTTTGGATACATTAGCTGACTGGGGAATTTCAGTCTCAAACCATCCAAGTGTCACATGTATCTCATTAAATGCACCCAGTATGATTTCAAAAATTCCAAAAATTGTTCAAAATTTTAATGTCCAAAGTCACTCTCAAACTGAAGGTAAACTGTCTATTGTGAACTTCTGAAACAACAAAAGAATCACAGACCTTCAATACACAAAGACAAAGAGCAAATACTCCCATTCTAAGTGGGAACAATGGGGGCACAGCAAGGAAAAACCAGACCAAAGTAAGATCGGAAATTCAACAGTACAAATACCAAATCTTGAAGCTCCATGTTCAATATTTGTGTCTTTCCATGGCAGTATCTGGATGGTAACAGGCTTGGAAAGCCGCTGCCTCTTCCCCCTTACTGCCTGTAGCACATGTAGGCAGTTTCTTGGATGGGTTCTATAGCTACCTTAGTGAATGCTCCACAATTATGGCATCCACAATGTCCTGGAATCTTCACTGAAAGTTATGTTCATAGAGTCATGAGGCACACAGTGAGGAGTAGCAAAAACAGAGTCTGACCCTGCTAAACATTACCTGGGCTCAAATGTAATTGTTTTCTGAAATACAAAATTTCGAACTCTGGACTTTTATTGTTCACATTTACAAATGCAATATTGCTTGGGTGATATCAAGTTCAGCTGGCAACTTGAGATAAGCATAATCTCCTTGGACTGTGTGCAATGGCCTCTGGTTGTCTTCAGAGATGAACCTGGGAAAATATTTGCCTATGTAATCTTATTTCAACAAAGAACTCCTGCTGTAGTACTCTGTCCAGTTATTCTCTTATGGTCACTCTATTTTCAATGATAATTATTCTAATGGATTTGCATTTTTATATCCTAGAGCTATTCATGGATATGTAACACCCTCAAAGTACTTTTTCTATTGTCTTTATGTGAGTCCTGCCTCTCTCTCTAATGGCAGTAATGTGCAACAGTTGAGCCGCTTTCTGAGCACATGCCCTGTTTGTATGTAGTTTTAAGTCTACCCACATTCCTTTTCTAACAAAACCTCATGTATTTCACATCTTTCTGTTTTGATTTTGCTTTGAATGCTCATAATAAACATGATTAAGTTCAGAAAGCAGTAACCATGCTACTGCCTGAATGTTCTGCTGTCCTGCAATTTCCTCTAAAAGATAAATTAGTATATTTCTTTATAATTCAGAGTCACTCAAATGTTCAAGACAGAGAAATAATGTTGCCAGATCCTTTGCTGAATGAAATATATGTGGCTTATAGTTCAATTCTTGATCAGGTCCTTGTTCTTCTTTGTAACCAAATGTATACATTTCTTACTACCTATACTTCTATTGGCTCTCTGCATCTTCTGTACTACCATTTGAATGACTCACTGAGTTCTGTTTATAACTTTCCAGGGCCTTTATATCCCAGATTATGGCACCATTTTATATTCCTCCAACAGGCTCTAAAGGCCTAATAATGGGCTAGGTAATTTTGTTTATTTTCTCATAGCAACCCTCTTCTCTAGGTTCCACATAATCACTGCTGGGAGTCAAGAAGCTTTTTGATAAGGTGATCAAATGAATGACAGAGAAATTTAGGAAGAAGATATGTATTCTTACTCATGGCTCATGAATTACAGTTCATTACAGGAAAGTCTAATGGCTAGAATGGATTTAGTTTCTGGCAGGAGAGTCTTGTGGCTGGTCATATCACAATTAAAGAAGAGAGGCATCAAGGGAACCAGAGGAATCTGGAACCTGGCTATACCTCTCTAGGACTGCTGTTAGTAGCCCCCCACCCCACCCCCCACCCCCGTCTCTGCTAGACTTGTGGGTTAGACCATGTCACAAAGCTTCTGTAACCTGCCATAAACATTGCTACCAGTTAGGGACCAAATATTCAAACACATGAATTGCTTGGGAAACTTTTAGTTTCAACAAAACACACATATCAGATTCTTAAATAAGTAATTCTTTAGAGCACACACACACAGAGACACATACACACACAAAAAAAAAACACTTGTATTCGTGAATGTGTATATATATACACATGTGCTCATGTACACACATGCACACATCAATATGCATTCTTACACACAGCCATTTGCGTTCATGCACCCACACATAGTGGTATCTTGAGTTTCTATTGTGTTTTCTTGGAAAAAACATGCCTTTAGTATATGTTTCAGAATAACTTCTTTCACATTACTTTAAAGATATCAAGGTAAATTTGTTATCTCTGAAAAGTAGGCTTATTTATATTTCTTCATTTTCACTCCAACTTGAGCTAGTTGGGGAAGACCTCCTATAGAATTATTGCGTTAAGATCGCCTACTTGGGCTCTTAAAGTAGCTTTTGCTAGGACTTTCTTGATTATAGTTTCACCTGTCATCAAATCTCTTCTTTTGTGTCTGCTGATAATCTATTTTTTCAGATATTATTGTGTTACCTTGTGGATGAAATTATTCTCTGTTTAATACCGTTAACTGTTTTTCATTGTCTATAAAATTGTCAGTCTCCCCTTTGTGTGTTATATAATTCTCCTATGGCCTACATCTAGCTTCACGGATTTCAACTCCTGAAATTCTTATGTCACATTAAAGGCAGAGAACTATTTCCTAAAGGTAGGTAATAGCATTTTGATGGGTAAAAATAAAAACAAAATGTGGTATGATACTTCTATGCTTTAGAGTAGAACGTGGTACAAATAAAATAGGGGGATATGTATTTCCCTACATTGCTTTCTTCTTTGCTGAGTAGTAATCCAGCATTTGTATTACATTTTTGTTCGTAGAAATTAGATAGTTAATTATTATTATAAACCAAATTATATGCATTTTTAAAAAAATGTGGTGTGGTAGTGAAACACAACTGCAATTCCAGCAATTGAGAGGCTAAAGTGCAAGGATATTGAGTAAAAGAACAACTACAAAGTGAGAGCCTCTCTCAATCAAATCAAAACAAAATAACAATCAAGCAAAGAAACACACACACACACACACACACACACACACACACACACACACATATATATATATATATATATATATATATATATATATTTCAAGTAGACAATGTACTCTAAACAAAAGCAAAGCAGTTTTCATTAGACTCTTGTATGAAAGGAAATCCAAGGCTTTTACTTTACTGTAGGGAAGTTTCAAGAGCTGAGACCCATTAAGTGATGTGTGGGTCACAGAGGCATTATATAACAGGCAAGGGAGACTGACAATTATTTTACAGACAATGAAAAACAGTTAAGGGTATTAAACAGAGAGTAAATTTATCCACAAGATAACATGGTGATATTTGCATTTTAAATAGATTATCTTCAGCCACATAAATGAGAGATTTAATGACAGGAGAAACTGGAAACAAGAAAGCCCTATCAAAAGCTACTCCAGGAATCCAAGTAAGAGGTCACCAGGGACTCATTTGAGAAATCCTCTAGGAAGTAAATGCAGCAAATCAAGAGATATATTATTTTGACATTTATTGAACATTAATTGTGTATAGAATACTATGGGAAAAATTAACTATCTAATCCAACTTTCTATGAATGTTTCAATCTGTTTTACAGCTTCCCTAGTAAGTAGCTCGCCAGTTTCTGAAAACTTACAATGATAGGGAGCTAAATCCCTCAAGCTGTCCTCAACTCCCTCTTTAATTATTAGACATGGCTACATTCTATGGCTTTCTTAGATTTATTTCACTTCGTTCTTGCCTCAGCATCAAGTCTCAGTGACAAAACTTATTCCCTGCTCGGCAGGGCAATATTTTGGGTATTTAAAAGCAGGAATCAAATTTCTTAAAGTTTTATTTTCACCTAAAATTTTTGTTTCAAATTTTTACAGTGTTCACCATCATCTACCTAGCTGATTATTTGATGCAATTACACCCCCATCTAAAGTACAACTTCAATATCATCACAAAGTCCTGAGGTCATGTTCTACTGATAGATTCCAGCTTCAAGTAGACACTCAGACTTGATTCCTGTCTTAAATGTGAGGCTTTGTGAAAGGCAAATCAAAGTGAAGGGAACATTAAATATATATGTAGGAACTTAAAAATCTTGCAACCCAAGTTAAGAATAGAATAAAGAAAGTAGACTGTATGTGGTGTGAAAGAACAGAGGAGAAATACTACATGTTGAATGTTTAAGCAGGGATGGGATCAGGAGAACAAGATAAAAGTTGATAGGGTGTGTCAACCAAAACTAAGGATGCATGAAAAAGCCCTATGGGAACATATACACACATATATATATATATATATATATATATATATATATATATCATAACTGGTCAAACTGCTTAGTAGTGACATAGTTCTCAGCCATATCTCAGTAGGATATCTATATCAACCTCTTGTACCTCAAGATTTAGATAACATCACAGAAAAATTTAAGAGTCAGCAGATGAGGAATGCTGACAAATATTTTCTTCTAAACATTACACAGCTGTTGCATGTACAAATTAATGGGAGTTACAGATAACTGTGCAAGATATGAAACCTATGTTCATATCAGCATTATTTGTAATAGCCAGAACCTAGAGTCAACATAGTTGCCCCTCAACTGAAAAATGGCTGGAGAAAATGTGGCACATTTGCGTAATGGAATACTACTCATCGGGAGAAAAACGGAATCTTGAAATTTGCAGACAAATGGATGGAACTAGAAGAAACCATCCTGAGTGAGGCAACCCAGTCACAAAAAGACAAAAATGGTATGTACTCACTCATATATGGATTTTAGACCTAGAGCAAAGGACTAACAGCCTACAGTCCACACTGCCAGAGAAGCTAGAAAACAAGGAGGACCCAAGAGAGACATACATTGTCCCCTGGAGAAGAGGAAAGGGACAAGATCTCCTGAGCTAATTGGGAGCATGGGTGGGTACAGGGAGTTAGAAGAAAGAGATGGGGAGAAGAAGAGGAGAGAGTAAGACCAGAGAGAGCAGGAAGATTGAGTCAGTGGAAGAATAGAGGAGAGAAAAAAAGAGATACAATACTAGAGGGAGCCATTACAGGTCTAAAGAGAAATCTGGCACTATGGAAATGTCCAAAGATCTACAAATTTGACCCCAACTAACAATATAGGCTACCTTAAATGCCCTTCTCTGATAATGCAATTGATGACTACATTATATGCCATCCTAGTGCCTTCATCCAGTAGTAGCTGATGGAAGAAGCAGACACCCATAGCTAAACTCTGGGCTGAACCCTAGAACCCAGTTGCAGAGAGGGAGGAGTGATGAGCAAAGAAGCTAAATCAGGCTGGAGAAACCCACAGAAACAGCTGACCTGAACAAGGGATTGCTCATGGACCCCAGACTGATAGCTGGGAAACCAGCATAGGACTGTTCTGGACCCCCTGAAAGCAGATGTCAGTGTGGAGGTCTGGTTAATCTATGGGGCCTCTGATAGTGGATCAGTATTTATGCCTAGTACATGAATGGTCTTTGGGAACCCATTCCACATACAGGGATACTCTTTCAGCGTAGACACACTGGGGAGAGTCTAGACCCTGCTCCAAATGATATGACAGACTTGGAAGAATCCCCTTTCAAGGATTCACCCTTCTTAGGGAGCAGAAAGGGGATGGGATAGGGGGTTGGTGGGGAGCAAGGGAGGAGAGGAGCAAGAGGGAACTGGAATTAACATGTAAATGAAGCTTGTTTCTAATTTAAATAAAACAAGGAAAAAATAAAATTCCAGCATGGAAGGAAGAGGGGATCCTAAGTTCCTACCTCTAACTGAGGAACCATACTGATGATGACTGCTAGGGTAGAAACAGTCACTTTTTCTTAGTGGTCTGACCATAGGTTGTCCATGCTCACATCCATTTGCATACAGGCAGCACTAACTGGATTCGGGATTCATGGGTTGTATGAAAAAGAATAAAGAGGAATGGACATGAAATTGGAGGAGGGATTTTTTGGGAATACCAAAGGGAAAAGTTGGAGGTGCTTATGCTCAATAAACTTTGTATCCCTGAATAAAATTATAAAGTAAAAAATATGTTTATGTTTTAAATGTTTTTGTGTGGGTTATATACAACCAGTTTCAGCAAGAATGTAGTGTATTTTGATTACATCCCTCTATTCTCAAATCCTCTTAATTCTCTCCTTTCTCTCCCCACCATTTGTCTGTTTGTTCCCTAGACAGTTTAATTTTTGCTTTCATGTTATCTGTAGATACATAATTTTAACATGTCTATATAAGATCTAGGACCCACAAATGAGAGAATATTTGTGATATTTGTCTTTCTGAGGCTGGCTTAATTCGTTTAATGTGATTATTTCTTGTTGCATCCACTGTTCTGAAAATAACATAACTTCATTTTCTTTTAGCTGAAAAAATTCACAGTGTATATAAACCATATTTTCCTTATTCATTCCCTTGTTGTCAGACACCCTTGCTGTGTCCATAATTTAGTTATTGTGAATAAACATTACTGTGCAAGAAGCCCTGAGACATCGACTTTGTGTCTTTGGGGTGGATACTCAGAAGTTGGATAGCTGGATTTGAACCCTAATTTTCTGAGCAGCAGTTCCTGAAATTACTGCTTCATGGCTCAACTATTTTTGCTTTTTCTCATTTTGGTAAGCAAGGTCATTTCTGAGTCAGTCATTAAGAAAATTCTGTTGGTTGAACTGGAGCACGATGGTAGAGTAAGGTTGCTCAGTGTCTAAACCTAGGACAGGTGCCATCAGAAGTGCCCCAGAGCATATACAAAATTGGGAATTCTCAGGCTGCAGAATGTAGTTTCTCACCTACATCTGATTGTCAGATGTCTGTTGCATAGGCTGTCGAATCTGCCTTTTCATGCCCATTAAGGACACTTTCTACAAATGTTCAAGTTTTAGATGCATTGCTTTTGGCAGGCTTCTGACAATGTGTTCAAGGAGATTTCAAAAGCCCATACACTTAACTTTTAACAAAACACTTTTCCTTCCCACATAGGAAGCTCAAGCAGCCTCTCTGGAGAACATGGGCAACATCGGCATAATATGCTGGCGTTTAAACATGGGAGGAGGGGACCACTGTCCTAATTAAGTCCTACAATCTTCTGGTTGTGCAGAATATTTTTTAAAAATAGAAAGGAAAAGAAAACAAAACAAAACAATATGCCTTTGGTCAATCCATTACAAAAAGGACTGAGCTGCTGACCTTTTCATTCTGCTGGGGCTGTGTATGCAGCAACACAGTAACCTTTTCCAGCTGGAATAGAAAGTTCAATTAAGTTTGTTGGCTCAGAAATCTGCCCGTGTCCCGGAGAGCAGATTAGGCATTTAGGGGCTGCAATTATCCATCTGCTGCCTCTGCAAAACGAGAGAGAATGCATACCCATCATACCTATGTACGGGCATATACAGAAGCAGACACTTGCATATATCTGTTCATGTGCCAGTACAGGGGCTGCAGACAAGCAGTGGTGGTAGCTGAGAAATTCAATCATTTTCAAATATGAATTCTTTATGCATTGTTGGTGGTAAGTTTTAATTTTTCTTCCTGCTTTCTTTAGATTTATTTTATGAAATATATTCGTATTATATTTCTGCTACCCCAACTCCTCCTTGCTCCCTCACCTTCCTAACCCTCAAAGTTTCTGTTCAATCTCTTTCAACTAAGCAAAAACAAAAGAACACACACACAAATAAGGAAAATAAAACTTGCAAAAACAAGAGTCAAAACAAACAAGTAAAAGACAAAAAAGCCAAAAAAAATAGATTCCATAGGAAAAGCATCTAATTCATTCTGTGTTGAATAGATTCTCCTGGGCCTGAGGCCTAGCCTGGAGAGAGGTCAATATAGCATTGATATACCATTGGAAAAAACTAGATTTCCCTTTGTTATTGGTTATCAGATTCAAAGGCTGGGGGTGGGAACTAGTGGGACTCAGGTCCCACTTGCTCCTTTTAGTGCTGAGAACCTGGACAGGTCTTGTGTGTGCTTGTGTGTCAGTCCTGTTGTGTCTGGAAGGCACTAGTTCCTTGGATTTATTCATCACCCTTGTTACTTATAATCTTTGTACATTCTCTTCCATATAAATTCCTGAGATTTTGGGGAGAGCTTCAATGAAGACATCCCATTCAGACTTATTGCCCCAAAGTCTCTCATTCTCTACAAATTGGCCAGTTTTAGGTCTCTGTGTTAATTTTCCTCTAGTGTAATAATTTGCCTTTAGTAAAATAATGTGCAGAGAGTGAGGCACTGATTTGTGGGTATAGCAGTACATCATTAGAGGTCAGTATAATGCTATGTTCTTTTTGCAGAATAAACAGATTTTCCCCTGGGCTCATGACATTTCTACTCTCAGGTTCTTGGCCACTTTAGCAATGCCAGGTATGGGTTACAGCTCTTGGAGTAGGTCTTAAATCTAATCATAAAGTGGTTGATTACTCCTTTTTATGTCTCAATTGCCCCAGTCTATCTTGTAGGCAAGGCACTATGGTAGTTTGCAGGTTTTTGTGGCTGGGTAATATTGATGATTACCTTTCTTCTCCAGTAGTGTTTAAGTATCTTCCTGTATCCTGAATATAGTAGGGGTGAAGCTTCTATAGGCACCAGGTCTACTTCTCCATGTTTGAAGACTTAGTAAGTGTTGTCTTCAGCAATAAGGTCTTTGAGTTAGGCTATGAAAAGCAAGCAATAGTCTTGGAAATAGGTTGTGATGTTTGGACAGTTCCATTGGAGCTAGTTGGACAATGCCTCAGAAAGATGTAACCCATTCCTGGCACTAGATTTTTTTACTCAGTCGCATAGGTTATTTACTTGATGGTTGTCTCCAATGTTACAAGTTACTCCACTTAAATTTCTTTCATATATTGTAGGAAGCTTCTATATTATAGATTTTTACATGGTTTTACAAATGGCCTTTAGTGTTAATTGTCTGTCTTCATATTCCCTTCTCTACCCTTCTTCTCATGTCCCTTTCTCCTTGGTTTCTGGTTTCTGACCATCATGTTCACCCATTCTTCATAACATGGTCTTTTGATCAGCTCCTAAGTTATTTCCTAGTTTTGAGGGCAGAACAGAATCTTGACCTATGACATCAGCATTTAAGAAATACACTGTTGGTATTTAGGTGACTGCATATCCAATTTGTTTTCACCATAGTAATTTTTAAATTGTAAAAAACTTGAATGCATCATTTAGCTTTCTGAGATTTAATTTCTTTATCTTTAAAATGGATATAACAGGATTAAATTCATAAAATGGTTTTGAAGACTAAACATGACAAAAATTTGATTGTTTCATGGGTAGTCTATGAAATAAATGGTAACTATAATTTTCGTGTTATTGATCATCACTCTGACATCAGCTGTTCCTCTGGTGGCTAGATTTTCAAATTTCCCTGTTATAAACACATTCAATGTCTAGAAATGGCATATCACCCCACTTTTCCTTGACAATATTCTTCATGCCTCCCCCATGCTAGGACTCAGCACTGCTTTGTCCTCTTATCAGAATTGGTAGAATGGTGAGTAAATCTCACATCTACTTTAAATCTTCTAAAGGTTATTCTTGGAAAAGTAGAGAAGTGAAATTCTTCAAGTGTAAATTAAATAAGCTTCTATCTCCATTCCCATCTAGCTCTCTGAATAAAGCTCTCTATAGTATTTAAATGGGATGACACATCATCTCAGTGTCCTATAAAGTTTAGAATGATCTGGCTCTTACTGAATCCAGACTTCTGAATTGTGTTGTGTTGGACACAATAGCTGTTTTCTTTTTCTTTTCTTCTCTTTTTTTTTAAGTTTTTTTTTTTTTTGAGACAGGGTTTCTCTGTGGCTTTGGAGGCTGGCCTGGAACTAGCTCTTGTAGACCAGGCTGGTCTCGAACTCACAGAGATCTTCCTGCCTCTGCTTCCTGAGTGCTGAGTTGAAGGCATCTGCCACCACCACCGGGCTCAAAATAGCTGTTTTCAAGAACCTAAACTGATATCCGTCCTGTCTCAGGACTTTTGCTTGTCTGTTTGTCTAGTGTGCTCTTTCTCCAGTTGTTAGTATCATTTTTCTTTCTTGCAATTTTATGTGGCCACCTTGGAGGATCTTCTGGATTGCCTTTTCTTAACTAATCCACAGTTGTCATGATATCATCTATTTACTCTCTGCCCAGTGTCATTCTTTATTTTATTTATAATTCACTTGTTATTTTTTATCTGTCTTCTAACCATGAGATTGTAAATTTCATGAGAACAAGAACTGTGTTTATTTTGTTCAATACATTCTGCAAAAAGATGAGTGCCTGCTATATGAAAAGTATATGGTTCATTCACTTATGATTTTTACAGATGTTTGCATGTGAAGCACAAAACTCACTGTAACTGGCATATAGAAAACAATATTATTTTTACCTCTTATTGAAAATATGTTCTTTTTTCATACAATATATCCTGATTATAGTTTCCCCTCACTTACTCCTTCCAATGCTTCCCCACTTCTCCTCCCCCATGGGATCCACTCCCTTTCTGTCTCTCATTCTAAAAGAAAAAGCCTGTAAGAGATAATAACCAAATATGATTAAAATAGAATGTAACAAGATAAAGCAAAAAAAAACCACTATGTTGAGGCCAGACATAGCAAGTAAACAAAAGGAAAAAGAGTCCCAGGACTAGAGTCAGAGACCCACTCACTCTCACACCCAGAAGTCACATAAAAATACTAAGCTCATAGCTATACTATTTAAGCAGAGGACCTGGGTATACACATTTAAGCCCTTTGCTTGATACTTCAGTTTCTATGAGCTCCTAGTTGCCTTGTTCAGGTTATACAGAGGGTCTTGTTCTCCTAGTATCGTCCATCTGCTCTGACTCCCACATGCTTTCTGTTTCTTCTTATGTTTGGTTCCATGAGCTGTGCAGGGAAGGAGATGACAGAGATGTCCCATTTAGGATCTCCCTGAGAATAATGTCTTGCTGTGCATCTCTGCTTCTGTTGCCATCATCTCTCTGAGGAAGCCCCTCACATCAAGACTAAATAAGATACTGATCTACAAGTACAGCAATGGAACAATATTTTTAATGATATCTAAAATTCTTAACTAAGTAAGATTTGTTCTCATTTAAATTCTGCTTGGGGTACGCAATATGTTAATGGTCAATGCAATAACCAGACCATATGAAAAAACAAACTTTTACCCACAAGCTTGACAAACTTGTAGAATTCAGCCTAGGAAGCCAAATGATATTTCTGGATAATACCTATCCTCAAGTGGATCCTGTCTTCTCTTCCCTATACCAACTTCCAATAATAATCACTCACCTAAAGATAATGCTTTTTGCCTTAAAATGGCTCAAATATAGAAAGCTTGTGCCCATCTGGTATCCATACTTCTTACACAGAATCTGGCTTCCAACAGGCAAGAAGCATATGATCCAACACAGGAGAGATGGATTCCTGTGGTATAATTGCACTGTTGGGAGGTACTGAATAAAAAAAGATAGAGGTTAATTGGTAGGAAATAGGTCACATGCAATACAAGTTTGAAGGGGAGAGCATGCACTGATCCATTTCTATTACTTTAATTCCTTGTGACTGTCAGAAGTTAGGGGTTCCAATTTACCACACAGTCCCCACCATGATGTTCAGTTTTGTTTCAGACCCACAACAAAATGTGTCAACCAACTGTGAACTGAAACCTTTAAAATTATGAGCCAAAATAAATCTTTCTTTAGGATTCTTATGTGCTTATGTTAATAAAAACAACAAACACACAAATCCTTCTGAATACTTATAAGTCTTTGTCAAACACAAGTGGTTGTGTTTAACCCTCTTGCTATAGAAATTTATGAATAAACATCTTCCATTTCTTATTGGATAATCTATGTTTATTTTTACATGATGTTCTAGTTATCACTGAGAAAAAAACAAAACCAAACTTATTTGTTCATGCTACTTTATTTGGCTCACAATTTGGGATCCAGAAACTTAAAAGATATTCAGGCTGTTGTTTTCTTCCTTGGCCAGAAAAATTCACTTCCAACATGGCTTTTTTCTTGTCATGGATAGTAGTACATATAGCAATTCAGGGTGCTTTGGCCTCTGTTTAATTTCATGATGTTTCAGACTTTTGCTCCCCAACCTTTGATGTTCTCAGAGAAGTCTCACTTATTACACATAACCAGGCATCAAACAGATAAGAGGTATATGCTAGTATAACAAAGAAGAGCTGCATCACAAAGACTCATTGACATAGGCTATCAATTTAATTTTTCAGACCTGTTATATGGCTTACTGCAGTTCCAGTGGAACTGAAATTGCACTATCATATTATAGAAGTGTATGTGGACTGGAAAATATTGTTGTGACCATCTGTGAAACATATTTCTTTTCCTTTTGTATTAGATAAATGCATTGACCCTATTTTTGTATCCTGAGTATTCATAATTCTTATCTTTCAAGGTTCAAGGTCTTTGCAAACACCATTATATTTGCCTGGAATACCTTGCTTCCCTATCTGTGTATAGTTAAATTTGACTTTCACAGAGGATATTATCTATAGTGTCCCTCCCTGACATGTAATTAGGAGAAACAATTCCTAACATCCTTCAAGAAGACTACATATAGGAATTACAACATACCCTTCTTGTTTTTCTTCTTTGATAGCATTTATCCAAGTTTAGAAATATATGCTTCTAGTATTCTTGAATCAGTCCTCATATCTGTTTTTCATTTCATTGCTACTATAAGTTTTAGTAAAACTCATCATGATTTTCATATGGAATAATAAGTCTAATTTTTGCCATGTAATAGCTGTTTAGAAAATGTCATATAAAGCAAGATTTGACATTTCTACTTTTATCTTTGATCTCATTTAAGAAGTCAAAACACATGGTATTCTCACTTGCAGGTTGTCATTAAGATACATGAATCTCTTATCAGTTGTTTTGCCATCATTAGTGTCTAAAGAATGCAGATACTGAATATTAGAAGTTCCCACTCATGATGGCTTATGGCTTGATGAACCCATAGTTAAGTGATAATGGACATTGCAGACCTTGGTCATGGGACTACAATTAGAAGCTCAACTCTCTGAAGCCACCCAGCATTATGACAAAATCTTGTGACATATTTGTAGCTCAGAGAAAGATAAAAATTATAAATTTAAAGTATGGTTTCTACTGAATATGTATTATTTTGACAAAAATTTGAAAAATCGTAAGTCAGACTATTAAGTCAAGGCTGTATGCATAGTGATATTGGCTTTGACTTTGTCCTTAGGCAGGCCTAGGTTTAAATATATTTCTACTGTGTGATTTAGGGAATTTATTTGGACATCTCTCACTTTCATAACTTTTTGTACTATAAATTAGTGGCAATAAACAATTTACATTTTGTGGAATGTAAGAATATGGCAGGTAAAAAATCATAAGATATTAAACACAATCCTTTTACGATCTCTACAATAATATAATTATATATGCAGTGGGAAATAAACAAATTTACCACAGTATTGACACTGCATGATGCAACTTTCACTTAGACCCTGGAATGTCTGGTTTTATCTGATGCAACTATCTTTTTCAAGGTAAACAGAAAATAACTCGTTATTAGTCTATAAAATAAATTAGGAATGACTTTTGTTAAATTCAAAGTAATTGACTTATTGGTTCTTTATGATGATAAATAATGTGTTTTCTGTGGTTATTTTTGCTGTTAACTTGTACATTCATTTATCTTTTAAATGTAGAGTGAAATGACAAATTAAATGTTTGAAATATTTTTCTGTATTTGATGAGTATAAAATATACTTTGCAAATAGCTAAAATTTAAGAAAAGTAAACTGTTACAGATAGCAAAGTTTTTATAAACCCTTCAAGGACCAGTGATTGAGGTAACATATTTCCCCATAGGAAAACATTTTACTTATGTATCAGGGCCTTTTTATATACAACCTGTTAACACAGCTTCATTTTAAAGATGATTAAACTAAAAGTAACATAATAAACATTGTTCAGTGATGTACCAAACACTTGCATCGAAGTTTCTTCTAGCTTTTGCATGTGCTCTTTCCACTTGGTGTCTTTTCACAGCTTGTTTCAGCTGGGAAGTGTCAGACAAAAGCAACAGAAGCTGATCAAGCAGAGAAATTAATTTTGAAATGCCTTAGTCATCGCTTTCGTACTCCAGAGCACTGACATGGATTAGCAGCCTGACCACTTCCTCTGAGAAGAGCAACCAGTCATTATTACTGGTGACTAGGGTGGCCACAGAGCCTCTGCCAGTTCTGCCATTAGACAGGATATGTCTGGAAAGAAAAATTTGCAGCCACGTATTCTGCCATTCTGATCCCCATTTATGTCAATTGAGTAATTTATGGATGTATTTTTCCCTGTACTGCGTAGAAGATGCACAGGACCTTTGAAAATAATTCAGTTTCTTTCAAGGAAACACATTTGGGGAAATTATTGTTAATGCATCTGAGTAAGAGGTGCTCAACCTCAACAAATATGTCATGCAATTATAGGAAAGATGAGACCGTGAAAACCAGTGAGCATCAATCATTTTTCCAGATCAATATTAGGCATGTAACATGCAATCAAATATAATCAACACCCTGTGATTAAAGAACAGAGCTTTTCTTAGCTGCTCACAGGGTCACAATCTCTGGAAACAATTGGTCTGGTGTCTGAGGTGAAATTGGAGGTGGAAACAAACACATAACTATGGATGTTAGAGCTAACCGGATCCTATTAATAAAAGCTTTTAAACCGTGTGTTAATTTGTGTAGTGATAATAATGATGAAGACTATTTGTACACACTTTTGGTACTGTATATCAAGCTAAGTATTTCATCTGTACTCTATCATTTCACCATTATTATATATGGGGTATTGTTTCCTTTACAATGAGCAGACTGAATCTCATGGATAGGTGACATGGTGAAAATGAAATATCCATGTCCCATGCTGGTCTCAGCATCACCTGGGAAGCTTTAATGCATATTTGCTTAGTTTTTGCATTTTAAAATGGATTACATTGAGATTCACACTCACACAGCTGTTACTGTGATGAGAACATGAATAATGTGTTAAGTACTCTCCTTTATATTTATACTTTCTTGTCAACTGCAGTCCTCTGGCTTTACAATGGATTTTCTTAAAAATTTTTCCTCTTATGTAATATCCCTGTAAGTTCTGTTCTTTTCTTTATCAATTGCAAGCTCTAATAACCACCACTTTACTCTGTGCTTCACAAAATCAGCACCTTCGGATTCCACATGAGTCAGAACATGTGGTACTGATACTTTTGTGCCTTGCTTATTTCACTTAAAAATGTCTCTAGTTATATCCAGGTTGTTGTAGTGACATGATTTTATTAATTGTTTCTAAATTTATCCTATTTCGTTCCCTTACTCTTTCATTTATTGTTCTTTTGGTGGACACTTAGTTTTCTGGTATATTTTGGCTATTGTAAATAGGGATATAATTAGCATGAAAAGATAGAAGATCTCTCTTAGAATACTTATTTCAATATTTGTGAATATATACACAATATTAGGATTGCTAGACCATAGCATAATTTCATGTTTAAACTTTGAGACACCCCATACTGATTTTCATAATGGTAGTAATTCACATTCATAAAAATGTATACTAAACTTATTTCTGCAGAACTTCCAAAAGTTGATATAAGTTTGGGCTTTACCAACTGCCAACACCAAAATCATAATTACTTTGACAATCATTTTAATAAAATATAGAAAACAAACAAATTAGTTAACAGTAAAATACAGCACAGTGCAGTTTCACAAGGCAAACATATCTGTATATGTAACATAGCACAAGATTGAAGATTTTAGAACCTGAAGGCTAATTTATGATGCCTCCACTTACTTCCGCTGTATTTTTTCTTTGTGGGCATGATCATCTCCCTCGATTTAAACAATAGACATTCCTTTTTCCTGTAGGATATTTTATATCAGTGCAGTCACATAGTTGAAATACATGTGTGCCTAAGTTTACCTTATAATTAGGAAGATTACTGCCATAGTATATATTACTGTTTTGGTTATTCTTGTAGTAGAGTAATTCATTGTACAGAATTCCGAAAATTCATTTATCATGTCCTTTTCATTTGTGACTTACAAATATATTACTGATATTTTAATATATTAAAATTTTTATCAAAATTATATGTATGCTGTTAGAGCTGCACAGGAAAGAAAACACCTGCAGAGGAGAGGGCACAGCTTTGTTTCATGCATGAAGGTATCCTCTCATAAGTGACTTGGTAATAGCAATTATATACTTAGTAAGGATGGCTTTGCTCTCAAAGTAGAAAGAACAGTACTGTGTGATTTAGAAAGCATAGAGTGAGAAGCATCTTGGTCAAAGGGTCTGGTGATCATAGGCAAGCAGGAGAAACTGAAGGATTGAGCTTCAGGCAAGAGGAAGTTATCAGCTCAGGAAATAAACAGTTCTATTTGCCTGGGTCTCTTAGATCTTTCTGTTGGATACCAGCTCTTTCTAATATTTTATTTCCCAAGTATTATCTCCTCTCCATTGCCTTGACTATCTTCTTTGTATGGCTGTGCTTTGGTCTTTTTCCTTTCTAGATTTCTGTATGTTCAATTTTTGTTTTACAGAACTTCAGTTTGCAGGAGCTTTATTCTCGTCCTTAAATTTGTCTTGGGTCAAACTTCCAGTTTCTGGACTTTTACCATCCTGTGTATATTTCAACTTTCCTGTTTTCTTTATTCAAGTTACAGAGAATGCCACTGCAACTTAGAACACCTTTTATTATTACTCATAAAATCAGAAGTTGAATATAGACACATGGAAGGTTACCTTTTGTGTGAGGAATCTAATTCTTACATAATTAGTTCACAATGAAAGAAGATTTAGTTCAAATGATCCTTAAAATGTGTGGCTCCAAGAAAGGAAGTATCTTTAAAAGATTGAGTACAACAGGCAATGAAAGATGGGTAAGACCTTCTGAATCTATAGTCTTAAAAACTGAAATTCACTTGGTAACTAGGGATCCTTCTTCAGAAGCTGAAATTTTGCTTTAAGTCTCTGAATACTCAGTAAATGATTTCTGTAAGCATTTCATAATAAATTAATCTATTTCTTTGTTCTAGCTCTGTAATAAGTGTGGTCTCTTTACATGACCTTAAACTTGAAAATTTGCTCCTTTAATCATTCAACAAATATTTACTGCACATCTCTATTGTTCAAGGTACTGTCTTATATACTAGGTATGTAATAGTTAGTAAATTGGTCAAAACAGTGCTTGTTGCCTGTAGTAACAACTATCAGGAAGAATAATAAAGTTAGAATCTTTGTCTCTTGTGCTTACTATGCAGCTTGAGTTTTAACACCAAGTTAGGTATCCTGTCCTTTGTCTGTGCTGCTCTGATTCATAGATGCTGGAGGTGTATCCACTAGGATATTAGAAATGGACTGAATGATTTTCAAGCTGTCTCTGAGATCTTCACCAAGTTGGACTAAGATTTTCTGAACATCTACTGAAATGTGCTGTGGTAAATCTTCAGGAAATTGGGCTCATCAGACACAAATGATAAGACCAAAACATAGACAATGAGAACACAATTCCTAGGAGAAACTTAGGAAGTTATATGTTAAAGTAAAAGTGAAAGCAAAGGAAGATCATTTTGGAGAAAGTATATCCTGCAGGGTTCTTCTTTTTTTTTTTTAGGTGTTTCTTTTTTAAAATTTTAAATTAGAAAAAAGATTGTTTTACATGATAATTCCAGTTCCCTCTCCCTCCCTTCCTCCTCTGAGCCCCCATATAAAACCCTACCCATCACATACCCTTTCTGGTCCCCAGGAAGGATGAGGCCTTCCAAATTGGGTCTTCAAAATCTGTCATATCCTTTGAGATAGAGCCTAGGCTCACCCCCATGTGTCTAGGCTCAGGTAGTATCCCTCTATGTGGAATGGGCTCCCAAATCCATTCCTACACTAGAGATAAGTACAGATCTACTACAAGAGGTTCCATAGATTTCTGAGGTCTCCTCACTGACACCCACATTCATGTGATCTGGATCAGTCCCATGCTGGTTTCCCAGCTATCAGTCTTGGGATCCAGAGATCCCCATTGTTGAGGTCAACTGTTTTTGTGGTTTTCACCAGCTTGGTATGGACCCCTTTGCTCATCACTCCTCCTTCTCTGCAATTGGATTCCAGTTCAGTTCACTGTTTAGCTTTGGGTGTCTACTTCTACTTCCACCAGCTTCTGGATGAAGGCTATATATTCTGAAGTTTTTAACGAAGTAAAAATATTTGGATGTGGTGTTTGCTTACCCCGTGCCATTCATGTGTTAGTCGCCAAGCCATGCATAACTCTGAACACAAACAATTTGTTTAGTAACATAGGAAGATGATTTTGAGGAATTTTTAGAGAAGGCACATAATTGTTTACTGTGGGAAAGACTTTATTTCACAAATTCTGGGAGAGAAGGACAATGCACACAAAGGATTGGAGCAACACATATAATGGATAGAATTTGAGAAAATATCTCATTTCTCTAGTGTGTTTACAGTACACAGAAGGATTCTTGGAAGAAAGAAATCCAACACCTGTAAAAACCATGATGAAGAATTCAGTTCTTGTTCAATTATAAAACATAACTCACATTGTAGAAATGTTCTGTAAATGCAAACAATGTGGTGATGAATTGGGATGTCATGGTTGCTTTAGAAAGTATTAAATAACTCATTTTAAAGAAAATCTGTATAAATGTAAAGCATGTGGTAAAGCCCTCAGATATTCTGATTTCTTTTATAGACATAAAAGAATTCACATTGGAGGGAATCCCTATGAATGTTCCAAAAGTGATGAAGCCTTCTGAAAGAACTCATACTGGAGAAACTGTCATGATGTTAAAAAATATGCATTAATGCTTTTGATGTTCCAGTTCCCTTCATAGACATGAAAGAACTCATACTGGAGAGAAACCTGATTAAATTGAGGAATATAGGGTACCTTCAATGTCCTCATTTTCTTTAAAGACATGAAAGACTTTACGATAAAGAAAACCCCTATAAGGAAAGACATAACCTAACAGATGACCCAGTATTTTTTTAACCATGGAAGAGAAAGGCTGCCTTCAACCTGTATGAAACGATTGTCAGTGTACAACATGTGCTAAGTCTTTTGCTTGTTCCAGTGTGTTTGAAAACAAGAGAACCCATTCTAGAGTTAATCTCTCTGAATGAACAGAAAGTGAGAAATTTTTTCTCATATCCACTCTAAGATTGCTGTTAATAATCACTGGAAAATATTTTATAAATAAATATAAGGATATGTATCTGATTAGGTTCCAGCATTTTAGAAATCAAAGGAAATACTTCTGTTTTAGTAATTAAGCTCAAGTTTCCCGGATAATACCCAATGTAAATAAATCCTATGTTTTAAGGAATTTTGAAAGCCTTATGCATGTGAGTTCTAATATCATGCTCTGTGCTTTGTAATATTCATATACCTAAAATGCTACTTTATAAATGCTACATTACTAGGTTATATGTATAATGTGTGTCTCATTGGCTCAATTATCAAGAGCAAATGAGCTTATATACACATTGAAGGAAACACTGAGATATGAATATTTTCATAAGTTCTAAGGAAATGTATTGGGCTTAACTGGATATTATGTAAATATGATGGAATGATCTGTTGATTTTAAAGAAAGTTGCATCTAGAAATAAAATCAAATGCATTTCTAATATATAATAGATTTTTAAAAATATTTTATTTTTTCTCCAATTTTTATTTAAATTAGAAACATGATTGCTTAACATGTCAATCCCAGTTCCTGCTCCCTCCCCTCCTCCCCTGCTCCTCAATAACACTCTGCTTATCCCATACCCTTTCTGCTCCCCAGGGAGGGTGATACCTTCCATAGGGGGCCTCCAAGTTTGTCATATCCTTTGGGATAGGGCCTAGGCCCTTCTCCATGTATCTAGACTGAGGAAGTATCCTTCTATGTGTAATGGGCTCCCAAAGTCCATTCCTATGCTAGGGATAAGCACTGTTCTACTACAAGAGGCCCCATAGATTTCTGAGGTTTCCTCACTGATGCCCTCGTTCGTGGGGTCTGGATCAGTTCCATGTTGGTTTCCAAGCTATCAGTCAAGGGACCAAGAGCTCCCCCTTGTTCAGGTCAGCTGTTTCTGTGGGTTTCAACAGCCTGGTCTTGACCCCTTTGCTCATCTCTCCCTCTTCTCTGCAACTGGATTCCAGTTCAGTTCACTGTTTAGCTGTGGGTGTCTGCATCCACTTCCACCAGCTGAAGGATGAAGGCTCTAGGATGGCATATTAGTTAGTCCTCAATATCATTATGGGGGGGAGGGCATTTAAGGTAGCCTCTCCACTGTTGCTTAGATTGTTAGGTGGTGTCATCCTTGTAAATCTCTGGACATTTCACTAGTGCCTGATTTCTCTTTAAACCTATAATGGCTCACTATCTTATGGTATCTCTTATTTTGCTCTCCTCTATTCTTCCCCCTACACAACCTTACTGTTCCCTTATGTCCTTCTCACCCCTCCACTTCTCCCCTACTCATTCTCATAGATTCTTTTCCCCTCCCATCATGCTCCCAATTTGCTCAGGAAATCTTTTCTCTTTCCCCTTCTCCGGGGGACCATGTTTGTCTCTCTTAGAGTCCTCCTTTTTTCCCAGCTTCTCTGGCAGTGTGGACTGTAGGCTGGTAATACTTTGCTCTATGTGTAAAATACATATATGAGTGAGTACATACCATGTTTTTCTTTTCGTGACTGGGTTACCTTGCTCAGAACTGTTGCTTCTAGTTCCATCTATTTGCCTGCGAATTTCAAGATTCTATTGTTTTCTTTTCTTCTGAGTAGTACTCCATTGTGTAAATGTACCACATTTTCCTTATCAATTCTTCAGTTGAGGGACATCTAGGTTGCTTCCAGGTTCTGGCTATTACAAATAATGCTGCTATGAACATCACTGAACAGATGTCCTTGTTGTATGAATGTGCTTCTTTTGGGTATATGCCTAGGAGTGGAATTGCTGGATCTTGTGGTAGACTGATTCCCATTTTCCTGAGGAATCGCCATACTTATTTCCAAAGTGGCTGCACAAGTTGGCACTCCCATTGTACAGGCCAGCTGTTTCTGTGGGTTTCACCATCCTGGTCCTGACCCCTTTTGTCTTCATTCCTCCCCTCTCCAACTAAGTTCCAGAGTTCAGTGTATATCTGTGGATGTCTGCCTCTGCTTCCATCAGCACTGGATGAGGGCTCTAGGATGGCATAAAAAGTAGTCATCAGTCTCATAATAGGGGAAGGGCATTTAGGTTATCCTCTCCACCATTGCCTAGATTATCAGTTCGTGTTATCCTTGTAGGTCTCTGTACATCTCCCTATTGCCAGATCTCTCCTGGGACCTATAATGGCTCCCTTTAATATGATATCTCTCATCCTGCTCTCCCTTATTCTTCCCCCAAGTCATTATTTCTTCTCCTCCATTTCCTACTCTCCTCTTCTCTTCTCTTCCTCAAAAAATGAGAGGTTATATTTTTTTATTTGCTGGGATTCTCCAAGCATCATTTATATAATAGATTCTGCAGATACTTTTCCTATATATTCTTTTGCTTTTATTTCCCATAAAATATAATCTTTTATTTTCATAATTGTCATAAAATTTTATTGTACTTTTGATTAACATTTGATATCAGTTAGTAAATGGGATTAATCATATGCTACTTTTGAATTATTCTTTTCATCTGCTCATGTTAGTATTATTTCTGAAGGTTATTTCTCTAGTTTTTAAGATTGTAGTATAAAACCTATAGTTGCTCCTTTAATATTTAAATGAGATCGTGAAATATCCCTACCACTCAGCTCCATGTCTTTCAATTAAAGGTGTTTTCATGTATACATATACTGTGAAATTATAGTTTTGGATGAAATGAAGCATTCCTCTTAGTATCACTATAAGTAACATGTTAGCTGTCAGTTTTTCAAAATATCTTAAAGCAAACTAAGGGTCTTTATTTGTTATCATTATTCATTATTTGTAATTTCACCATAAGGAGATGTTATTGTTTTTCTTACCTTGTAAAATTTACTTTGCATACCAAAGACAGTTTTGTCTTCCTCCTGTCCTACTGTTCACTCTCCCTTGCCTCCTAACTACACTACACTCACTCCTCAGAAAAGGTAAGTCCTCCCATGGGTAGTCATGAGCAGTAAATAAAGTCTGGCATATCAATTTGAAACAGGACCAAGCTCCTCCCCTATAAATTACGACTTAGCAAGGCATCCCATCATAGGGAATAGGCTCTGAAAGCCAGTTCATGTGCTAGGAATAGTCCCTGGTCTCACTGCCAGGTGTCCCACAAGCAGAGCAAGCTACACAAGTGTCATCACAAGCAAAGAAATGACTAGGTTAGTCCCATGTATGCTCCTAAGCTGTTGGTCTAGAGTTGGTGAGCTTCCATTAGTTCAGGTCAACTGTATCTGGAGGCTTTTTTCCCATGATATTGACCCCCCCTTGCTCATATAATCCCCCTTCCCTATCTTTGATTGGACTCCCAGTGCTCATCTCTGTCCTAGGTTGTGGATCTTTGCATCTGTTTCCATCAGTTATTGGATGAAGGTTCTATTATGACAATTATGGTAGTCACTAATCTGATTATAAGAGAAGGCCAGTTTAGGTACCCTCTCTATTATTGCTAGAATTCTTAGCTTGGGTCATCCTTGTGGATTCTGGGAGTTTCTCTGCCACCAGGTTTCTCCATAACCACATAAATACAAGATATCTCTTTCACAACTTGCCCTCACTGTCCCTCCCCTAACTTGACCATCTTGATTCCTCATGTTCCCATCCTCCATCCCCTCCCACCAAACCCCCCATTTTACCTAGGATATCTCATCTATTTCCCCTTCTCAAGGTGATTCATATACCTACTCTAATGTTCTTGGGAACATATTTTAGCTTTTTATTGTGTAGGTTTCATTCTCTGATTCTTTGGCTTTATTTTTTGAGGATGGGGTTAGAATACATTGGTGAAAGTACCTGACAATAGACTTCCTCATTTCCTGATAGCATCCAGGAAACAATAAAAGAAAGAAGGGTCTAAGATCCTATGTCCTCTTCAATAGTTCACTCTAATGAGCTAAATTCCTTTTAGTACCTTACCCTCACTTTTTTAAAGGTTCCACAAATTCCAACAGTGTTCCAAGCCAGCCACAAAATTCTGAGTCTATGGACTTTGGGTGATATTTAATATGAAATGTAAACACCAGCCAGCCTCATTTCATCTGAGATCTTATAATAGTCTCACAACTAAGCCCCTTCCCTTTCCAGTTTTGGTGTTTCATATGCAAACATTATGAAATAATAAGCATTTTCTTCTGGGAGCTTGGAGGCAAGGTTGAAGAACTATTCTTTTAGAAATATTCAAGTATGAAAGTTGACATACTATCATTATTATCATATCATTTGCTGTGATGATAATCAAACCCAGGGCTTTGTATAAGATAGGAAGCTACACTATCAGAGTGGTACATTTTCTGTCCACTAGAGTATTATTATATACAAATCATTGTGCTGTACACTGATGTTCCAGAATTATTTTTTCCTAAATAACTGAAATATTTTATCCCTGACAAGAGAGCGAACATCTCAGGTCAAGCGCTTGAGGGAGTTCTGTTTAAAGATGCAAGGTGAGTAAATACTTGTATGATTGTGCACATCAATAATTGCACAATCTAGTGAAATAACCTCCATGAGAAAGATAACACCAAATTCTATGATGAAATAATTTTTGCAGTTTTATTGCACAGAAGCTGGTATGAGCGGGGTGTTGGTGGCACACACCTTTAATTCCAACACTCGGGAGGCTCAGGCAGAAGCAGAGGCAGAGGCAGGAGGATCTCTGTGAATTCAACCCCAGCCTTATCTACAGAGAGAGTTCCAGGACAGACTCAAAAGCAATACAGAGAAACCCTGTCTTGAAAAACCAAAAAGAAGGGGGAGGAGGAAGAGGAGGAGGAGGAAGAGGAAGAGGAAAAGGAAGAGGAAGAAGAAGAAGAAGAAGAAGAAGAAGAAGAAGAAGAAGAAGAAGAAGAAGAAGAAGAAGAAGAAGAAGAAGAAGAAGAAGAAGAAGAAAAGAGGAGGAGGAGGAGAGGAGGAGAGGAGGAGGAGGAGGAGGAGGAGGAGGAGGAGGAGGAGGAGGAGGAGGATGTATGATAGCTGGACTCCAGTGTGGCTCAGTGGTACATACTCAAGGGCATTTTGTCCCATGTCCATTTTCCTTCTACAGTGTTTCAGGGCTGGTATGTGTGACCTTAAAATATGACAGATGTAACATATGAAGTATGATAGAATATATGAGGCATTCTAGAGTAGTCTGTAATCATCCAATTTTGATTTCAACCACTGTGCCACAGAGTTGCACAGATTCCCTAGGAGGTTCCATATGGATGAAGCCCAAGCACAGATCAGCACAAAATTTTCAAATCCATGTGAGGGAGTACCTTTTAAGTGGCCATGCTAACCCCATCAATCCTTTTGATGACAGCATCCTCTGTCAACAACATGAGTGAGACTTTTATTAATAGAACAGGCCAGGTAAGCTTCCCCAAATCCATGACCCACAAAACTGGGAGAGATATTAAATATTTATTCATACTTTTCAGTGTGTAAGCTTTGAGACAATTTGCTGAAGAAAATAGATGGCTATTCCAGGTGGCCTGTGAGTTCAAAACATAATTTGCTATTGGAGACTACTATAGAGTCAGAGAAGAAGCACAAGGAACTATTATGTAAGATTTCATGGTTGGGGCATTTGAATACATCCTGCATTTGATAGAAAAGGAAAATGCCCTGCAAGTTCTGCTCATGGGAGCAGCCTTAGAAGATGAAAAATAATTCCCAGGCTGCCATGTAAACAAATAAAAGGGACCAAGAGCTAAGGCAGAAAGACATGTTAGAATGTACTTTGGTTGGTAGAAGTGTATCCTGTTAGTACCACTAACTTTTCAGTGTCTATTTTGAAAGAGAATCAATAGAATTTCATGATTTGTACATGGTACTAGAGAAAGTTATTAGTTAGTCTTCTATCCCATAGACTATAAAACTTACCACTAATGGAAATGAGGAGCACAATAGTAGTGGTAGTAAAAGAAAAAAAAGCAACAAAACTAGGCTTGTAAGTTGTAAAATGCAACATTTAGAATGCTGTAAGTGGATAATGAGTCAACATGGAAATTGAGAAAGAAACAGGTAGGAAAAATAAGCCACTAAGAATACAGAGTTCTTGAGGCCACAGAAAGAATGCGATTTAAGAAACTGAGAGTCAGAAAGAGGGTCAAAGCCTATTGAGTTCTTTTTGTTTTGTAAGAAGAGCAGTAAGAATTGCCTAGTGAATCTGGAATGATGAACAGTTGTTAATATTAAGGATTGAAATCATTACAAATCTATCAGCTTCAAAGAATATTTTTCTAAGTTTTCCCTCTTTCTTTTTACCTTGGGGAAACAAAAAAATGTACAACTTGACTCTAATCTGTCATGTTTACATAATGATCTATTTTGTGTGTGAGTCTACTGCTCCCACTGATCTATCAATGGTACCTGGGTTTGCAACCCTGGGGACTTTGGTTAGTGGAAATTTTCTCTGAACCAGAAGGGGAGAGTGCCAAGTGCATGTTGGAAGGAGGAAGAGTTGGAATGTAAAGGATGGTGGAGCAGAGTCCAGCAGCCAACACTTGGTCTGAGTCTGCAGTGACACAGATCTTATAAACTTGTTCTGTAAGTATTTAATATTCCTATTTCATGTTTGCTGATTCCTACAGAAGTAGGTAAAGTGAGAAGAGATTACTGCTTACAATTATGAAGGCTACTGTTAATAAGATAAATAGGATTTGAGTCCTAGAGTCATTACCATAAAGTCTTTGATGAATTTTAGGCATCTACATAAAGTCAAGAGAGGGAGTATGCATGATACATGAATTCAAGAAAGCTCCTCACTTATAGACTGGGAAATTCAAATGGCCATGCCTGTAGTAAATTCATTGTCCAACACATATTCCTTCACAGGCTTTTCTTTAAGAAGCCAAGAGAGCTCAATCCTCCCATATCTGCCAATAGTCGAATACTCTCCTAGAGATAAGCTGTTCATGCAGTTGAACTAAACAACAAATGAAGGAGGTGAAGTAGGCTCTCACTCTTCTTCCTGTCTACAGCTCTAGAATCTTCACATCACTTTGGATTTTGAATAGTTTTGTCCATGAAATGTGCTGGCACTGAGAAGTTTCCTACACAGCATCACTTAGCAATATAGATGCCTTGTTTGCTTTATTATTCTCGTAAGTGTCTACCATATCCATTCCAGGTATGGAGTAGCTAGAGGAGGGATCCTAATTACCCATGTTCACAAAGTTTGGTGTGATCCTGATCAAATAGTAGGTGCCTAGGTTGATACTGAGTTTAAATTTAAACTTGGTGACTTAGGGGAGGTGGCAGAGGAGAGAATACACTTTTTTTAGTACAATGCCACCAGTAGTGGCTGAAGAGTGACAAGAGTATGACCACAACCATTTCAGTGATTCTTTCTGTTGCTTTACAGTTTTTGAAACATTTCCAAAAGGCCATGATATTTAATTGATTGCCAATATCCCAAGAAATAATAAGAGAACATGAGAATTCATTAATCCATTGTTCTAAGGATTTAGTTGGTTGTGTATATTTTTCACCCAGTTAAACAGTGTGAATGTGGTTTTTCCCTTTCAGAGTTTACAATGAAATATCAATTTTTCATTAGCAACCAGATTCATCATGGGCACTTTACAAATTATACTTTCTGAGGGAGAGATATTTAGTCCAGTGGGTAAAGTGTTTGTCTTAGAATTGTAAGGTCCCGAGTTCATAGTCCCAATGACCCCCAAACAACAAAATGTTGTAGTGCATGTCTGTAATCCCAGTGTTTCTACAAAAAAATGAGCATCAGAGACAAGGGAATTTCAGTATCTCATGGATCACCTAGCCTGGTACAGTGGAATAAAACCAGGAAACTGTCTCTGACAAGGTGGAAGATGAACACTGACATTTGTGCTTCTCACCCAAGTCTCACACAGGTGTGGTGACACATGTATGCCTGACTCTCCCACACAAATATGTTCATATACATATATATGACACATTTACACAGATATATATATATATGAAACACATGTATGAAATTTCTGAATTTGTTACTTTCTTTAGGAATATAGGAAAGTCCCTAAACATATCTGGCTTTAAGTTTCTCTACTTACTGCTAGGTGAAAAAAATCTCTTCCTTCTACCTCCAAGGGCCAGAGCAGAGTGAATGGCTGTAATTAACAGCAATGCACTTGCCTTACTTTACATTTCTGTGCACAAGCTATAATTGTTGCTATTAGCCATTAGCCAGTGTTTACAACTTCTATTTGACCCTTACTTACTAATTTAAAATCACCTTATTGGGTCTTATAGCATGTAAGTGTGAGAATCTTATATTTCTCTTGGATAATTAATAAGGTTTTAGTAAATTACTTGTAAAATTAATGGTTGATGGCATGTTAATGTAGTATCTCTCTAAGTCCATTTGTATTTAACATCTTGAAGAAAATTGTGAAATATTATAAATTCTAATAGCAGTCATCACTCTATTGAAATTTTCCAGTGTGCCAAGTGCTGTGCTAAGCATTTTATCTAGAACAGAAAAGGACTCTTGGAAATGTCTACTGAGGACAAAAAATAAGTTTATACTTGATCAGTTTTATCATAATGGTATTTTAATATACAGTACAACTACGAAAGAGACATCTTTAATGGAAATATAAAAATCAGGATACCTGCAAAGACTAATGGTAGATCTTGTTACCAACGGCTTGAGCCCAAACTTACCTTTTCCAGTTTGCATTCTTAGATCTAATACTCAGCATGAAGACCTGGTATCTAGGCAGTCCTCTGGATCTCTCTAAGTACTCTGGCTTCAATTTTATTTTTTAAATTGCCTCTTCAGTGTAGCAGCCATCACATTCTCCAGTCAATTAACCTCTTGCCTCCTCAGTCCACTAAGTTAGGTACCATAGTCTGAGCAAACTGTCTTCCTTCACAGGCATGACCTGATGTATGATCCTGAGCCCTTGGCTTCTCTCAGGAGACTTTCAGTCCTTGTATTTTTCATATATTATCTCCTCTAGCCCTTCGGACATCACAGACAGAGAAAAGTTCCATTGGGCATAAATTCCTGGTGTTTTCTCTCATGATCTCCTATTCACCTCATTAGTCACTTGGTACCCTTTGTCTGGAAGACAGGCTTCTGGTACAGCAATTTAAGCAGTCAATTTAATTGGAAGATAAGGAAAGACCTAGTGCCCAAACCATCATTTGGAAATAGACTGGATAATAGCCCATTTTAAAGCTTACTTTTGTACTTTCCAACTATGTACATTTTATGTGGTTACCAAATTCTAGGAATTCTTAATTTTAAGCCACTATTTCCTTTTACTGTTTACCTATCTGTTCAAACACTGCATCCACAGAATTGCCTTTTTAAAAGTCCTCACTAATGAGGTCATCATTGCTTCCTGAGACTGCACTGTGGTAGTATATTGATTGTTGGCCTTGTGTTCTCATCCATTTTGTTTCCTTACCCTTTTTAGTTGACCTAGTCATTCCTCACTCTAAATGGGAAGTGACAGACAAAATGTAAGGTTAGTCAGAAGTCCCCACTTGTGAGTATTCATACTTTTGTCTAATTCCATCATTTTGAGTGTGGGTAGGACACATGAGTTGTTCTAAGTAATAGGACATGACATAGATGGTGGTCTGGGATAACAAAATGAATTGGATTATATTGTAACAATGTTAGTTATAGAAGATTGCACTGATTACCATCATGCCCCTCTGCTGACTGTGTGGGATCTGGATGTCAGAGGGTAAGTAAAATCCCTGGAAAAGCCCATGTAAGCAGAAGAAGCAATATTTGGAGTCTAAATCAGAAACTGAACTCTTTGGATTTAAAACCACAACAAATTAATGTGGCCAACCATCTAAGTGAACTTGGAAGTGTGTCCATCAGCAGGTAAAACTCCAGATAAGAACTAAACTTTACTGATATCTGAGTTGCAGCCTAGCAGAGAAAGAGTTAGCCTTGTCCAGATACATGACTCTCATAAGTCAAAAGGTCATTAAAGTGCTTCTTCCAACTCATTTCGAATTTTCTATTAATTACTATAATGTTTACTTAAATCTACATTAGCAATCCCTTTAGCATATTGTGTTCTTTTTAGTCCAGATAACTTTTTTCTTTTGGGGATTATTTTTCACATCCATATATATTTTAGGATTTTTTTCTACTTCTGTGAAGAATGTATTTGGCAATTTGAATTGGAATTACCTGGAATATATAAATTTCATTTGGTTGGATGGTCATTTTCACAATATTAATTGTATGAATCAGTTAACATGGGATGTCTTTTTGATTTCTAATGTGTTCTTCAATTTCTTTTTCAGAGTTTTTAAATTTTTATTGTAAATGTCTTTCATTTAGTTAGTTAAATTTCTTCTAAGATATTAAATTCTCTTTGAGTCTGTCATAAATGGGAGTGTATGCATGCCTTTTTACTCATTTAGTTTTTGAGTAAAAAACGATTCTACTGATTTTCTAAGTTGTTATTTGGATCCTACTACTTTGATGAACTTATTGTTCATTTCTAGAATTTTCTTGTGAGATACTTTTAGACCCCTTATATATAATAAAACATCTATCCCCACAAATCTACAAACAGGGATAATTTGACTCTCTCTGTTCTTACTTGTATCTCTCTAATATTCTTCTCTTGACTTGTTACTCTAGCTAGTTCTTTAGACACTTCTTTGAAAAGAAGTGGAGATAGTTGGCATGCTTGTCTCATTCCTGATTTGATAGGGTTGATCCAAGTTTTCCATTGTTGTTTTGAGACAGGGTTTATCTGTGTTGCCCTGGCTGTCCTGGAATTCAATCACAGAGATCTGCCTGAATCTGTGCCCTGAGTCCTTGGATAAAAGCTTATAACACTACTGCCCAGCTATTTAGGGTACTCTGAGATGTAGTTTTGATGTATATAGTCTTCATTATGTTGAGGTATGTTCTCTCGAACCTACATTCTCTAGGACTTTCCTAAGGAGACCATGTTAGCATTTGTCAAAGGCTTTAGCTCTATATATTAAGAAGGTCATGTGAATTTTGTCTTTAATTTTGTATGATTAAATAAATTAACTTTTGTATATTGAATCATCCCTGAATTACCAGAAAAAAGTCAATTTGATCTTGATGGATGATGTCTATATTATTACTATATATGTCTTTATTCAGTAACATACTATTTTATTGAGACTTTTCTAATATGTTCATCCAGGATATTGCTATGTAGTTTTATTTTTGTAGTTTATTTAACTGATTTTGGTATTGGACTAATAATGGCTTTCTTTTGTGAATTTAGGAGCATTGGAAGATATTTGATCACACTCTGAAGCCTGAGTTTGCATATCAGATCCTACAGAAGTCTATCAGGCCCTCTAGGTAATGATGAAATTGATCAGCTATTAGTAGGAAAAATGCTAGAAACCTCAGAATTTCATAAGAAACACCATGTTAATAGCAAAGGTATGAAGCAAGATTTATCTATCACTTGGAAAAAAAACAAAGAAATTATAAGGAAAGGTTCTACTTGTTCTTTGTATAATAAGACCCCATCACCTGCAGGAAGAAACACAAAGGCATTCACAGAAATCAAAGTTGGCAAATGGATGTGATTAATTTTGCAGGGCTTGAAAATTAAAACATGTGCACCATAGCATAGATATATATCCAGACTTCAATGGGCAACTGCTTTAAGTACTGAAAAGGCTGGTTCTGTAATAGAACATTTATGAGAAGTCATGGTCATTATTGGGTTTTCTGTCCAAATTATGATTGAAAGGGCTCTAGCATATGTCTCTAGTAAAATGGAACAGAATTTTTGCATATTAGCAACACAAATCATTTTACAAGTGTACCCCACAATCCTACAGGACAAGCAGTTACAGAAAGATCTAAGAATACTTTAAAAATATGCTTATTACTAATGGTAAGAAAGACCCCCAGAGATATATCACATAGTGCTTTATTGACTTTAAAATTTAATTGCTAATAAAAAGGGAACAACATCTTGGGAGAGACATTGTATAATATAAAAACTGCTGAATTAAATATGCCTAAATATTTCAAAGCTGTGTTGACCTAAGAATGGAAACTGGGTTATGTGTTGCTTTGGGGAAGAGGTTTTTGCTTTCATTTCCACAGGGGAAGAAAACTATGGATACCATCAAGATTGATAAAGACAAGAATAAAAAAGGAGAGACCTCTTAATCTGGAGAGGAGATAGTTCATCAAATACTTGAGTCATTCAACCAAACTAAATTACAAGACTAATACCTTCCATTTTATTAGTTATAAAAATTAATTTTAATTATTAAGAGATAATTTTCTGTTGCCCCAAAAAAACATTTTGTGTTAACAAAGATATAACCTGACAAAAAGGTAATTCTGCAAAATCAGGGCTGGGGAATGGTTTTGTTTTGTTTTGGGTTTTTTTTTTTCCAGGAGAATAAAATTATCCAATTAAGGAATCTGTAGATCACTAGGCAAAGGAAAAATCTGAAGATGAAGGATGAAAAATGTCACAAGAAAAAAAGAGTAAGTTTGGTAAAGGTATAGAACATTTCAAACAGGATGAAATTTCATAAATCTTCCCAAATATTTGTTTCTGCTGCTATCTACAAATATAAGAGGAAAATGTTCTTTTTATACTACTGGTTCAATTAAAAATTAAATCTGGCTTTGGAATTGGAGCCTGACTTTCCTTGTAAATAAAGCAAGTTGTTAGAGGAAAATCCAAAATCTATCTCTTGTGAGAGAAACCACCTGATATGAGACAGAAAAAAAAAATTAAGGGACCTATCCTGTTGTCATTTATCTCATAATCCTTTGCTATTACTTTTGCTTTTCTTAAAGTATAAATATTACCTTTAAATTTCTAATATATATGCATATATTATATATATATATATATATATATATATATATGTGTGTGTGTGTGTGTGTGTGTGTGCATGTGTGTGTGTGTGTTTAAACTTTATGTTGTAATATTAATGGCCATATAACTAATTCTAGAAGTAAACTTCCTCTAGCTTTTGGTATGTGATTTTGGGCCTGAGTCTGAAGCAGGTAATTAGGAATTAAATTTTTGCACCCAAGATATACTTCATATATTGTTGTCATTCAATCTGTCTGAGATCTCATGCATATGGAATTTAGAATCTTAAATTTTCTGAAGTGAACTGTAGTGGCATCATTCTTAAATGTGGACTTTGATGTCTCCAAAAGGATAATGCGGCCCCACAACAAGGATTCTACCTGGATTGTGGTAATGTTGTTAAGCTGACAAATGGCATGTAAATATCAGCTTTGAACATACTGCTCAGGACAATTTCATGGGGGTTAGCTGAGATGGCCCACCTCATGGACTACTCCAGCCAGGACTTCATATAAGCCCTACATTTTTCCATTTCACACAGACTGGACAACCAATGTTACAGCTAGTTTTCCTGGCACATGGCCATTATCTTAATTTTCTCTAGGTCACCTAAATATACTGTGGCCTCCAGACAGCAGGAAGTAATTTAAAGAATATGATGCCCACATTGCTAAGAGCTGAGGTGTGTGGTCATTTGGTGGGTTATGAATGGTTGTTATCATTTGGGGGCTTTGTTTGAAAATTGTTACTGGTCATGGTAAGGGAGGAAATTGAGCAAAGGAATCTAAAGATCTTTTTTTCTGCAAAAATCGTGCGAGGGATATGGAAAGGAGAGGATGAAAGGGTAGATTATGCAATCTATTCTGAAAGGTAACTATTAATCTCAAATATTTTTACATTGGTATGGATTTTTGTATATTGATACAAATTTAGGTTAATTTTGTTAGCACATACTTTATATATGTTCCTAGACTTCTTTAAGATTTTTGTATATTGATACAAATTTAAAGTTATTTTAGTTATATGTATGTTTTTACTCTTGTTTAAGGGAATGTAGCTATGTAGCTCACTTTAAAACTTATTAAAGAAATATAGTTTTTTAGTTAGTCATCTATAATAATTCAATTGTTAGTCATGTTAGGTATGTTTTCAAGGTAACACAGATAAATATGTGTTTTAGATAAATATGTGATCTCAAGCACTTCAGAAATCCACGTAATATGACATTTAAGATGTTTTAATAATCTACAGCTTTTAATGACAATGAGACTTGTCTTCTCTTGGTAGCACCAATTTACTTCAAAAAAGAATGACAGGCATCAAAGCATCTCCTTAGAGACTTTGTTTTTTGTGGCAAGGTTACCCACTGGGCAAGAAACTGCCCTTGCCTTGACAACTAATAATATGCTATCCAAATTGGACTAGCAAGACACAAAGAAAGTAACTGACAAACTTTGCCAAGACAATGTAGGTCAGTCCTTCAAAATTCCTGCTCCACAGAAAAGTCTGTCAGATATTCTAGGCACAGAGGACAATGATTGATACTCCAATGTTACAGAGAAGCCTTGGGTGACTGTCCAGGCAGCCAGCAGTTTTTGTCATTTCTTTATGTTTGGCAGTTGCCTCCTCTGCACTTCCTGTTTACTCAGGTAGTATTGTATCCTTCTCTGATCTTTGATGGAATTGAAGATGAAATAGCTGTTATTACAGTTTTCTTATTTTACCCAATTCAGAAAACAAACTCAGAAAAGAGATATAAAGTGTACAAAGTTGAGAGACAGAAAAGCTTAAATTGTTTGTATAAGAAAAGGTTTTGGAGGTCTAAACAGATGGCTTTGGTTTGATAATACAAGTTAGAATAGAAAGTTAATTAGGTAGTAAACTGTGGATTCACGAAGATAGAATAGATAACAGAGTAATTTCTCTGAATTTGCCAAAGACAAATGGACTGAACATTGTAAATGTAATCTTTACTTGATAAATTTTCCTATTTTATATAGTTTTAGTTTGTTACCAATAAATATTGTTCCTGTTGTACATAGTTTTACTTTGTTAGAGTTAAAAAACTTTCCCTTTTATTTAGACAAAAAGGAGGAATGCTGGAGGATATTTGATCACACTATGAACCCCGAGTTTGCATTTGTGCTAATTAAAGAAAATTTACCTTGGATAAGGAGGTTGAGTTTGAAACTAGCTGATATAAACTAGCCATGGAATATCAGAGAACATGCTAAACAGATAAAAATACATACTAGAAATATTACAGAGGGGTTTTTAGTGCTGAGGCTTTTTCTGTTTTGATGAAACAGAGTGATGGACATTTTCAGGAGATGCTAGAAAGGACAGAAGGTTAGTTAGGTACTACTCAGCCTCTACGAGCTAACAGGTTTTTCACTCCAGCCTTTGTGTTTTGATTTGTATTTAAAAATAGAATGAGATTTAGCTAAAACTACCTTTAGTGGCAGGGGCCGAACCATTGCCTATGTCAAAAGAATTCCTTCCAGGCTGCAGCCTGAGTGGCCTTGTCACTGCAAAAGAAGCTGGCTAGTAGCTGTGCTGTTGCAATTGCTGGATGAAATAGCAATAGATTAAGCCACAGTCACCATGCTGAAGGTAAAACTACATGGGAGTTTTCCTTTCTATTATTTTGAATAATATAAGAAGTATTAGTTACATACTATTTTAAAAATTTAGCAGAATTGTTCTGTAAATACATCTGGGTGTAGAATTTTTTTTTTTAGTTTTAAGATTTTTTTACTAGTTTAAATATCTGTTGTTGTTATAGGTCTATTTAGATGGTTGGAATGTATCTAGAAATTTATTTGTATCTTTTATATTTTACAATTTGAAAATAGCTTTTTAAAAGTATTTCCTTATAATATTCTGAATTTCTTTGGTTCTGTTGTAATATGTCCTTGTTTAGTCTGGATGCTGTTAATGTTGGTCATATCTTTCTTTTGGTTCATTGGGTCTGTCAATCTTTGAAACCTGGTTGGCACAAAATATGTTTTAGGTAAATGTTGAAAATTAAAACACATTACTGTTCTGTAATCTCTGTCTGGTTTGTCACATTTCAGAGTGGGATAGGAAGACCTGTCTCTGTGTCTAAAAAAATGGTGAGAATAGAATGGAAATGTGGTTTTAGTGAATGCCCCATCATATATCTACTTTTGGTTAGAAAATATTATGCCATTATGCTAATATCTATATGTAGTTTTTAGAGACAATGTGTCTTTGTGTAGCTTTGGCTGTCCTGGAACTTTTAGACCATGCTTTCCTGGAACTCACAGGGATCCACATGCCTCTGCCTGATGAGTGCTGAAATTAAAGGTGTGTGCCACCAACATTATGTTTGTGCCTGCTGGGATTAAGGGTGTGTGCCAACAACATTATGCTTGTGCCTGCTGGGATTAAGAGTGTGTGCCTGGCTTATATTTCTTGTGGCTGACTCTGCTTGCTGAATTCTCAGGCAAGCTTTAATAAATCATAATATATCACTACACTAGTACTTATCTTTAGAATGTAATTAGGAATCATAACTAGAAGAAAGAAGGGTTATTCCTAGTTTAATAATAAGAGTAACAATTGTTTGCTAATGATAGAGAGATGAAGGACCACTCAGAAGATGCTCAAATACTGAGGACTAAGAAATACCTCATCTCAATTGCCCATTCCAATTGATTGTATTTTCATCTCAGCCATCAACTATGTCTCTCCATTCACTAATGTACCTTACTTCCTTTTGACTAATTCATTCCAAAGCTAGAAGGAGCTCTCAATTTCTTATCAAATATGTCCCCTTCCTGGGATTCAATAATTTCAAATCAATACTGGGCTTTATAATAATGTATCCAAGGATGGCCTTTAATTTTTCTCCCATCACACCCTTCCTCATTCACTGTATCTGCAGTCAAATTGCACTTGATTTCAAAGTCATTCTCAAGTCTATGTACTGTTGGTGATTGAAGGAATTTATTATATTTCACCCTTTCTGTAGCCAGATGAAATTATTATAAGAGGTATCACATTTTTAGCCATCCATGCTATAAGAGATCATGGCTTTAGCCACACTAGTCAAGGGGATTTCTAATTCTTCAATCCCTGGCTCTACAGCTTCATCCTAGCTAATTCTTAGTTTATGTCAACAACTGCACCATATATATTTCAAAAAGAAGAATAAAACCTTCTCCAAAAAAGTGCATGGAGTTGCAGAGCAAAAGCTGACTGGAATGTTGAAATAGGTAGATCTCTTAGATAAGATTGAATAAGTGTTAAGAGGAAAAAGATAATGGTATAATTCATAGAACCTAGTGATCATCAAAAGACAAACAAACAAAAAATTTAAAAATGGTGACAATTCACAAAGAGGGAACAATAGGCACAAAGATATATCTGATGAAGATTTGAATGTACAGCTAACAGAGAACTAATAAAAGAACAACTTTAAAATGGGGGGAATTCAGCAGATACATTATGAAATATATGATGACAAATAAACATGCAAGAAATACTTAATATCATTAGTCATTAGAGGGATGGTTCTCAACCTGTGGGTTGTGACCCCTTTGTGGACAAATGACACTTCCACAGAGGTCACATATCAGATATCCTGCATATCAGATATTTATAATGCAATTACTAACAGTAGCAAAAAACAGTTATGAAGCAACAACAAAACAATATTATGGTTTTGTAGGGAGAGATCCCTACACCTGTACTGATGACCATGCACAGCTAGGCGTGGTCACAGGTATGCAAAACATAGGATAAAAAGAGAGGTGGAGCTGGGAACCTCCAGATGTGGAGCTTTGGGAAGCATCTGAGACGGAACTTCTCAGAGTGCCAAAACTGGTTACTGAGTCCTTGTTTGAGTATATATTTCCCAATAAATTACCAGTTAATAACCTATCTCAGGTTCCATTTTTGTTCCTCTTTATCATTGGGGGTCACCACAACATAAGGATTTATACTAAAGGGTCACCACATTAGGAACGTTCAGAACCACTGCTCTAAACAAATATAAAAAGATACGAGATAATGTGTGAACCCAGGTTAGAGAGACTGCTCAGTGGTTAAGAAAACTGGCTGCTCTTGTTGAGTTTGATTCTCAACACACACACACACACACACACACACACACATGATAGCTCACAACATCTTAAAATCATTAATTTTACTTTAAGAGGGTTTGACTCCCATTTCTGGCATCTGTGATCACTTTAGACACATGGTACACTTATATGCAGTCAATACAAATACAAAAACAACAACAAAAGCAAACAACCAAACACTCAAACAAAGAAAGTACAAATAACAAATAATTAAAATCTATATGAAACCTCAATGTTATTACTATTATTAAAATTAGGATTGGAGACTTTGATTCTAGGAACATTCAGTGCTATATAACCAGTTCGGAAAACATTTGGAATTTCTTCTAAAATAGAATATATATTTGATACATGCATTATTATTTGTGTTGGCATGACAAGACTTTAAATTCAACAAAAGAGTTTTTCTTTCTAAAAATTCTGAAGGGTATAATTCCAAGATCAATGTTTGTTTTCTTCTAAAGTTTGACTCTAATATGTCCTAAACTTTCAAGATACATTCATATTTTGAGTGATTGGGTCTCAAGTCTTCAACATATAAATTTTATTTTGGGGGTAGCATATGTATTATAAACCCAAGAAATCTCACATAGTTATTTATCTAAAAGTAATTTAAAACTACATGTTCCCACAGAATGATGGACAAGAATTATATGGTGTCTTTATTCATAATTACCCCAAACTTGAAATAACCCAAACATCCATCAACTGGTGAGTGAATAAAAACATTATCAGGTATCCACATAATGGATTGCTTTTCCACAACAACAACAAAATGAAAAAAGGATGGATACAGGTAACAATATAAATGAACCTCAAACATTATGCTAAGTAAAAACATGTTAGACACAAAAAGGTACATATTGTAAGATCTTATTTATATAACATTCTGAAAATGAAGAAACTATGGGAACAGAAATGAGATCAATGGTTGCTTGGCACCAGGGAAAACAGAGACCTAAATTAAAATGTGTCACAGGGATCTTATATGAATGATGGAAGGAAATATTATACGTTAATGTCATCCAGTAATATTTATGTGAATTTCTGTTTATAAAATCCCACAAAACTGCACACCTAAAAAGGCAATTTTACTAAGTGTCAATCATATTTAAATAACTCATGCTTAGGTCTGTGAAGATGAACGAGTAGGAAAGATGATTGTTGCACACACGTGAAACCTTGTGCTTGAATCTCCAGAATCCATGTAAGGCTAGGAAAAATAGCATATGTCTGAAACCCCAGAGCTTGAACAGGGAAATGAAAGGAGAAGACAGGAGAATCCCTGGAATTTCACAGACTACATATTGTGGGGTACACAGAAGCAAACAACAAAGGGATCACATTTCAAAGTAAAAGTCAAGGACCAACACCAGAGATTGTCCCCTGGCTTCTATATGTGTTTGCTAATGTGTGCAGGGCTGTGTGTGTGTGTGGGGGGGGTTATTTTTCTCTCAAAGGAAGTTGCTTCATGAAAGTGGTCAACAAGGGACAAAGGACTGTCTAGTTTTTTAAGCCTGATCTGGGATTCAATTGTTTTTCACTGGCCTTTTTAGTTTATGAAAAATCAATAGTTTAATATAGAAAAAAAGTCCCCTGGCTATCTATTTAGGGGCACAATGCCTTCACTGCAAAACTGCTCTGCATCTTGCTTGCCAAGAATTCTTAAGTGAGTGTGTCTCACACAGAATCAACTGAGCACTCTGGGGCCCATTCCCCAGCTGCAGGAAGATAACAATAATAAAATGACTAACAGAGCATAGAAACAGGTCTAGGGTTGAAGACTCCTCTGGGATATTTCATGAATATACTCAACAATAAGTGTTTGACTAAATTGCTTTAAATTGAAAACCACATCACTCAAAGTGATGAGATAAGTGCCAACATCTCTATAACAGTTTTAGAGAAACTACTGTGTGCAGAGTGCCTACTGGGCTTTCCATTGTTGATTTAATTGTGCCTCTGCATCAGTATATGTCCTCAAAGACATGAATATGATTTCCTTTTAGTACAGGAAGAAACCAAAGCTAAGGTTGCTGACAGAATGTACAACAAGGATTAACAACATCTTCTTCATTAAGATAAACCTAGATCTTTGTCCTTTTGAAATAGAGGAAAATATAATTCTGATAAATTTAGTGCTGATCTCCTAAGCATCCATGTCTTTCACTAAGCCTTGCATATTGAGTTTCATCACAGTGGTCAAAAGACCTAGTATGAACCCCTGCAGGGAAGAAGGCTTTACTTTGGCTCAGTGTTTAAGAAGATACAACTCATGGGGCAGCAGCAGAGTACAGCAGAGGAACTTCTTCATCTCATATTGAAAAGGAAGAGGTTTGGCAGGGTGGGGAAAGGGGAAGGAAAGGGACCTAGGGTTCATATGTAAATTGAAAAAAATTAAATAAAAAAGGAAGTGCCAAAGGCAATGCGGACCTTCCCTGTAATGGGCTACTTTACCTCCTGTAAGTACTTTCTTAAGTTTTCACAGCCTCTTAAAATATCATAACAATTTGAGGGTCAGACATTGTCTTAATTTGTATTGTTTCTTTGTGATAAAGACCATGATCAAAAGCAACTTGAAAAGAAAAGGGTTTATTTCATCTTATGAAGTCTCTGGTCACACTCCATTAATGAGGGAAGTCAGGGAAGGAACATGGAGGCAGCAACTAGGGCAGAGACCATGGAAAAATCATGCCTACAGACTCACTCAGATTGCTATCATAAAGACCGCTTGCCCAGAAATGATGCTTCTCACAATGGGCTCTATCCTGAACCATTAATCATTAATCATGAAAATGCTTCAAAGGTGAATCTGATAGAAACCTTTTCTCAGTGGACACACACTCTTGTCAAAAGATTAAATTTTGTGTCCAGTTGGCAAAAACACTAAACAGCACAAGAATTAAATATATGAACCCAATGGGAGGTACTTCACATACCAATAATAGTATCTTTCACCAATCCAAATGGCAGAAATTAGAATTAAGCAATATAAACCCTTGGATAGATAATGATCAGTGAACTGTGGTTGGAAAAATGATAAGGCCAGACCATTAATGCTGGTTCCATTGTGGTTTAGGGCTTGAGCAAACACAGTTTATTGGATCACAACCCCACCCATTCATCAACATGCTAGCTATGGATATCGTAAGGATACATAGGCCCAGTTGATTTGTACAAGAAACACTAGAAGATCAGAAAATTGCAAGTTTCTAGTCTGCACATTGTAGGAAGTTGGTGCCCAAGAATTCATGTTGTGCAAGACTTGTGCTTATAAGTAACATTATTTGAAGATTGCATGTTGAATCTCCTTACTTACAAAAATCTTATTTAAAAAATCACTTCATTTCCACATTATATATTTCCTAAAAACAGATAATACAGAACTATATAGATTACAGAGTGAACACTCTTACATTTTGAGATATTTAAATTTTTCATTTATATTTAAATTTTTATTTATATTTTGTATTTTAAAAATAAATTCCTGTGGGGTGTGTGTGTGTGTGTGTGTGTGTGTGTGTGTGTGTGTGTGTGTGTGTGTGTACAAACACATATGAGTATGTGGGCACACCAGTGCTACAGTGTGTATGTACAAGTCAGGGGACAGTTTATTGGAGTCTGCTATCTCTTCTCACATTGAAAGTGCCAGGGATTGAACTCACTTTATCAGAATTGGCAACAAGCACTTTTATATGTCTATTTGCTAGCTCTAGATCATAAATTTTGTCTCTTTTTGTAACTTTACAGGTTGCATTTGTGTATGATTTGAACTCAGGGACATTGATTCTTGAATATCTTGTAAGCTTTTAGCTTTGATTTATATTTGCTTGTAGATAAAAAATTCAGGCTCCTAATAATTGAAATGTCATTGTGTCACTTTCCTATCTCTAACATATTGTTTTTAACAGCTCCACTGAGATATAATTTACATGATATAAACTTGAATGATTTTATAATTTTTGCATTGAAATGTACAATTTAATGATGCCTAGAAAATTTGAAGTTGTGTAAGCACCACTCTAATCTACTTACCATCTATTTTTAACACAGGTTTATATGCTTTCTTGTACCATGGTTTTTTTTTTTTTCTGCTTTCTTTTTCTAAACATAGACCTGTGTTACACATAGCCTCACCAATGGCCAATTGTCAATATTTAATTGACAATTCACATATTTTATACTTTATTCAAGTTATCTCATTGTAAGCTTGTATGTGTTAAATGTAGCAGACCTCAGTTATTCACAATTCAAATGGAAAATGATAAAGTTCATGCATTCTACTGATGTTGAAGTCTACCTGGCTATTTCAGTTGTGAGAGATACTCATTTTTCCCAATCTTGAGAAGGGTAGAGGGTGTTCTGTGTATCCCAATTTACCAAAAGAAATTGTCCGGATTTTTTTTTTTCAGAAACATGGTATTGTGTTTAAGTCTGGGTTAAAATTCTGGTCTGCTTTTCAATAGGTCTGTGATATCATTGATTTGGTTTTATCTTTTGTAAGAAAAGGGCAATAACAGATGTCTGGTTTCTTTGAAGGTTGAACTACTTAATCCATGTAAAAGACCTAGAATGGCATTTGAAATAGTACACAGCAATGAATTCGCAAATAGTTATTACTGACCAATAGAAATATTTCCTATTAGGGAACAATAAAATTTATTTATGGAACCATTTGATAAGTCTGCTCAAAGTCAAGACTGAGTGTCTTATTCTGTTATCTGATACTGTAATAGAATATCACAGACTGGGTAGACTGTGAGTAATAGAAACAATTTTAGTTTAGGTTCTAGATGCTGGAAGTCCAACCATACAGCAGTGACATCTGGTGAAGAACTTGTGGTCATAACATGGTGGAAAGTATTACAAAGCATGTGAGACCAAGCAAAAGGAACCAAATTCTGTTTTTGGAACTAACATCTAAGGCAGAAATATCCCAATTTGTTCATAAGTATGGTGTTCCACTAACCATTCAGAGTTCCAGTACTAATGAGTTATCCAGAGGGAATTAGGCATCAATATGCACCTCTGAGGAAACATTCAAATACACATTGTAGAACACTCAGAACTAGTAGGAGGAATTTCCGAGGATAGAAGATGAAGTGAGAGGCTGGATACTTTGCAGAAATGATAAAAAAAAAAAAAACCTTATGTCACACAGGAACAAAATCTGGATAAAAATCAATTTAAAGTCTCAGGAAAGACAGAAAGTTAGGGAGAAGAAAGGATATGAATGAACATGATTGTAGAAGCTGTGTTAGAGGGATTCTGTAGAATCTATTAATAGAAAAATTTCACCATGCACAAACATTAAAATATAGATAATATTTTACCTTACAAGCATGGGGATAACCAATACCCTAGCTTGTCATTCAAACAAAGCTACTAGCTCACTTTGGAAGTAAATATGTCATTAGGTTGGGGTAAGAATAAATACCCTGCCTGCTCAGAGAAGAAAGAGAACCTTCATTCTGATCAGCCGAGGGACCTAAGGAGGGATATACCAAAGAAGAGCACTTTGACAAGTGAGAAGGAAAGGATGTTTAGAATATGAAACAATAGGAAAGGGAAAGGGAAAATTTGGGGGCATCAGAAAGCTACAATGGGCAACATACAATTATTTTAGGTTAAACAATAATATGATTAACTGTTACTATATACTGTGCTTTGTAATATATTTCAATAAGTTATTTCAGTTATTGCTATGACACTATATGGTAGATACTATAGAGGTTCATATATGTGAAGCAACTTCCTTTGTGTGACAGTCTTGAGATTCCAAGATAGTTCTGACTTGTACCTTAGATGAGTGCTCTCCGTGTCACTTTATGGAGTATTGTTGTAGATGTGGTAGATAGGTAGGATAGAAAAGAGTAGATGACCACCATCAACTCTTAAATTTATGAGTTTGCTTACTGTAAACGCTACTTGATGGCTTTGAGAAGACAATGTAATTATCTGGATCCTTGCACATGTTATGACCTTCCTTTGCATATGCTTGTTGCACATTCACAAGAGAGGATTTAGAATAAATACTTTCCAGGTCTGATCTGAAAAATAAAGGAGATAAATCATGCTAAGTTCTCAAGTAGTACTCTCTGTAGGAAGAACAGGCAACTCATGTAATTGTGTTAAGGGCCCAAGAATGTCATAGAGTATTACCACAAGCTGGTTGACTTAAAACAACATAAACACATTCCTGAAAGTTAGGTCTCAAAATTCACGGTTACAGTATGGCCACGCTGTCTTCAAGGGACTGTAAAGAATACACTTTGCATGTTTCTCCCTACGTTCCATCAGTTACTGAAATTTCTTAGTACTCTTAGTACTCCTGAAAGAACTTAATGTAATCACATATACAAATACTGATTTCCAAATGAAGTCACATTCTGAAATCCGGAATGTGCATGGAATTTCAGGAGACGTTTTCAACTTTGTAGAATTAATATCATTACTGTTTAAGATGAAATATTAAATTCCCAATAAATTCTGAGATTGCTATCATCATTGATTAAAGGCACCATTTAATCATAATAGGGAAATTACAAGAAAAATAATAACTGAAGTGAATTTACATAAAACACCATCTATAATCTTCTCCAAAGCACCCAACACACAGAATTGTGTGTACTAGTATTCCCAGTAAATATTGATTGAACAAAACACACACTTTCTTAGACAAAGCACTACCATTTATCTCCAAGAACATGACATCTGATGTGGCATAGAACAGCCAGCAGGCTGTCACCTGTGAGCAGGAGGTGTGATGAGATGATAGGTTAGCTCTTTGCTGCAGCACTGATGGTTGCACCTAATGAGACAGTGTAAGAAATGAGGTCTGGCCATGGAGCCGTAATTTAGTCCTTTTCAAATCCACAGGGCTTCAGCACAGTGATACTAGGTATTTTGTGTGATGCTATATTATTAATGATTTAATAAAACTTGACTGGAGATCAGAATGCAAAGCTAGTCACAAGCCATAGAGACCAGGCAGTGGTGATACACATCTTTAATCCCAGCAGCCATACTAGCTAGCCATAGAGTTTGGCAGTGGTGGCACACACTTTTAATCCAAGGACTCAGAAGACAAGCAGACGGATTTCTGTTAATTCAAGGCCACAATATGCTACATGAAATCAATCCTGTCCTAAGGAGAAACAGCTCACACAAATGTGATCTCAGCACTTGGGATCACACACCTTTAATCTCAGCATTAGGGAGATATAAAAGGAAGAAGCAAAGAGTCTCCATGTGGAGATTTAGTTTCCAGGCAGGGAGAATTATTGTGTCTAATGATTTGTGGAGACAGCATTGCACTCCGAGGATTTGTGGAGGCAGGATCACCCTTTCAGTCTGAGGTAGATTTAAGAGTTAGTGGCTGGCTGCTGTATTTATCTGACCATCAGCTTGAACCCTAGTATCTGTCTCTGGGTTTGTATTTTTTGTGTTACAGTTTTCAGATTACTTTCTGGAAAAGGACAAGTTGTTTTTACATGAATAGGGCAAATAAGTACCTATGAGACCCATCTTATCCTTATCACAGCCAGAAAAAGGAAAACTAAGAAGCATGGGATCCAAAACTTCAATCTGTATAGAGTATGTCTGAGTCTCCATGGCCTGGTACTCTTCTGTCTGTATCCCTTGTTTTCTTTGTCTGTAGACAGGTATAACCTACTTGCCTTTGCAAACTGTCTTCAGGAGTAGTGGGGTAATGAGACTGAAGAGGACTTTATAACCTGAAAAGTAATCAAACTTTCATTTTCTGTAGTTCAACTCTACTTGATAATACCTTTCACTTACAGGTAGAAACTCCATGCTGATGGAAATGGCTTGTTCTCTTTCTCAGATCACATGCTTAGGAAGACATACCAAACTCACTTAAACTCTGGTGTCCATGAGTGATGATGTCAGTAAAAGATTACTTATTCTTTTGTTTCTTTCCTGGAGGGCTCAAACTTAGGCTTGACCAATATGTTAATTCATTCAGTTATTTAAGCATTTATCCATTTGTCCTTATAGCCATCCTCTATCTAAACACTGTTATGGAGGAGTTGCCTCATGCTGGGAAATCCCTAGTTACAAAGGTGTATGCACTGTGGACTTGATGTTTAAGTGAGGACTCATAGGCATGGGAACAAATATAACTTGAATATAAAGAACTCCAAAGAAACACACAACTGTATGAACATACATGGAACACTCTTGACCTACACGTCCTTACCAATAAGTAAGACAATCCTGTTTATTACCCTGAAAGAAAGCTCCCATCTTTAGAAAGGTAAGGTAACTAAAATTCTCTTGGAAGCTGGAAATCAGAGTGGTTCAACTGTGATGCTGTCTGTGCCAAAATCTCAACATTGACTCTGAAATGTTATTTCCTTCTATAAGCCTCAGCCACACTGTACAAGGGAACAGTGTGAAAAATTCACAATATTTGTATGGTTTGGAAAACTTTAGTTGCTAAGATGACTCACCTCCTTGTCTTAGAGCCAGTGTCACAGCTATCACAGCTGAGATTCAGAAGATAGCTTATGAAGATACAGAGATGAAGCTCAGAGGAGCCTCATTTGTCAACATATGTTTCAGAGATACTTGCCATCCCACTGGGGCTCGTCGTGTTCTCTGTCTTCTGCTCTGACAAGTTGAGCACTGAAACATCAGATTCAGAGAATAGACACATATGATTCTTTGGCAAGAACATCCCATCTTGTTACCATCTCTGTTTCATAACTCAGGGTAAATGATTGCAGAGGTAGCAAGGATTGACCTCAAGAGACTGAGGATGGGGAATCATGCAGTCTACCACTGATTTGTGTGTTGTTCTTTAAATTTGACATCACAAAGACTTGTCTAATATGAGTGAAATCCCATGGGACTTCAGATAAAAAAGCAAGCAAGCACACAACCAAACCAAAAACAAGCAAACAAACAAAAACCAATAAAACTCTACCATGCTGCATATGCTCTTCAGAACAACAAGCCTTTGATATGTTTCAGCCTAACCTAGTACCTAAAAGCATGGGCTTAGGGCCCATGCTGGTAGCATTTGATTTTCCTTTCTCTCCTTTACCAGTAATGTGATCTCAAGCATATTTCTTTACTTCTCTACACATTAGTAGCACCATGTACACAAGTCAAACAGGAACTCAGGTTGTTAACGTTATTAAATGAATTGATCCTTAAATTACACATTAAATAATAAACATGAGGGCATTGTAAACTCTATAAAGTAGGGAGAACCAATGATAATATTTATACTCATTCCACTAAGAAAAATAAAAATGTCTTGGAGCTTCCAAGGATATAGAGGTAAATCAGGGTTTTTCTGATTGATCTTATGAGATAGAAACCTTCATTTCTTTAGTTGGTTTCAAAGGGTAGAATATTTTTTTTACTTTATAGTACACCCTTGAATACTCCAAAAATATTATAGCATTCCATTTATTTTAGAATGAAAATCAACTGAGGCTCAATAATGAGAGGGTTGGCCAATTTTCACACACAAACTCAGAGCAATGTTGGGGTATGTACCTCTTCCAATTTGGAGCAGAGAAAGATGAAACGAGGTCCAGACCAAGATAGTGGAGTGGGAAAGACAGTGGCAGGTGTTCTAGGAAGTGAGTGGGGTTCCATGCAGTGCATTGATGGAAGAGATGAAATGAGAACTTGAAAGAAACTCAGGAAACAGACGGCCAGTATCCCAAGCTCAGTTTAGCAAAGATCTCACAGAATTACCTATGTTGAGTTTTCAAATCTTCCCATATCCAATTTTCTCCCATGTGAAAAGAAAGACAGTTCCTAATTGCTGGGTCCATTTTCCTTCTATGGTTTAGTGGAAAATTACCACATTTTCCAGATCTCAATGTGTATTTGACCTTTATATATTCTGCAACCTTTGGGCATTAAACACAAACCCTTCACTCATATGTGGGTAAAATTTTAAAGCAAGATGATGGTTATGAACATCAAAGATATTTTTCTCTGTAGGCCCTATGATGTGTCACTGCCAAGTATATTTTTAAAAGATTCAGAAACAGGGTTCCTGGAGAATAATTACGATAAGTAAATGGCTAGAGAGATTAAATTAAAGAACAATCTATGTTACTTTTAAGGTTAATGTGAATAGACAAAGAGGCTGAATCTGGGAAATTAGGTTACCAGTGAGGAGATAGAAGAAAGTTACATGTTAATAGAATGTGGTGGAGAGTTGCAAAGAACCTTTGACAAGATGAGGCAGAAGGGATGATCTACGGGTATTAGATGCAAGCTCCTAAAGTCCAGCAGGAGGGTGGTCCACGTCCAGACTGCCTGGAAATGGAGCTGCCCTGAAATGTCCTCCCCCTGATGAATTATCTCCATCTTTACCACATAGCTAGATGCATGTTCCCAAAAACCAAAGCAAAACAAACAAAAACCAGAAATGCTTCATACTGCAAGCAACAGAAAATCTAAATTCCCTTAATTGATCTCCCAAAATGCTGTGCTCTTTGACATCTCACTGCATGAGTTCCTTGCTTTTATGCTGTGGTACTGGCCTCTGAACAAACAACATACCTACTTTTCTAGAACAATTTTTCATCCTTCAAAGCTCTGAAGTTTCCTCTCTAGACTAATAGTCTTATTTCTTTGCTTGGTGATTGTTGTGTGCTGAACATGTCCCTTAAAATGAAATGTTGCTGTTCTAACTTCCAGTTTATGTGAATGTGACCTTCCTGATACACTGGGTCCCAGTTGATATAGTTGTGTAAAATAAAGTCATACTGGATTAAAGTAGACTCCAGTCTTGTAAATGATTTCTTTATTAAGATAAAGGAAAGATATCTATAGGAGTGAATATCATACAACATATTAGCCAGGGATACCACCAATGGCTAGTAGCTTCCAAAATTAACAGAACACCAGAAACAACAGCAAAAATATTTTCTAGTTTTTTTTGATGGATATATGGCTTGAGCAACACCTCTGGTTCAATTATTTACCCTTCAGAATTATGATACAGTAAAACTGTTTGTTGGTTTAAGCAATTTATATTGACAATCCTTAGAAGTTAATAAAGTTGCTTTTCTGTGTTATTTTCCCAATGAACATCTGAAATGCTATTGTTTCTTATATTGCTTGATTGTTTCACATATCTAAATAACAAATTTTCATCATTTTCAAATCCCCTCATCCCCTCTCTCATTTCCTCCTCCTTCCCACTGGAAGGAGTTCTTTTCAACAGTTCCCAAAACTGTTCTTTTCAACAAGTCCCATTCTTATTTTTCATGTCTTCTATTTTGTGTTTGACCCACTGAGTTAAATTTGATTTTCTTGCCCAAGTATAAGTGGGAGGTTATTTATCAGTAGCTAAAACAATGAAGGAGGTCATACCTCCTATCCTTACAACTAGTAATTTCCAGTAGTTCATCAAGAAAGGATGGGGTCTTCTGTGCCTCTCTTGTATTCATGATGAAATGTCAACAGGCCCAATCTTGTACAAGTCTGGTGCAGATGATGATTGCTGCAGTGATTTCATGAGTGCAATGGCTATATCATGCCTGGAAGACATCACTTTTTTCTCTCTGGAATATCTTATGTGGGGATGATAGTACCAGACTGCCTCTCTGTGCTATTGGATTTTTTTTTTTTTAAATTAAGAGTGGACCACTGACCTGCTTGGAAATTTAGATATTTTCATTGGAAGTCTACATGTTAAGAATAAGATGGCAACTGCTTATAAATGGCTAGAGCTGTTATCTCCATTAGGCATTGTTATATAGAGTCTGCACTGTTTTGCTTCTCCTTAGATCAACAAAAAACTTTTTTTTTGTTTGTTCTCTGATGTCTCCCAGGTTCATGGATGCAGATAGACACACAATTATTTGGTTTTGAAAGACTAAAATGAAGAACTCTCTGAAGATTCTCCCACATTGCTGTACTTTAGATGATAAGAATAAAATTTAGTGTATATTTCAATATCACTTATCATAACTTCCACAAAGCATCTTCCAGGATTCTAATGAGACCTGTATTAATGTGCTGTAAAGCCAGGAGTAGATCTTCATAAAGACTAAGGCTTCCTGTGAGGAATGATATCCAAAATTTAAGAATTGCTCATTGTAAGGATCAGAGCAGTATGAGTGCTATTCTTGAGAATAAGTGCTTCCTCAGGAGAAATCTAATGTGCATTTTTAAATTAAATGATTAATATGCTGGAACTAGGACACCAAATCTTCATTCTTCAGGATAATGACCAACTCAAGGGTAGTATTATTTTATTTTATTTTCCTATGGAGATGACATATATTTTGCAATGTTTGTTGGGAATAACTACAAATAAAGGAAAGAAATGGAAGGAAGAAAGAAAGAAAATAATCTGTCACTTAGATACAGGAAAAATGGGTCGTATTTCTGAACTTCTATTTAATACCTTTATAATTTCAGAAATATCTGTTCCACTTGTATGTTAATTCTATCATCTATGAAATGGTGGGTGATAATAATAATGTTTCTTATCACATGGTCAAAACAGTATGAAGAATGGGAAGTTCATGGAAAGCACAATATAAAAGTTAGTTGTTATTGTGGTTATTTGTCTGTCTGGTTCTTGGTTAAAACTCTTTTTTTTTCTATCTTCATAAAATGACTATTATTACTGTTTAGATATGTAGCAGTGCTAATAGCATAGAACACTCTTGTGTATTTTCAGAGTTCATGGTAAAAATATAGAGCATTATGCCTGAGCCAACAAGATTGGTTAATTTGTATTTGGGAAGGTTGAGTTCAGACGTCATTTAGAAATTCCAATTTTAACTCAGACACATTTTATCTTATTATTTTGCCTATATCAGGCTAACTTTTGAAAACTCACTGTGGCATCTTAAAATAAAAGAATACTTTCTACTGTATAGAGGTTTATAAATGTTAAGGAGAAATAACAATGTAATACTGTATATATTCTGACACCCAGGGTAGAATCAATGATGAGTTATTGTTATTATTAACCATGTCTACCTTTCTGTCAAAGCGAGGGTTAAAACAGCAGTTGCCTGTGAAGTTTAGAAGGTGATTTATAGGAGCCAATGGTTCTCTTCAACAGGCAGTGGGAAAGATATCAATCCGGGAAAGTAAGCTGTAAGTGAAAATTGAAACTGTCAGATGGTGTGGACTCCCTGCTCAGTCTCTGGCAGTTTTTTTCTCCTTCTTTTAATTAAAAGTTTTTGTCTTCTGATGTAGAATTGGAATAAATCACTCCTGACCTTAGCCTGCTGGGGCCCCACCTTGAGCTTTAGACTGTGTAGTCACTCAGATGCCTTCCTTGTGTAGGAAGGCAGAGCTGAGACCTGCTCTCTAAATGTATACAGCAGTTAGTACAGGTCACAATAGAGTTGTATCTTGAACCCAGCTTAACAAATAATTCTTGGACTGAAAAGATGGGTGAGCAAGGAAAGGTGCCTGCCACCAAGACTGACAGATTGATTTTGATTACTAGGATCTATGAGGGAGGAGAGAACTGATTCCATCAAGTTATTATCTCTGACCTCCACATGCACATGGATTCACTCAATTTGTGGCCCTTTATTTACACATGTGTGCACATGCAGGTATAGTCACAGCAACACACACACACACACACACACACACACACACACACACACACACACACACTAAATAAATAGCTGATGGAAGTAGAAGCAGATACCCACAGCTAAACATTGAACTGAACTGAAAAGGAGGAATGATGAGCAAAGGGGTTAAGACCAGGCTGGTGAAACCCACAGAAACAGATGACCCGAATAAAGGGGAACTCTTGGTCCCCAGTCTGATTACTGGGAAACCAGCATGGAACTGATCCAGACCACATGAATGTGGTTGTCAGTGTGGAGGCCTGGGAAATCTATGGGACCTCTCATAGTATATCAGTACTTATCCATAGCATAGGAATTGATTTTGGGAGCCCATTTCACATAGAGGGATACTCCCTCAGCTTAGACCACATGGAGGAGGGCCTAGGCCCTATGGCAAAGGATATGACAGACTCTCTGAAGACCCCCCATGGAAGGCCTCACCCTCCCTGTGGAGCAGAAATGGTATGGGATAGGTAGGGTATTAGTGGGGGGGGGCAGCAGAGGAGGGGAGGAAGAGGGAAATGGATTGACATGTAAAACAATCCGGTTCTAATTAAAGGCGCACGCACTTGGGAGGCAGAGGCACGAGGATCTCTGTGAGTTCGAGACCAGCCTGGTCTACAAGAGCTAGTTCCAGGACAGGCTCCAAAGCCACAGAGAAAGCCTGTCTCGAAAAACCAAAAAAAAAAAAAAAAAAAATGGAGAAAAAAATAAATAAAACACAATAAATAAATAAATGGAATTTTAATGTTATAAATAGCTTAATTTTGAAAATTCCAGCATTTGGAGTCTGCCAAGTTTTTCTGTAGGACAGGTAGTTCTGAAAATGAAAAGAGACTACAATGCCTGATTTAAAGGGCTTATTTTTTTATTTTTCAATAATTTAATTGAAAGAAGTATCTTTGAGGGCATTGAGGAAACAAAAGTGCCCACAAACTCAGTAAATAAATAAATGTATGATTTGTCAAGGTGCATAAACTGATGAGAAAGTATTTCTACACAATTATGATGGGGAAGGTGATTCTATGTATGTGTTTGTCTTATTGGATGATAAATAAAGTCCTGTTTGGCCAGTGAGGCAGCAAGTTAGATGCGACTACCAGTCAAGGAGGATTCTGGGAAATGTAATAAAGAAGTGGTGATCCAGGCAGGATGTCACATAGCAGGGAGACTCATATATGAGCAAGGGCAAGAAAGAAGTTGTCCTTTGGTCTTTCTCCTGCTTCTCTGTTTGGAGCCGCCATGTGATTCCAGGATGAGGATGCTAGTGGAAGGTGTCCTTCATAAGATAAGTCTTATAAAATATATAGATTTATGATAATTACAGCTGAACTAGCAGATGAGAAATCCTAGTCATTTGTCAAGCAGCATTTGTACCTAATATAAGTCTCTGTGTGTTACTTGGGACCTTAACGTGGCAGCAGGCAGAACTCGGGAAGCTAGCAGAGGGTGACCATATAGCAGCAGGGCTTGGGTGGTTTTGGCAGAAAGACTTATTGTTACACAATTATATACAGAAACTTCTGTATGATTGTTGGTCTTTCTCTAGATCCTTTCTGTCAGCTAGGGTGGAGGGCTCATTTAGTTGCCTGGCTTGTTCTTAGATGGCATCTTTATTCACTTCCTAGTGTCCTTAGCATTCTTAGGATGTTTCCAACTCCACAGGGCATCTCACAATTCAGCATCTATTCCTATGGTTTGGTTTCTTCATATGGTGAAGGATTACTGAGATTTTTATACATTTCTTCAATGTTTCATGAGTGAAGGAGTTCTATGAAAACCATTCTATGCTAGGCTCCAAATCCTCAGAATATCACACCTGCTGCCTTCTTCTGACTGAACAAGTCATTAACATGACCTAGATTCAAGAAGAGAGGAATTGAAGCTCATCTCAATGGGAGATGCAACAAAGAATTTATAGTCATAATAACTGAACCTTCCATTTGAGTCTTAATTTCTACCCCATGGAAGTTTTAGAGGATTAAGACAGTGAACAGAAAGCATTTAGCATTTTGCCCAATGTACTAAGCTTCAGTTGTTTTTTTTTTTTTTTTTATTGCTTCTTCTCTAGGTAAACCTTTCTCATGGTCTCCTTACCATTTACCACCACACCCCTCTTGGACACATAGTATTTCCTATTCATAAAGGTGTAAATGGGAAGCAAAAAGGGGGAGACACAAGTTTAAAGTGCTTTTGTAATTCTTTTTTTTTTTTTTTTTTTTTGTCAATGGCTATAGCAAGGACAAGCAGGGAGTGGCTAAGTTCAAAACCTGGTTTGGAATTACACTAATAAGGCCTCAGTGCCTGATAATTGTTTGATGGAACTGATGTATTTGACAAAGGAAACAGGTGAATTAAGGATGGTGCCTAGTTCTTGGACAGGATGACTCAAATGGTGGTGAATTTTCCCTCAGATAAACATAAAATCCAGGTCTTGTCAACTACTCTTCCATTTTCTTATACATTAATCTTCCCCATATCTGGCAGCATGTCGACTTCATAGGAATTTAGTCATTGCCCTTTTAGTGACAGAGAGTCTTGAAACTTGATCACAGGAATGACATGAAACAACTTGTTCCTTTGGGAGATTACATGGCTCATAATGCAGCAAAAAGATGACTTCAGAAGTGTCATTTTTGTCTGTTCATCTTTAAGACTCCTAATTTGGGTTAACATGACCTCACCTTCTATGTGGATGGATTCTAGTCCTCAAATAGAATATTACAATTCTAAAAGGTATTTAAAGAATTTTTGTTTGGTTTGCTTTCCACCTAAATAACCTGGGTCACCCAAAGTTCCAGGAGAAGATTATCTGTCAATTTGACCATTATTATTCTCAGGTCCCTATCTTTATATTGCCATTAGCCTAATGTGGCATCTCAAATGTATACTGTCTGTCATATTGCTTTGTATACTCCATCTAGCATCATCTTTTATCATCTCTGTTTTATGTCATGGACCATAACTTCTTATATAGCTCTAGGCTTCTGCAAATGTTCTCTGGCCAAGGATGGCTCTTTTATGATATTTGATCTTCCTTGTGACATCAACCATTGCCAAACAGGTCTAGTTCTGGTGAAAAGTAAAGACACTACTGAGAAAACTTGTTGGAAATCCAACAATGGTGAAATGAAGTTAGAATTAATATGATAGAGAATTTCTTCCTTCCCCAAGTGGTCTTGTTCTGCTCTTTCTTGAATCCTTATAGTAATATTGTCCTACATTTAATACAGCTGAGTATTTAGATACCATTTGAAGTGCTATAGTATAATATTACTATAATAATAATAATAACAATAAAACAGTAAAGGAACTGATTATAATAACAATTATGGTAATAGCAATAGCCAAATTCAAAATGTGCTTGTTATATGTCAGATAGTACAATAAGCACTCTCTTTGTGGTTATCTCATTTAATCATCACAGGAATCCTACACAACAGATGATTTTATGTGCCTACCACAAATTAAACTCAGAAAGGACAGGTAATTTGTCTGTGGTCAAGCATCTGCAAAATAGAGAAGCTGAATTGACATCCAGTCATTCTAACTTTGTTTCCCTGGTGAGTAGGGGCATTCACATTTCACTGACATGGAGGGTTTAGTTATATTGAGTTGAGCTAAGCTTTGTCTTGTTGATTCAAGAGCTACAGGCTATACTAGCTTACATTGCCATTTACTGGACAGGGTTCTTAGTTTCTGCTAGACTTTCAGCATGATAGAAATGTATTAGGCAATCAAAATGTAAAAGTTTCCACTTAAAGAGATAGTTGTAGAACACATAGGATACAGGAGATTCATCATGATGGAATTATGCAGCAAAGGCAAGAGATCTAGGCTATGGTAATAAGTTCCAGACCAAGGGGATGCCTGTAAAGTGGTGATTTAATTAAATATAGTGAGCTGGGATTCACACCACTTCCTACTCCACCACACTGCTACTGACACAGGCAAGTGTCCTGGGCTTGGGAGGATAGGTGACAATCAGTGTCATTAACAGAACCTTCAGAGGAGATTTTCAGGGATACTCCATCTGAATTCTCTTCTGGCTAAAATCTCAGAGTCTATTCATACATTTATTATAGCACAGATGTCAGGAAAGAAATATAAGGCATGGTAAGGGCCAGATATCAGAGAACGTGGAAGCAGAACTCTCTGTGAACACATTCTCCTTCTGAGGGTGCCGCCTCCTCTTCACTTGAGCTTCTGACTACAGAAAGCTCTTTTAATCTAGCAAGAAAATTGAACTTCAAGATAACTTCGCAGAATCTCAATATTCTGAACAAGTGAGAAAAGGTCCTATTTTATATCTCTCTAGTCATGACACCCTAATATTTTTCTTCAAATAAAGTCCTGATCTTTCTATTTGGAAATCTAAGCATATGCTAATGCTACTGCTTTCAGGAAGCCATCTTCATCAGCATTTTGGTACTGCTCTAATAAACTACCCCTAACTGGGTGACTTGAAAAGAGTAGTGATGTATTTTCTCACAGTTCAAAGGCTAGAAGTCCCAAATGTCATCATCACTAAAGAAAAGCTATTGCTTGCCCAGTCCTGTATAGTGGTTTTCTGGCAGTCTTTTTCACCTTTACTTTATAAGTATGGTACTTTAGCCTCTACCTTCATTATATGGGATTCTCCCTTTTTGTCTGTGATGCTGTGTCTTCTCTTTTTATAAGGATATGAGCCGTATCAGATGAAGACCATATAGTTAATTTTCTACTTATGATCAAGTACCTGACAAAAAATAACTTAAGCAAGCAAGGTATTATTCTGGCATAGAGTTTAAGAGATGTGGTCTATGATGTTGAGGAAGGCAGAGCAGCAGGAATGTAAAACAACTGGTCACTTTGCACCCAGAACAAGTATGAACAGGAAGCTGTGTTATGCTATTAAACCTCAAAGCCTGTCCTCAGTGACTTATGTTCTCCAAGGAGACACTGCCTCCTAATGAATGCTTCCACACCCTGGCAAATCAGTTATACCAACTGGGAAGTGCATATTCAAATACAAGAACCTATGGGGGACATTTCTTATTCAAATCACAAGAAAGACACATTTTAATGGCCTCATCTTAAGTTGATTACATCTGCATAATGTCTGTTTCCAAATTTGGTTACATTCATAGGTGTCAACATAACTTTTTGAGGGGAGGGGAAACAATTTGATTCATAACTCTTTTCTTTGTTCCTTTGTTATCAGTAGTCCATGTTACTTTATGTTGTATTTATGTATTTGGGATTATAGGCTAAATGTCTGTCTGCTTTACCAATAGATTCTAAGTCAATGAGTCTAGCTTTGTTTGGATAACAGTAAGATCCCATTTCAGAAATACCTCTGGTATGAATCTATACTGATCCTGCATTGTCTATTTAACACTTTTCCCTGATGACTCCAGGTACACTAGCTTTTCCTTTTCCTAGTCTGTGGAATACTCTCTTGGTCTAGAGACTTTACACATCCTTTTCTCTGTGTCTGGAACAATATTTCCGAATTCACCTTGTGGCCCATAGCTTCTTGATCATGTTTCACAGCTCAAAGCTGCTTTTTGTCCTTTAGGGCAGTCTAAATATTTTCCTTCTATTCTATCCTGTTACTTAAACTTAAAATAATATATATATATATTTATGTTTATTGTTTTGTTCATTTTACAGCCTTTTCCCTCAATACACTACACATTTCAGAAATGTACTGGCTATGGTTGAACTACTTCACTTGATGGTCCTAAATTTGATACCCAGTCAGGAATTCCTATGTGCTTGAGGGATTTGGTTGTTGTAATGTTCTATGAAGGTTTATATATGGTATCATATTCTTTTTATTTTTATTTTTTGAGAAAGGGTTTCTCTGTGTAGTCTTGGATGCCCCGGAACTCATCTTATGAAAGGCCAGGATAAAGAAGACCCCCTCAGACAAAATAAGGCCTAGGATATAGGGTAGCTAGCTGGTTCAGCAACTCTGCCCCAGGAAAAGGCTAGCCATAAAAAGTTAGATTAGAATCTTACAAACAATCTTAAGGAATAGGGAGTTTCCCCTTGTGATTTCCCTCGGTATCCTTCACTGCTATTCTTGGTATATTGGGTTGTGGTTTCTTCCTTTAAAAACCCCTATTCCCAGCCATTCAGGGTCGAAACTCCTCTACCCCTGCGTAGGATATGAGTCTCGGCCCCAGCACACTGGCTCCTGTCAATAAACCTCGTGCAATTGCAGCAAGGACAGTCTCTCATGAGTTCTTGGGGGGTTGTGCCATCCCGAGTCTTGAGAGAGGATCTTCCCTTTCGGGGAGGCCTTACACTTGTAGAACAAGCTGACTTTGAACTCACAGTGCTCTGCCTGCCTCTGCCTCCCAAGTGTTGGGATTAAAGGTGTGTGCTACCACTGGCTGGCTGTGGTAACTATCATATTCTAAGGATATACAATAAAAGCTGTTTTTCTGTGTTCTCAATCTTAAGCTGGAAAATAAGCAAGTGGATGGATTTAGTGGGGAAAATGCTGCTAAAAGTTGGTATTACTATATGATCAGCAAGAGGATGAGGCTACAGAATCATGGTTCCAATGGTCAATAGCTTGGAGCGTCATTATGTTGTCATTCTAGATAATTGTCTAGTGCATGTTCACTGACAAGTAAATGAAATATCTCTTTCTCTATTCCTTCCAATTTTATCTCCTTTTGGACTCTGCTACTCTTCCCTGTTACACCATAAATAATATAAAAGTCCCTTGCTTTCCATGAGGGATTGGTTCTAGTACCCATAGCACTTATCCTGTACATAAATTGAGGTAGAGTTTTTATATAAGCTACACTTATCTAACCATGCAGGTTACCAGTAATGCCTAATGTGGTGTAAATGTATAAAATAGACATTATACTATATTTTTCCTGAAGAATGGCAAGAAAACTATTAATGCTGAGCCGTTTTCCTAGCTCCCCTCTGTCTCTCTGTCTCTCTGTCTCTCTGTCTCTGTCTCTGTCTCTGTCTCTCTCTCTCTCTCTCTCTCTCTCTTTCTCTCTCTCTCTCTCTCTCTGTGTGTGTGTGTGTGTGTGTGTGTGTGTGTGTGTGTGTGATATGAGGAAGACTAACAAAATCACAAAACTTTGAAACAGAAACATCAAAACTAAATTTTACTGATTCCAGAAAAAAAATGTTAACCTTAAGTGCATTTTATAGCTTTCTGGTCCCTACAGTGAGCTTCACCTTTCACTGCCTTTGGACTATTGCATAGCTCTAAGTGCTGAGGAAACTGGGAACCGTAGAGATAAATCCCACCCATAGGGGTGAAATGTGTTTGAGGTGAAACTGATTCCTGCAACCATTTCACTTAGTGACCTCCCTACTTATAACTTATAAGTGGGTTATCTATGCCTTAACATATCTATTTCAGTCATCTTGAATGCCTACATATGTCTATATGCTTTAGGTTCTCCTTTGAATTGGTTTGCAACACCTTACTGACTTCTAAATAAGATAAATAAAAAATTTCAAATGTATCTTGTGATACTTAAATGAGACAATTTTATTTTTTAAAGGTGTATTTTAGTATAATTTATGTACATATAAAATACGCCATCATTCTTAGAAAGTGTACACAGTATCAGCAATGTCAGAGGGACCCATGGCACACACAAAAAGCTAAAATACTCAGTTTCTCTTCTTCTTTGGTACCCTCTGGATTTAGGCTTCAAACTCAAGGTCTTTCCTCTGTTGCAGATTTTTGCTTTGTGACATAATTCAGCCTCAGGCTTAGCTGCTACCTTAGCTGCTGGTGGGGTAGATGGAGGACACTGTTAATGTAAGAACCCAAATGTTTCTTCAAACTCTGCAAAATGCCATTTTCTTGGAAAAACACAGCCATTGTAATCACCAGCTCATAAAAGAATGGAAGCCTGCACCAGTCAGCAAAAGAGTAGACCTTGTACAGGCCCATCAGTACCCAGTCATAGATAAAGGAATGGCATCCTGGGCTTTCTTTTGATTTACTTTCTATTGATAAAGTCAAAAACAAGAGTCATTATTTTCAGTGTTTACCCACTGACAATAGTATTTAGCTCCAGTAAATATTCCCAATCTAGTGGTCATATACATGTATCTGGTTATACTAATAGAGTAATAAAATCAAAATGTATGACACTGATAAAGGGATATGTATGAAGAACCTGAGGTTGAATAAGGGGGAGGGAGTAGCCAAACTGTGAAGGCACAAAATTGTCCACGGACTGATTTAATTAATAAAGAAAATTCTTTACTGAATGGATATTCTAGTTTTATTTTCTGTTGCTGTGATAAACACTATAACCAGAGGCAATTTGGAGAACAAAGGGTATATTTGATTTACACTTCCAGGTTACAGTCCATCAGCCAGGACAATCAAAGCATGAATTCAAGTCTAGAATCTGAATATGACAAACTTGGTAGATACTGCCTATATTCACTGCCTTATGCTCATGTACCTTTGTATCCTTTACTCTCCAGCCTAGGAAAGGTCCCACCCTGTTTGGGACCATGAAAATTCCTTTAGCAAATTTCCAGCAGTTCCAGTAAGGAGCTCTGATCTGCATTGAATAGTGGATGCTAATTGATTTGCTATTGAATAGCATGGCCTCAGTGGGGAAGGTCTCCTAGTTTGCATCTCTACAGAACTAAGCATTTGAAAGGACTGCACCTGGGCAGAGGAGCTAGGAGTGTAAGTTACAAGTGAGGACACAGAGTGAGGGGTGACCTGGCAGAAGGTCGACTAGAGGAGAGAGAAATGGCCTCATGATCAGGGAAGCATAGTTAGGAAACAGCCAGGAAGATGCTGAATAAAGAAGAGACTCCAGTTTTGCAGCATGGAACTGAGAGCTCTCTAAAGATGACAAGATGCCTGTGTTTTGTCTTTATCGCCATTAGGTTGCTAGGAGTTTCCAAGTCCATGCTCCCCCACTCAGGCTGAACCTCATGGATACCATGGCTTGTGGGCTCTCTAAATATGACAAGATGCCTGTATTTGGTCTTTATCACCATTGGGTTGCTAGGAGTTTCCAAGTCCATGCTCCCCCACTCAGGCTGAACTCTAATTCCCTCTTCCCAAGTGACTGTAGGTTGTGTCAAATTGACACAACTATATAACCTAACCAGGCCACCTACCATTACATTAGACTTCATCATGTTTTACTTGACAGAAAAATGATAAAATGAGAATTAGAGCAACAGTAAGAGCTTCGTTTCTGTTTCAAGTCAGTAGAATCCTTGTTAGTATTTTTTTAGAACATTGGTATTGCAGTGTGTGTGTGTGTGTGTGTGTGTGTGTGTGTGCGCGCGCGCGCGCGCGCGCGCGCACACGTGCGCGCGCAGGCACACGCGCAAGTGCCCGCATTTTGAGTGTGTATGTGTACATCTGTGTAAGTGTGTGTGCATGTATGTCTGTATGAGTGTATGCAGGTGCATGTGAATGCAAGGTAGGGGCTGACTATTTTTCTAGGTGAAGAGAAGCTGGAGAAGGGCTGCTGATAAACAGAGCATCTGTTTGAGTGTGTGCTTGCTTAGGCTGAGAAAGCATTTGGCTTTTTATTGTAGCTGTCGTTTTCTCAGTATGACCGTGGCAGGAAAGTGTCAAGCTGGTTCTCTATTGTACACATCAATGCAGCCTTGTTGTTGCTGGTGTATGCTTTTTATCACAAGTCTAGGCCTCCTGGTAATAGACTAAACATGAGCCGCTGCATGCTTCTTTCCTTTCCGTGGATGTCATCAATGTAATCACAGAAAAGGTGGGCATGGGCGATTAATAGGGGAGAAAGGAGGGGGACAAGGGATCTACTCAAGGGTGGGGGATAGTTAATTTGACCTGAACCTCAGAGGCACTGTCTCCTCTGGCAAGGCTGCCACAGTGGTTATCGGTGGGCACAGCCTCTCTTCAGCCTCTCAGTCTCATTTCCAGTCTGGGCATGCTTGAAAAGCCATTACCATATTTATAGAGCTACCTGGCCCCACAGCACACGCATGAGAGGGTTAGAAAGACCTATCTATTTTTCCAGCTGTGCTGCTATCCGCAGTGGCAAGGCTAGTTGGGGAGAAGGGAGGGCTTCGAGGCCAGCATTAGAAGGACAGTGAGGATTAGACTGCAGAGCTTGCCTAGAGAGAGTATGCAGCTCCTCTCTTGCTTCTTCCATCTGGATGAGCTAATTCTCTGTGACTAGCTAAGGATCTATGGACTCTAAGAAGAACTGCATGGTGGACTACTGACTAGGAGAGATGTGCAGGAGAGGTAGCATCAACTTCTGTGCATTTGATAACCTGACCTGCTTCCTTTATTGTAAATCAAAGAATATAGTCAGCAGAAAGGACTTGAGAAGTGGCACCAGAAAGTGGATAGAAGATAAGTTCAAGAGTCAAGGAAGTTTTATTCGTTGTATGATCTTGGGCAGATTCTCTCATTGATTTAGTCATCTGAACAAAGGAAATAAGAATGAATTGTTGGGAGGAAGTAATTACAGACACAGTTGAATGTGTCTCACTAAATGCTCATTTTCTTTCCTGGATCAGGCCATTCTCTCTGACACTTAAGTTCTGACTTACATCAGTGCACTATACAATGCTTTGTCACAGCAACTAGCATAATATCTTTTTTCTATTCCACACTATTACAGACTCCATTAGCAAATGTGGATTCTTACTTTCTTGTGTGCTTATTCTCTCTCTGCCCTTCCTTTTCCTCCTTCCAACATATATGTGCAAATACACATATATGAAAACAGTATTATCTTCTAAGTACATGTTGTGGCATTTCTAGCCTATTTTGTGTATAATTAAAATGGATCTAGATATAAGATTCCTGATTTGAAATAAGGACTCTATGAGGTTTTACTATTTTCTTGCACCTTAATTTTTCATAACTGTCTTGTTTCAATGTTAATGTTCCAATGACAAAAGCTAAGAGCATGCTTTATCTCTTTTTGTTTCAGCTAAAAGCCAATCACATTGATAGAAAGCACAGGATATATTTTGCCATTTGTCCTCAATGGATAATGAGGAAAGAGCAGCAAGCATCTGAAGTAAACTCTTCTACAAAAGCTGTAAAAGTGAGCCTCAAAATACTTGCAACAAACACTATTAAGTCTCATCCTTTTTCTTTTATGAGGAGAGAAGATTTGAGCCAGGAACACTCATTGGCTGATTAGAGAATGAGTAGCTTTCTTTGATAAAATAGAATGTGATACACCTCGATACAAAGAAAGAGAATGAGGCTAACGTCACAGTCAAATAGGTAGGAAGTCTCAACATGTGTGTTATACATGGCTAGAATTCAAAGTCTCCGGAGCCAGAAAACTTACAATGGAAATTTGCGTTTGAGTCAAAAGGCCCAAATAAGGGAAACTGAGGAGAGGAGATCCATTTTCCATCCAATGGGGCCAGGTGGAGTGAATTCAACCTGTTATTCTCAGGTCCCTCAATTGTGAATAACATCCAGATGCAATGGGAAGAATCATTTGCTTTTCTTAGCTCATCTGATCAAGAGTAATTTGTTTTTTTTCTGGACGTGCTCTTACCATATAGAAATTATGTTTAGTAACTATCTGAGCATCCCTTGTTCTAATCAAGTTGATGCCATAAAACTGATCATCACAGATATACAAAGAATATTCAGAAGCCAGCTGAGGGGTGATTACACACACTCTTATCAGGAAGGATAGGGAAATCTTGGAAGCAAACATGCCTAGGGAGGGGGCAGGAAGTCATCAAGGAATATGGATTGGAAAGTAATACTGAGAATCTGATGGTGTGTGTGTGGGAAGGTGTGATGTGACTTGATAACTGCTGAAAAACTGGGGAAAGGAAAATGATGGGAGGGTGGCTTATGAAGGTTTGCTGTGTAGAATTTGGTAAAATTGCCCTTTCTCCATAGTCAGTGAAGTCCATGTTTCCCATAAATCCTTCAGTATACAGGGTGTGGTGTGTGCTTGTGTGTGCTTGTGTGTGTGTGTGTGTGTGTGTGTGTGTGTGTGTGTGTAAAATGCATACTGCACCTAAGAAGGGCAAGTTACATTCAAGTCCTATCCCTTGACAACTTACATGCAGTACTCACATTTACTCAACATTGATATCCAAAACCAAATGGAAAATATTCTTAGGCCAATCTCATTTCCAGGAATGGGGGCAGCATAGTTCTCTGCCACAGCTCACCAAAAACTCTGTCTCTGCTATAACATAGTATATTTTCTTCAAAATATACCTCGTATGGGCATACAGGTAAGCTGTTAGAAATGTGTTTTGGACATGTGAAAAAGACTTTTGTTATTAGCTGGGTAGAAAATGATGTAGGGAAACTATGGTTTGAGGGACTGTCTAAAAACCATTAACCACACTCACACATTCATGTGTATGTGCACATGCTCCGCATGAGCACAAACACACACACACACACACACACACACACACACACACACACACACACACACACACACACCTGGCATGGGATGGGGGCAATTTCCAAATACATTTGCTTTTTATTTTTGTCAGTACACTCACCTCACTTGAGTCCCATTTGGGCTGAAAGTCTTTTTGTGACCCTCTATGTCTAACATCTTCTTTCCCAGGACCACATTGCATATATGTGCATATTGCACATGCTCTTTCCTCTAATTGCATGCCTACCAAAGGTAAAGGACTATGTTTACATCTTTGTCATTACACAAATCCTCAATTGTTTTATAACACAGTGTCAGAATAAAATACAGTGGTCTAAAATAACCCCAAGACATATTGTTTGTGCATGTTTCCTGAGGTTTCTAGGTGTCAGGTGGCAGTGTGTGTAACAAATGAGAAGAGACCTTTAACACAAATCCCTTGATTATTTTTGGCTATGTGGCAGCTGTACATGCTAGATGTCAATGTAAATGAGTCTTTAAAGATCACTCAAAAAGGCACTACAGCAGATCCTGAAAAGATGACATTGATGAGATGATTTCACATCTCCCTAAATCCCTCATTAACAAAAAGAGCAAGGATGAAAACCTCAAAACCCTCCAACAACATCGTCTATCTAAGCAGAAAAGGAAAACCCACTGAGTTAAGGTATTTCCAGAACCAGAGGAAGATAAAGTATGATTGCCTAGGATCAGCACAGCACCAGATTCTTTAAAGGAGGAGGCAGAAGGGTGTAACATATCCTCTTGTGAACAAAAAGCAGATGGGTGTAATCTCCATGTGACATTCAAGGGGTGGCAGGCAGAAGCAAAAGAGGAAATGTCTTAATCTGTTGGGGTTCTTCCATCCCCAGGAGGACTGTGTTGCAGAAATTCTCAGGGGAGCTCAGACAAGAATCTAGATAAGCTGCCTCTCATAACAAGAACCCATCTGTATGAGAAACTGCAGAATGCAGAGTCAAGTTAAAAGAGAGAAAGATATCTCGAAAAGTCCAGGTCTATTTTATGCAAAACCAGAGAGAGTTCCAAAGTAGAGAATATGACTGGATCCAGTGCTTTATCCAAGAGCCCGACAAACTAATTTTCCATAAAAGTTGACAAGAAATAATCAAGTTTGAGTCCAATACAGATATATTAATAAATGAAAGGGAGAGTAAAAATACCTGTTCATCTGTTGTCACTCTATTAGATGTCAATGAAAATACACTTTTGAAAAACATGTATAACATGTAATAGAAGATATCAATATAATTATGAGAAAATAAGACAAACCACCGAATCAGAAAAAGAAAAAGCTGAAATAAAGATATGACTTGGAATCCAATTAAAAATTAATATTAAAAGGTCATTTCAGAAGAAAAAATAATTAAACCAAAAAAAAAGCACATGTGCAAGTCAACATGGCAGGTGAAGCCTTATGAGAAATGAATAAAGAGGAGTGAACATTTTTTTTTTTTTTTGGTTTTTCTAGACAGGGTTTCTGTGGCTATGGAGGCTGTCCTGGAACTAGCTCTTATAGATAGGATGGTCTCAAACTTACAGAGATCCACCTGCCTTTGCCTCCCAAGTGCTGTGATTAAAGGCAGGAGCCACCACCGCCCGGCCAGGAGTAAATACTTTTAAAGATATATTTCCATTATTTTATTTATGTTTATTTTTCAGTCTGTATATGTCATGGGCATATAGTGCCTGACATAGGTCACAAGCAGTGGTGGATACTCTGGAGGGTGAGTTACCTCCTTTTTTGAGCCTTCCCATATCCATGCTTTTAAATGAACTTAGATACTAAGACACAACAACCAGTGATCATAACTGCTGAGTGAATCTTCTCTCCAGACCTAGCAACAAACCTTTAAATCTCAAAATTTTAGTGGCATCTTGCCTTGCCAGTGAACTTGTTTTGGTGGCCACACCCTTTGAGCATGGTTTCAACTGCAGACATGACCCATTATAAGGTAGAGGCGGGACAGGCTCACACTCTCTTGTATTGCAGAGAGCTTCGGAAGGGCAGAGACTGCATCTTCTAGGGCAAGAAGACCTCGGAGGTTATTTACTCTTATCTGTGTAAGTCCTTCCCTAATAAATACCTGTTTATCATTTATCTTGGGTCTTGTGGACTCATTTAACTCCCTCCTTCACAAAATAAATGAGAAAAGATATAAAATGGATTTGAAAGAGGGTGAGAGAGGGAAAGGATAGGAAAAGCAATTGCATATTATTACATTAATTTTATTTATATTTCTTTTATTGTGAATTCACACACAAAGCAAGCCAAAGTAATAGGACAACATTTAGAGGAGAATGGTTTAAAAATTAAACTTAAAAAATAGTAACAACAAAACACTTGAAATCATATATTAAATGGAAGATGAAATGCAAGGAAAAGAGACCCAAAAAAACAAATATTGAAATATTTTAAAATTACAAATTTGTTCTCTGAGCCAAAACACCCAAGTCCCTTATAATAGGAAGACAATCTGAGTGTCATCAGACTTTTGACAACTATGCTTTATGTCAGAAGACAATAGCGTGACATATTTAAGATACTCAGGAAGAGAAAATATGAGCCATATGTTATGAACCCAGCCAAACTTACTTTCAAGTATAAAAACTATAGGAAACCTGCTACCAACAAGCAGGAACCCATCAAATACTGATCCCAGGAACCTTCCCTGATCAAACCACCACAGAATAAAAGTGACTGAAGAGACATTGACAGAAGGACTTCTGGTAAGTATTATATATATATATATTATATATATATATATATATATATATATATGATATCTAGAAAGAGAAATACAGGCTCTCAAAGCCACAAGCCATAAAATTGTAGGGATGGTGTGTCTATTTGTAAAAGGGGGAGGACTATGAAAATAAGGTTTGGTTGTGATTGTCTGATGTTTTTCAATAGGAAGCAGTAGGGTGCTTCTTGTCATATTATTAGATGTATGTAAGTTTTATGAGAACCATAATAATGCTTCTAAAATCTACCAAAGATTTCACCAAGAAATCACCAAGAAATAAAATTGCTGATCAATGTTGATGATGGTGCCTGAGAACAAATATTAATAGTGTGCTAAAAATGTTGGGATCTATCATGTGGAATATACTCAAAGAGTGAAAAGATCTTTAAATATTAAGCACTTCATTAATAAGATTTATGGTAACAAATGGCATTCTTTAAACTCATCTAACACCTATTGATGCAGAATATCATCAGTGTGTGTTAGAGCTCTCCAAAGCTCTTTCTTTTATATAGTGACATTTATTTACCATCTACAAACACTTTAGTGAGAATTTTGGGTAATAAATTTTGAATCATCCCCATTTTACTTATAAGAAAACTAAGGCTTTGAGCGTAAAATAAATCATTCAAGGACATATATGACTGATGTGCAGAAAAGCTGGCCTTTCAGTTCAGGATTTTTCAATTCCAGGTCCTGTTCATTTCTATTTATATTGTTCTTTTATCCTCTTCAACTTGCCCTTATCTCATGTTCTACTTTTCTTCCCATGCTGTTTCTTTATCTCTTTAGTCTAGGACCCTCGCCTTCTCTCTCTCTCTCTTTTTTCCTTCCTTAATTTTTCTTAAATCCAATTCTTCCTGTCCATTCCTCTGTCCTTCCCTCCCTTTCTTAACCTGAACTTTTGCTTTTTCTTCCAAACCAAGTTGTGAGATTTCTAAAAAAGGGGAATACCATATCACATAAGCATACCTGCAAAATGTCCTTAATCCTGCTCAGTTCAGAGAAACTGATGCTTGAGTATATTTAGTTGATTGCTTAGCAACCATGGCTTAACACAGCATACTGACACCAGGAATTTAGGATTTAGAACTGATTCCTAGCTCCACACAGCAATATGATCATCACACTATATGTTTTGATTTTATTTCTGAAAAAAATATATGGTTTTGGACATACAACGACCTTTGCAGTCTAGATTTATTATAACCCCTGAAAAATGCTGGGGTCACACTTGCTAATTAAGTCTTTGAGTGGGGTATGTCAAAAAATGAGGTATACCAAAGATATACATACCTTTTCCCTTTGTGCCTCTTAGAAACACCTTGAAATTTGCTTCTATCATTTAACATTTTATACCAGAGGGAAATTGTAATTCCTTTATTGGTGGAGACCATAATACTGACAATAAAATTTATCAGTTTTTTTTATATATGAGCCTATATTTAACAGAAATATAACTGCAGCCAAAATTGCAAAGAGTAGCTGGAGAGATTGCTCAGTGGTTAATGACACTGACTACTCTTCCAGTAGAGCCAGTTTTGATTCCTAGGACCCACATCACAGGCTGAAAATACGTACATAAATCCAGGGGATCAGATGCCCTCTTCAAGCCTTTGTGGGCACTGTACACACATGGTATATAATAAACAAGCAGTCAAACATTCACACACATAGAATAAAATTGAGAAGAGACATATTACCTGCTCATCAACCTTCTAGCATTCCAGAGGCTCCCCTTTCCTTCCTTGTCCCTTATTTCCTTTTTGCTATTCTGTGGTTTCTAGTTGCATTTCTCTCTATGATGAAGGGAAATGTCACCCCTCTTTTCCTATTTTTATACCCACCATATCACTCTGATACTTGTGAAATATTAAATTTATATCTCTATAAAAACACCACTTTATGGTTATTTTCTGCTGAGGTGATTAAAATTCACTGCATTGTAATAACTCCATCCTATAATCCATAGCAAATGAGACAAGGGCTGACAGAAGACAGAAGGATAAAAATAGTTGAGTGGTCACTTGTGTAAGTGGTATTACTTAGGGTTGCTTAGTATAGTCATGTAGTGGTATTCAATCACTGTTGGCTGGGGTAAGTCAATTAAGCCCCTGTACAAGGATGCCCTTGAAAAGCAAGCTCAACATGGCAGCCTTCACAGAGGTGGGATAGACTAGGGTAGGATGTGCAGCCATACAAGCAGATGTGCTTTTGAGTTGTATACTGAAGCTGAGTTGATGCTTGACCTCAACAGGTATTCTTTCAAATTTGAACTTCAAGCCCTTAAGTGAAAAGCAGCAACATTGATTCCTCCAATTCTAACTGTGCCCTTTGGTGAGTAATTCTGCATTTCTGTGCAGGTTCTCCCAGTTGATCTATCAAGTGACAAAGGCCCACAAACAAAAGGTACGTAGTAGATGTCACAAGATCAAGTGAAGTGTCATCTCACTTCAAGTAAACCCAGGTGGTAGAAGTTGACTCAGATATAATGGCTGTCTCTCAATGAATATAATCAAAATGTTTTCATGGTCAGATAGTGTTTGAACAGGCATTCAACCTAGGAGCATATTACTTCTTTCCTGCTCTGTTATTGTGTGTGACTATACTAAAATCAACTCTGTCTGAACAGCTAAGTTCACACTTCTTCTAGGCTTTGCCCCTTAAAAATTAGCACAGTGCAAAGGATTCCCAGCCTGGAATCTCCAATCCCAGAAAAGATAGGAAACTACGGGGAACCGAGAGAGACATACATGGACCCTCACCTGAGAAAAGGAAATGGACAAGATCTCCCGAGCAAATTGAAGGCATGGGGAAGGGTGTAAAGAGGAGGTAGAAGAGCGGAGAAAAGGAAAGGGGAGGAAAACCTGAGGCATCAGGAAGTTCAAGTTGGGGAAGGACAGAGGAGAGCAAGTAAGGAGATATCTTGATAGAGGGAGCAATTATGGGGTTAAGGAGAAACGTGGTACTAGGGAAATTCCCAGGAATCCCCAAGGATGACTCCAGCTAATAATCTAAAGTATAGTGGAGAGGCTACCTTAAATGCCTTACCCCTATAATAAGATTGACAAGGACCTTAATTGCCATAATAGAACCTTCATCCAGTAGCTGATAGAAGCAGAAGCAGAGAATCACAGCTAAGCACTGAGCCTAACTCCTGAAATCCAATTGTAGAGAGGGAGGAGTGATGAGCAATGTGACCAAGACCATGTTGGGGAAACTCTTGGAAACAGCTGACCTCAGCAAGTGGTAGCTCACAGATTCCAGACAGAAAGCTGGGAAACTAGGCCCCCTGAACATGAGTGTCAGTTGGGGAGGGGGCTTGATCACTACATGGGGCCACTGCCAGTAGAACCAGTATTTATCCCTAATGCATGTTCTGGTATTCTGGAGCCCATTTCCTATGGAGGATTACTCTCTCATCCTAGATACAGGGGGGAAGTTCTTGGTCCTTCCCCAAATGATGTGACAGACTTTGAGGATTCCTCCATGGGAGGCCTCACCCTCTCTGAGCAGAGGATGTGGGTAGGGTGGGGAGATTTTTGGAGGAGTGGGAGAACAAGAGGGAGAGGAAACTAGGATTATTATGTAAAAGAAGATTGTTTTTACTTTAGATTAAAACATTAAATAAATGTAGAAGGACCATAAAATATGACCACTGAGACTTCTGGCCATTTTAGGTTGGTTTGACTTGAGTGAAAGGAGACCTGAGGCTATGTGTTACTTTATTTTGCCAATATGTAGTGATAATCTTTCTTATTATAAATGTCTGACTAAAGCCTTCCATTATACCCCCATATGTATTTATAGATTAATATGCTCCTTATAATTGTATTTTTGTGCTTTTATATAATCTAAGACCTAGTTATTCTTTCTTTCTTTTTTTTTTTTTTTTTCGAGACAGGGTTTCTCTGTGTAGCTTTGGAGCCTATCCTAGCACTTGCTCTAGAGACCAGGCTGGCCTCGAACTCACAGAGATCCACCTGCATCTGCCTCCCAAGTGCTGGGATTAAAGGCGTGTGCCACCAACACCTGGCTCCTAGTTATTCTTTAACTATATATTTGTTCATCATTCACAGAGTACTAGACTTTGGGAAAAGTTCCATTAACACAGAATATAAGTTGGGTATGTGCTATGGGCTTTATAGTCTTGAAGGAAACAATCCCTGGGACATCTTGATAGGAGCTGACTCTCATTTGAAATATAAGGAAATTTCGGAAGAAGTGCATTTTAGACATGATTGAGGTATGAGCAGTAAGAAGCTGATAAATGGCTTGGAGGATATCTGTGGAGTAGAACCTGTATGGGGCTACAAAGACCAGTAATTACAGTGGACAAATGAAGAAATTTAGACCCTAGGGAAACTAAAACCCAAAGTTCCTAACTCAAGGTCATAATGGTAAAGTAACAGTTTGAGGGAAAATCCAGATATTTTTGATTTATGAGTCATTCAGGCAAACAACCCTCCTTAAGATTAAGTAGGATTTAATTACATTTGCATTACATTAAAAGATACCTCCTGGCTATCTTAGTTGGAGCTGATTATAGTATTAGGAGTAGGACACCTGGGGACAACATACTTTTTAGGACTGAGTCTGATGAGTGAGCCTATGAAGATTTTTATATTGAAATTCTCTTTTCTTGTCTTAGTTATTGCTGTCTCTGTCAGAATCAAGAACTATTAGCAAAACCCAATTTAATGTCCAGAAGCCAAAATATTCTTGTACTCACCTTCAGGAGGCTATAGCTACTCAGAAAGTTCTTGACTTTGAATTCTTATATATCAGCATATTTATTATTCCAGTATAATATTCATTAATCCACAGGATGATGCTCATAATGATAAGTGAGTTTCTCGGTGACAGCAACTGATAATGACAATGTGCACTAAAAAGGAAAGCCAATGATTCCAATGGAAACATTCAGGAGCTCTGGCAAAAATGCCATTCCAGAATTGTGGACAACAGAAGGTGCTTCTTCTTTGGTCTCTGAAGCACAGGGGAATGAGAACTGTGCTTGTGGGTACTGGAAGTTGGCTTTGGCTCAGGTTACCCTAGGGACATGGAAATCCTCAAAACTTTTCTGTGTTGTTGCAACAGCGGGGTTGCAGGTCTAGTAAGTTCCGGGTTGGAGCAGTTGTGGGAGAGAGTGGATTCTCACCTGTTAAACTCATTGTGCAGAGAAGTTGTATACTGGCAAGAAAGTGAGACCAGAGCTCCTTTCTCAAAAACTTTAACCTGATTGTGGCTTTTCCTTGGAATAATTGGTCAAAAGATGAAGGTATTGAAATATCTCTATCTCATTTTTTTACCCCTCTAAATGAGCACATCCTGACCTTCACATAACATTCTGTGAGTTCTTGCTAGAACATTTTCTAAGTGCTTGAAGATTGAGAAATTGCTTCAGAATTCAGCTTCTCATTTATGGATTAAAATTACTATATTCCATGTCACATCACTGTAAAACCTTGAAATTGCTGATATATGACTAGTATGATCTTACAAGCAGAATACATGATATTCCTCCTTTCAGGGATTTTATAAGATTAGAGTTCTTGAATACCTTCATTCTCCAAAACAAAAAGCTCTGAATTTTATGATTCAAAGAACCCAATGGCTTTATCAAATGTGTGGTGAAAACATTAAGTGAATAAGCATACTGGACACTTTTGGGGTGGGATATGAAGAAACCTATGTTTCTGCAGTAGTTTATCCCACAGACAGCACTTTCATCCTGCAAAAGGATCAGATCTTTCAGAGACATAGGAAGAAAGTAAGATAACAGAGGCAAGAGATGATGTTATAGGAGGAACATGGATACATTTTCATACAGACATAAACAGGGAGTGCTGAAGGGCTTGCCTTTAGAGATGTGCTGGTGTCAGGCTGTGAGAAATATTGAGTGTCTTATGAGCAGTCTGACATTTGTCGTGCAGAAAATGTGTTTTCTTTAAAGATCCCTTAACAAAGTGATAGCTTCATCAAAGCAGAAACAAAAAGAAAGAAGAGAAGGGAAGAAAGAAAAGAAAAGAACAGTCTCAATATGGAGGGACAGATCTGCTGTGATAAGCTCTGGGGTGTGACAGATGAGGTAGGAAGCTCCAGGCCTCCTAAAAGATGATGAGATCCTGAGTAGACTATTATATGAGACAATGTCCATAGATATTTCATGGTGATAGTGCATGGGAAATGGAGTGATTTTCCAAGAATGCTAAACTACAGTATGAGATATTCAGTCTACATTTTTCATATGTGTTTTAGGAAAGAAGTAGAGGATATTGGTTTAAAACTCAGGGCTGTGTAAACCACTAATTTGACTCTTGATTTTAAATGTGTTAGCTAGGAAGCAGTGTCTCCTCCGCATCTCAGCTTTTTCATCTATAATGTAGGAATGGCAACAACAACAATCATAGGATTGCTCCTAGAAGGCTGGGGAAATAGTTTAAAAGTGTCATCAGTCAATGACCAATTATTCAATGACCAAATGTTATAGGTATTTATTAGTCATTAAAATAATTATTGCAATTAAAATCTTGAATTGTTTTCATGAGATGACACATGCTTTCTACTTTGTTTCTGCTTGTTTCTTGTCAAGTTTTGGTTTCTTAGAAGCATTTGTCCCCAAGTTACAAGTAGCGTGTGTCTGGCCATTTGTTGTTCCATGGAGCAGCACTTAAAATTTTTCCAGGAAAAGATTCTGATTGACCTCCTGTGGCCAGATGGTCACTTTTGGGGTAATCAGTTTGAGCCAGAGACTGGATAGTGAGGTCAAGTGCTCTTTTTTTTTACCTCATACTCAAAAAAAAAAAAAAAAAGAATTCTGAAGTCATTTTCAGGGCTAAATATGTACTTTGTTATACAGGTTATTCTTCATTTTCCATGATGCATATATCTGCTTTGTCTGACCTTACCTTGCTGAAAACAGAGACAATGAAAGGAGGTCCTCTTTCTCTATCTTACTACTTGCATTATCCATTGTTTTCATTATAGGGTCACTTGTTCACATACCACCCTGATACTTGAAATGTCCCAGTCTGTGTATGCTGGCTCTGCCTGGGCCAACCATTCTGCTATCACTCCTGAATCCAGGCAGAGCTGTGAATGAACACATTTTCAAATGCTATCAATATTTTATGAATTTCCATCCACTTACTTTAATGGGGAACTGTAAAAGCATTTAACCATATTATACCCCATCTCTCAAGCACTGCATTATTTCAACAGAGCTGTTTTATTAGAGTTAACCCCCAGGGTAGCTGGGAAGGTGTATTCTCCCATTTACCAGTCCATCTGCATATCTGTAAATCTTTTTGGTCTGTCTACCAACTTATGTCAAATCTATGTAAACTTATCAAATAAAATCATGCCATAGACTTGGTAAGGCATCTACATACATCTGGGTATGTACACATACTTCATTTGCACACTAACTAGTACATTGAGCATTGATACATCTCTTAACCTTGTTTGACTTGACAAACTCAACCTTTTAAAAGACTTTTTGATTTTGCAAACTGACCTAGGGTTTGCACCTGCATCATTCCCTCCTTTGTCTTGTGTGAAGAAACTTTCTCAAAATAGCATATTATCTGAAGTTTGAATAGTTGAAATTTTGGGCAGTTGACCAGTCACTGAAGTCAGGCAGATGTCCCCCCACTTAATTTATGACATTGAGCAAATCACCTTCACAGAGTCACCTCTACAGACAGGATTTGATACCTTTGCAGTGTGATGAAGATGCAAGAGCAGACATATGAAAGTGCTTACTGCAGTACCGGCACAGCAAAGAGATGCTAAGCAAACCATGATACGTAAAACTAAAGAATTGAGTCTTTTCTCCACCAATCTCCTGGATCGTTCAGACTTCCATTCTGTGAGACGAAGTTCTTCTCATCCTGACCCAATAGTGTATCAAATCCTATAAAACTGCATCTCACTCACCTTCTCTGGGAGCACCTCAGTATCCACAGGCTGTGTGAGGGACCTTTCTCTGAGCTCCTCCATCACTGTCCACTCTCTCCCCTATAGCACAGAATTTGTCTCACTCGTGTAATTGTCTTTCCATTTCAAGTTCCTGGTGGGAAGACCTGAATTCTTATTCCCTATCACAGCTAAATCCCTTAGGATCTGAGCCATACCAATCTCATCTCTCAAGGCCTATTTTCATACCTTCTTTTCAGTTCATTGAGTTTAGCCATTTTGCTCTTCACTTACTCTTGGGCAGACAAGATTCTTAGAACTGTGTTTGTAATAACTTAGTTTTTCCTGTAAAATGTGGAGTAGGATTATCTTCATGGTACAAATAAAGGGACCAAAACTCCAAAAATAGGAAAAAGTAATGCATAATGTTTGAAACCAGTATGGGAGATAGCTCAGCTTCACATACAGTTGTCCTCATTTTGGAGCCTGAATACCTAAGTACCACTCTCCATCCTTGTTTATTTCTTGCTCTATAGCTTTATTCTGAGAAAACAGATCTGTGTTAAGTTGTTCTTCTTATCTATGCCACATTTAACATGCTACCAAGTCCTCCCTGGAATGAATTTTTGCTTTGACAACATAGCTACACTTTGCTTCTTCAGTCAGGGTACCTTCCAAGATAGCCTATCTATGCTTATTCTAAGTTGGTTCTTAGCTAGGTATATTAAGGTCTGCTTACTTGCCTCTGTGTCAGTCATACCTGGGGATAATGCTTCTGGGCACAGGGCCTATGTCTGTTCTTGTGAGTATTGGAGGCTGTGTGAAGTCCATTTCTATTTGTATGAATTGTGTAGGAAAGTATCTTTAGTAGCAGGATCACAACAGAGACAACTAAGTGCCAATTCACTAAGTTGCACATAAGATTAAGGCAAAAGTAATTTGTTGTCATCTGAATTCTCAGGAACTGACTGTGTGTCCTAGAGCTGAAAAACCAATGTACCTCTAAAACATGTTTTACAGTAATTCTTTATGGTTTGATTGATAATCTCTTTTGGAAATGTTCATAAGGAACAGAGTGAAATAGGAGAACAAAGTCTGTATTTTAAGTCAAAATAATCTGGACCCATAAGGTTCTTTGCCACTTATGACCTCTTTGGGAAGAGGTACTGATATACTAGGTTTCTGGTCATAAATGTTAGGCATTTCCTGTTTTATTAAATATAAATGGTAGTCTCTATGGAGAAGATTGTGAGTCTGATCATACAAAGAAGTTCCTAGACCCAGTAGCCTGGTGGTTAAGACATCCAGTACAATAGGAATTCATATTGAAAGGGGACTTTGGGTTCAAACACACTTCATTGTATACCATGTAAACTCCTTCCAGGAAAATGAAGCCCAAGGAATATCTTACTTTGTCATCTAGACTAGAAACCATCAGGCTTTCTGTACTGGTGGCATAAAGTTTCTTCTCCTTAATGCATATGATTGTGTGTAAGAAAAAATCCAAAGCAATTTATCTAAAGAAAGTTCTCAAGTAGGCTGTATCAAGTGTTATAGGAAGAAGCATTGAACTAAGATGTCAAAAGCAAGTTCGGAAGACATGTGCACTAGAAGCAATGAAATATATTTAACAAAGAGAGGAAGATAATAGTTGGTGGATGGAGTCAGAAACAGAAGTTACTTGGGGGAAATTCCTAACAGTGGGTCAGGTTCATGGGCAAGTATAGCCTTCACAGCCTAGCATACTCCAGACAATACTTGATCTTGTCAGTTGGCAGGTAAAGAAAACTTGGCTGGGGCTGCTTTTCTTCATTATATTGGCTCTTAATAACCACCTCAGTGGAAGTGGTGGTGCCATCAGTAAGCTACCATTCCATATTCAGTTCTCTAAGCTCTTCCATCTTTAGCATAAGAGTAAAAATCATTTATGACAAAGAAGTGAAATCAACTGCCAAACCCCATGAGGTGCCTATATTCTTCCCCTCCCTATTTCCAGCAAAACCTTTCTCCATGAAGACAGAAAACATTTCAGCCTTCTGACAGCCTCCTGTCAGTCTGTCGGCCTGTGTCTCCACGCTGACATGATAACTGAGAGTATAAGACAGACAGTGTATGTCTTGTGTGGGAGGTTTTGTAGTGGAATCATAGCCTATGATGAAAGAGACAGGCTATGTCTGTGAAACCAGGAAGCTGTGACCCTGGGGAGAGCTTTCCTCTTTTGTCCATAGTCTGACCAAAAGGCTGACATAGTAGCAAAAGCCTTCCTGGTTTATGAGAAATGCATTTTGTTGCTTAAAGAGTCTCCAGCTTAAAAAATATCCAAGGACCTGACAGTTTTCAGTAAAATATTTCAGTCATTTTAGTTCAGCATACATTTACTGATATGATCCAACTTGTTTCCCTACAGGAGTGGTACATTCTAGGCTCTTTAAAATGATTATAGGGAGGAAATAAAAAGGAGGAGAAGGAAGATAATGATGAGAAAAGAGAGAAGGAAGAGCGAATGAAGAGGAGCAAGAGTAGGGAGATTGGGCAAGGGAAAGGAAGAGAAGGGCAGAAAGGAGGAGGACCTTTAACATAAGCTGGGTTTCTGTGGTTAGTACTGTAAATTCACATTTAATCATCTCAAAAATACAATAAGCAAGCTACTAACAAGACCCTGTTAATAGGTCCCCAGTTGAATAAACATAGCTCAGAGAGAGGAAATAAGATGCCAAACTTACAGTAGAAGACTCAGTTCTTGCTTAAGACTCTTTTGGTCCCATGTTTTTATTGTTCCCTTCTATATTCTATTTTCTCCAGTGTCCATATTATTCACTACTTATAATATATACTAAACACACAGTGTCCATATTGTTCACTACTTATTATATATGCTAAACACACACACACACACACACACACACACACACACACACACACACACACACACACACGCACGATAGATAAAAATGGTTGATAGATATCATAGATACATTTGTAACATCCACTGAGTATAGTATAGTATACCTGTTTGTAGCTAGATAGATGTGTAGTATCCATGGAGCTTCAAGGCTTTTGAGTCTATAGCAGGCCTGGGATGGACTACAGGGTCTTGCTAATGCTTCGAAACACTCTAGTACTAAGACAAACCCCTAGCACTAAGATAAACTCTTTGTTTTATTTTGTATTTATTGGATAGTTGTGTCATTTTTAAAAATTAATTCTAGTTAGCATTATATTATTTAGTTTTATTTTCCTTCTATTGAAAATATTCTTTTCTCATACAATATATCCTGATTATAGTTTCTTGTCTCTCTACTCCTTCCAGTCTGTTCCCATCCTCCTCCCATTTCAGATCTACTCCTTTTCTACCTCTCATTAGAAAGAACAGGATTCTAAGAGATAGCAACCAAACATGACAAAATAAGATATTATACAAAAACAAACAAACAAATCACATTGAGGCTAGACAAAGCAACTTGACAAAAGGAAAAGACCTCAAGAGCAGGCACAAGAATCAAATCACACTCATGCACATGCTGAGGAGTCCCATAAAATACTGTGCTGAAAGCTATAATATGTGTGCAGAGGACCTGGTGCTTTCTGCTTCAGTCTCTGTGAGTTCATATGAACCAAGCTCAGTTGATTAGAGGGCCTTTTTCTCCTGGTGTACTCCATCCCCTCTGTCAGCCACACTCTCTCTGCATCTTTTCCAAAGAGATTCTTTGAGCTCTCAGAGAGCATTTGGAAATATTAGAGCTATGTGTTCAAGGGTTCTAGCCCTATCTGTGTAATATGGGTCTCTCCATTTCTTCGCACCTGCTGCATGAGGAAGCTTCTCTGATAATGGCTGAATAAAGGACCAATGTATGAGTATGGCTGAGTATCATTAAGAGTCATCTTATTGAGAGTTTTAATTTTTTTAAATATCAGTAGTGTTCTGTTTTACTGTAGCTCTCTGGGCCATCTAATCTCTGGTTCTTTGTCACCCAAGTAGTATTAGAAATGGGTTATAACTCGTGGACATGGAGTGTGCTTTAGTTTAACTCAGACATTGGTTGGCCACTCCAAGTTCTGTGCCACACTGCCCTAGCATATGTTGCAGGTAGGACAGATTGTAGTTCAAGAGTTTTGTGGCTGGGTTGTTGTTTACAATTCTCTTTTTTGGTGCCTGTGGAATCACTTCCTACACCAAAAACATTAGAATGGTAGTGATGTCTTCACAGTATATTCTTTGTTGCTATTATTATTGTTGTTGCTGTTATTATACTTTGCTTTTATTCACTGCTTCCTGTCCCTTGCTTCCCTGAACCTACTGCATGCTTTTGTTACTGGCTCTATTCTCTCATGTTAGCTCTTTCTCCTTTCATGTCACAGGTATTCATTTATCCTATTATCACCCACTCCTGCCTTTTTAGGCCTGTTCTTCCCCTCCCATAGCTCTCTTTGAACTTTGATGCCAAATACACACACACACACACACACACACACACACACACACACACACACTTAAATCTACACACTATGTATGTGATGAAAAATGAAAAAATGGGTATTTATCTGAGTCTGGCTTATTTTGCTTAACATAATGAACTTCAGTTATTTTTCCTGTACATTTCTTAAAGTACTTATTCTCTGGGAATGTCATACATGAATGCAATGAATTTTCCTCATATCTTTAGATGCTCCAGAACCTCCCTCCACAATCTTTTCTCAACATAAGTCTTCTTTTTCTTTTTAAGAACTAAGTGAGTACAATTAGTCCTGGAAATACAGAGAGGGGTATAGACCCATCCACTGGAGCATGGGCAATGCACCATGGACCACATCATGAGAGGAAGTAAATTAACTCTCCCCAGCAGTGACCATCAGCTGCCAGTGGTTCTTCAGATAAGAGAAGTAATGTCCTCTCCATTTTAGAATGTTGACTGGCTGACCTTGTGAAATTCATTTTTAGACAACTTTCGTGGTTGTAAGTTCATGAGTATAATGGCTCTGTCATGTTTTGAAGACATTATTTCACAGCAATCTTCCCTGACCTTGGCTCTTACAGTCTTCCCCCCCGCCTAATTTTTACAATGTTATCTGAGCCCTGGTGAGGAGGTATTGTAATACAGAGGTTCTACTTAGCGATGAACACACAAATCACTTATTTACCACACTTTGATATGCTATGATTTTCTTTTTTATGATTGGATAAAATTCTATTGCATATGTGGGCCACATTTTCTTTATGCATTTTTCTGTTTGGCATCTAGACTTGTTCTATTTCTCATCTATTGTGAATAGTACATCAACAAACATGAATGTACCAGTATATGTATGCTGTTTGCTTCTAGTCCTTCAAGTGTGAATGCAATGATATAACTGGGTCATATGATAATTTTACTTGTGGTTTTTGGAGGAAACTTCTCACTAATTTCCATAGTAAATTTACCAGTTCCATTACCACTAAGTATATAAGAGTTACTCTGTCTACACATACTTTGCAGTTTCTAGTTTTATTTATTTAGTACTAATCATCCTAAATAGGGTTATAATAATTTAATTAAATATAATTTAATTTGTATTATCTTGACACAGATCCCAGGTGAAGGATGGGAAGCAGAAACCCAATTCACAAAGTAAGACAGATGACACTGGTGAAAAGACACTAAAAGTCTTACCCTTAATACAAGTCTTCATCACTTACAGTTCTCAAATCTAAAAATCCGAGGACACCATCTCCTTTTTAATTTATGGCACTAAGAGTCTGTTTTAAACAATGGATTCCCTCCCTAGATGGTATCATAACACTACTCTCTAAGTCATAAATGGTAATGAACAATATGTCTTTCCACTACCAAACTGTCTGAACAAGGAATTGCTATGCCACTTATTCCATAGATTTTCCCCTGCTCCTGCTAAGAGGAAGACAATAGTCTTCTCGAAGGAAGACCACAATAATTGGTCATTCAATACCAAATGGCTATCTCTGAAAATACATAAATATAAGTAACACTGTATGTATTAAGCAGATTATATTCATGTATATATTTATTATTTTCAACATCTAAAGAAAAAGGGGCCATGAACTTGAAAGAAAGCAATAGAAGAATACATGGAGAGGTTGGAGGAAGCAACACAAAGGGGGTATAATTTTATTAATATGTAAAAAATTAAAAAATAGAACTTCTTTAGAACTACCTGTCTTGTCCCAACAAATTGCATGACACTTTTTTACTTTTCTCATAGTTAGAATCCATATATGCAATATGAAATAATGGTGTCTGTGATGTGTAATTGTAGTAAAAATTGAAAGAGATAATTTTACAGATGTGAACATAATTAACAAATAATTCTTACTTCATGCCAAGCCTTTCAATTCCATCTTATTGGATTCCTGAAGAGGCACATTTTTTCTTCTTATTTTCCAAGTGAGAAAACAGAGATTTAAAGAAGGTAGGTAATTTGTGCAAAAAAGTTAACAAATGGTTTTGGAGGACTTGACCTCAGTGCAGCTACACTCTAAATCCAATTTTTAGATGGACAAGTTGGAGTTCATTAGCAGGTATACTGGGTGATGATCTTTCTCAACATTACCAAGGATGATGGCATATCCTTCTTCATGTTCAAATGCCAAATAGCCTTCCTTGTTAGGAAGGAATACCAGAGATTCTATGACATAATGTTGATCTATATAAGAACATTTTATTTTACATTGTGTGTTGTGTGGAAATCACTTCAACATTCACTTCTGCATGATGAACATAAAGCAATTGTTAGCATACTGTATGAAATTAGAGATTTCTTTTAGTGTTTGTGGATTTTTCTTAAACCTGTCTCTTCTCATAGAGTGGGTTCATGTACAAAAGATATTTTTTCAAAAGAAGTAGGTTAATACCAATTAACAGGTCTAGATAGGAGTTGAGACCTTAACCTGTTCACAGACAAGCTGTTATTTCATGTCAACTGACACATGCATAATTGCACACACATCAGGAATTATTCATGAATGCACAATCGCAATAAATGTGTACTTAATTACAAGTCACCATTCATATATGCGTAATTACACATGCTGCAACCTGCAGGATTAATTACATGTCATGTTACATATACACAACCAGAAGAGGAGACATTTGATGACATTAAAAGAGCTAAGAGAAAATAAAGGAGCAATCTTTAACAGTTGCATAATGTGTATGCTTTATTCACTTGCTACAGAAGGAATCAAACATTAATTTCTACTCAATCAATCAAGGGATACTTATTGAACAAGCCTTGTCAATTTCATTTTCACTGTGTCTCCTACATCTAGCCTTCCCTTTCCATTTTCATGATCATTAATTTCATCTCTCTCCTGACAGTCTGAGGTAATGGGGGCCACACTGGATAGAGATGTTCTCAGACTGTACTCTCTTCTAGGCTATTACTGATCTCACCTGCATAGGAACCTAACAGATTTCCTGGTTACTTTTTTTTTTCCATTATGCTAAGAACAAGATAAGCTTTAAAGAACTTGGATCTGGTCATATCAGCTCCTAGTTTAAGTCCTTCAAATGACATTGTTTCTCTGTTTAGAATGAAACCTGTCATTCTAATAATGAACTTCAAGACTATATCTGGCACCTGCCCTCCTTCTCTGCTTCTTTTCCATTTACATCCTCCAAATAGCTCTCTAATTGAAGTCCAATAGTCACTCCACTCCTGTCTCCTGAAGACTTGATTCTTCTGGCAGTTTGATGACACAAACCTATACTTTCTCTAAAGCAGCCTCTTTTTACTTATCTCATAAAACCCTACCTAACATCTCATTTAAAATTTTACTCTCCCCAAAAAATCATTTACTGATGATTTGGATCATGTTGTGTCCCAATACTCTGCACTGAGGTTTCCTACATAAAATATCATCACAATATACTTGGAACTGGAATGGTAGCTTTGTGGTTAAGAGTACTTATTGCTCTAGCTGAAGACCTGGGTTTCAATCCTAGCACATATATAGTGGTTTACCATCATCTGTAACTTGGAGTCAAGGGGATCTACTGTTTCTCCTGATTCTAAAGAAGCCCATAAATGTCCCGCGCCCGCTCTGTATTCCTCGCCAGCAAGAAACACACGCAGGACACTCGGATCCTTCTGCAGACAAGCTTTAATGCATTAGACTGAGCAGAGACTGAGCAGAGACTAAGCAGAGACATTGAACTAAGAAAACCATCCCTATATAAAAGGCTGACCAGCCGCCTGGGACATATTACCCTATGAATGGCTTCAGCTCCTCAGGCAAGAATGAGCCACGGGATAGGCAGAGATCAAAGGAATGGAGATTACCCAGCGCCTGTGAAGTAATTCACACCTTGGTGTCTTCAGGCAGCATTATAATGCAGGAACCGGCTTCCTACATATCACCCTTTTTTTATTAATTAATGAAAAGGCTTTATATTATTACAAGCAAATAGGTCACCCATATGTTGAGGGATAGAGGCAGGGGTTGACCTTCCCAAAATCAAACATTAAGACTGTGTACGAGAGTCACCATCAGGCTGTCAGTTTGACCCGAAGTACTCCCGACCTGTCCTCTGCCGTTTTTCTGGGAAAGGGGATTCTCAAGGCAGGTAACCCTTATGCAGGTCAACGTACCTCCCAGAGAAGCCTGTATAATAGGCAACTCTGTGCGATGCCTATGCTCAGCATCCCTCTTTTTGGGGCTGCACAAACCAGACACTCTACCCTGTGCAGTGAGCCTAGGCTCCGGGTGTGCAAGAGCTGTCTGGCCGGCGGCCTATCGCTTAGTAGCCAAAAATATAAGCGCTTGGATGATCTCTTGGTTTGAGCCCTGGAGCTTACATGCCAGTCAAAAGTAACAGCAATCCATAAGCGGCTGTATCGAACAATTACACCCACCCCTTTTCTCACAGGCCAGCCAAAAAACGGCTGCATCAAACAATTATATCCATCCCTTTTCTTACAGACCAGCCAAAAATAACAGCAATCTGTAAACGGCTGTATCGAACAATTACCCCCATCCCTTAAGTAGAGATAATCGCTCTGCCAAGGGCAGGAGTTAATCTGGATAACAATAGCGGCTCTCAACTCCCGGGGGTAGAGGGTGGAGTTTCGACTTTTGAAGGTCTGCAGAGGCTCTTCGGGTGAGTCTTTCTGGGATCCATAGAGGATTTTCTTCATCCTGTGAGAAAACACAATATCGCTCCCCTGGATCTTATGAGAATAGGATCCGGGCCTTTCCAAAAATCAGTTAAGATATCTTTTCATTTTACCATTTCCTTTTGGCCTTTTAGTTTTTGAGGTGAGACGCTTGGCCTCGGTATGGCCCCCAGCGTTAATGTAAATGAGGCTTTAAAGCCCCAGGCATTCCAGGCCTTTAAGAAGTGTTGAATAGCAGGCATGGCCTTTTCCCCTATCAAAGACTGGGAAAGCCATCTGTAATTTTTTCCATTCCTCTGATGGTAAGAAGGAGTCGGTTTCAAATAGTGGGGGTGCTGATGGAAGCACACCCGCTGGCATTTTTGGCCGTGTTGCTTCTTTCTCTAGCTCTGTTTCCTTGTTAGAGTCTAAAATCTTAGAGTCTGAGCTGCTCAGCTCCAAGGCTTCCAGTTTCGTTGTAGGGCAGCTTCTAAATTTACCGGGGTGTGACCGGCCATTCCCCATTCTTTCTCCCTCCTTTTTTGTCTCTCCCTCATCCAGCTGAGCTGTTTCTTTTAAAACTTTATCTCTTGAGCTTTTAGAGTTATCAGAGCTATCAAGATTTAAAGCTTTATACACTCCCTTGTCAGTAGACATTCCAGGAGGTCTTTTTTTCTTATTTGTTGCTGTATACACTCCCTTGTCAGTAGACACCCCGGGAGGTCCTTTTTTCTTATATGTTGTAGTTTCTCTTCTTATATACACTCCCATGTCACTAGACATCCCGGGAGGTCCTTTTTTCTTATATTTTATTGTTAGGCGCGCCCCATCTCTCATTACATTCGGTTTCTGATATGTAATTCTGGACTTCTTTAAGATTGCTGTAACAGTGAGAAAAGTCAAAATAGCTCCTAGTAAAAGCATAGAAGCCTCTATATTAACCTCCCACAATAGTAACATTCCCCAAGCCAAAGTCCAGAAAAATCATACCTCTCCGAATTTTTCTCATTACATTCGGTTTCTGATATGTAATTTTGGACTTCTTTAAGATTGTTACAACAGTGAGAAAAGTCAAAATAGATTAACCTCCCAAAATAGCAACATTCCCAAGCCAAAGTCCAGAAAAATCATACCTCTCCGAATTTACCACCCTGCAGTTCTGAATCCGCCTCGTTAGAGGGGTCTCTGAGGTGCTGGAGATGTTAAGCTTCCCGGGTTTCGGCACCATATGTCCCGCGCCCGCTCTGTATTCCTCGCCAGCAAGAAACACACGCAGGACACTCGGATCCTTCTGCAGACAAGCTTTAATGCATTAGACTGAGCAGAGACTGAGCAGAGACTAAGCAGAGACATTGAACTAAGAAAACCATCCCTATATAAAAGGCTGACCAGCCGCCTGGGACATATTACCCTATGAATGGCTTCAGCTCCTCAGGCAAGAATGAGCCACGGGATAGGCAGAGATCAAAGGAATGGAGATTACCCAGCGCCTGTGAAGTAATTCACACCTTGGTGTCTTCAGGCAGCATTATAATGCAGGAACCGGCTTCCTACACATAAACATAAAGATAAAATAAATTTAAGAATAAAGCTTCACAGTGTTCTACTTAGAATCCCTCACATCATGTTTTCAGTCAATGCCTTTCTCAATCACACTGTTACACAAGACTCATATTTGAAAATATTTCATACACACTGTCTTTATGACTTAGTAAAATGATGGTATATTGTGGGGTCCAACCAAAGATGATATGTATACAATATGACACTTGTATTTGACGCTCAGGGAACATTGTGAAAGAGGAGGAAGAAACATCAAAAGAGAAAGAGCTAGGATTTCTGCTTCAATTTGGTGTCTTCTAGGCATGGCATGAAGGACATGAAATCTCCACAAAATGGCTACCTGAGCAGAACCTGCACAATGACAATATTAATTGGCATGCCAAAGTGGATGTGGAAAGTGTTAGAAGGTCCCACTCCTATACATAGAACTACAAAAATCAATGTCTCTAAAGAGAGGTAAAATGAGCATTCTTCAGGACCAAGGGTCATGATAGATAATCTGGTTAAAATTAGCCAGCACTAAGCATATATACATATGAGAAAAACTATGGACTCAGTCTCAGTTGGTATCTTACGTGTGTGTGTAAAGAGGGAACTGGGATTGATGTGTAAAATATGCTTGTTTTTAATTTTAAAAATATCATTAATTTAAAAAGGACTGGAGTAAACATGGGAAAAATTGAAGAGTAGAGGGGATGGGTGAAATGATGTAAATACAATATTCATGTATTAAGTTCTCAGGGCTAAAACTGGAGTTAATCTCATAAAATGGTTATTTGATTCAATAGGCACAGGATGCCTGTTAAATTAGATTCTCATCAACACTTACATCAAGTTTGTAGCATGAGTATGTTGATGTGTAATCTAGGGGTGGGGCCTAGTAAACCTTTCTCCATCCACTTTCACATCCCCCACTTACCTAAAATAAAAATAAACAGAATATTCTTTATTTTTCCAAGCAACTGTCTCTTGGGATGCTTATTATGTGATGATTTAATGAGCAAATGAATGGATAAATGAATTGTTTACATAGAGATTCAGGAGAAGTTGCTTCCAGTTAACACTGGTTCCTGCCTTACATTTAATAATTACTTCATTTCTCATCATATAGCTCAATTACATATATCTCAGGTGCTTATAATTTTGGCATAGAATGGTAGAATGTATAGGACAGGTCTGTTTCTAGAATTATGTGATAACCTAAATTCCCCATCAAAATCCTCCAAATCAGCCTTCCTTTCTTCCTTCCTTCTTTCCTTCCTTCCTTCCTTCCTTCCTTCCTTCCTTCCTTCCTTCTCTCTCTTTCTCTCCTTCTCTTTCTTCATCTATAATCTATGCCTATCTATCATATATAATATTTATCTACTTACATATCATCTATTATGTATATAATCTATCATTACATTTTTTATCATCTATCATCTATCAAACAAACTATCTATTCTATCAAGCAATCTATCATCTCTCCACTATTTACATGTCTCTTTGTATCCATCATCAATTCTTTATAATATCTCTCTCAACTATCTTTTGACTATATATCATTATCTATTTGTTATACAACTATCATCTATTTACTATTTATTAAACATATTTTTTGGTATAATACTTTGCTTTGTTGCTCAACCTTGCCTTAAACTCTCTATGTCATCCAGGCTTACCTCAGACTCATAATCATCATCTTGGATAATCCTCTCAGCTCCAGGTATTTCTGGCATGCACCACAATGGCATATAATTAATATATATATATATATATATATATATATATATATATCCAAACTCTAAGTCTCTCTCTTCTTTCTGTCATGAACATTAGACGAAGTTTATAATTTTACATCTTTTCTTTTTCTCATATTCCTCTCTGTACTTTGTAATCAGATACTTTCATAACTTGAGTGTAATAGTCAGGACAGGGGCTGATATTTAGTGCTAATATTTAAAAAATCAAAATCAATGCCAAAAATCCATGATGAATAAAATATCAGAAGTTTAAATAAAAACAGAATCAGTGATACTGATTTTTTTCTTTTGCCTCAGGCTCCAATATGACTTGGCACAGAAAATTTTATAGAAACTTTTGATGTTTTACTCATCATGGGCTTACTTGAATTGATTGTATTCTTTTAAAGTATTAAATTAGCATGCTATTTGTCTTGATTACTGAATGTTTTGGCATTCTCTTCCATTGTGCTCCCAAGACAAGTGCATCACTGATCTCATTCTAGTCACTGGTGAGATAAAACAAGGGAAGCTTTTAGAAAGAAGTGTATAGTAGATTGAAATATTCAGACCACAAAGAACCCAAATGAAACCATAGTTTATCCTTATCATAAAGAAGACTGGAGATATTTTCAAACAAGGGATTAAAAAATGAAACTTGGTATTTTTCAGTGTTATTATGGATACTGGTATGGTGCAGAGAATAAGTTTAAGGAATTATGTGTAGTGTCTATGGAAAGAAATTCATGGATTTGCCATGTGTGAAATAAAGAAGAGGACAGAAATAACTTTAGGAAAGAACATAGACAATGCAAACATATATTTTTTTTCTGGCTGGAAGGAGAACATGTTCCTCTCCTTTTTCTTCACTCCTTGGCTATTCTTGAACTGATCAGCTTATCCTATTGTTTTGTGTCAGAGAAGAAAGGAAAGGAACACAGAGGGAGGCCTTGTTAGCTTCAATAACTAGGACTTTAACTACAAGAATGTGCCCTGATTTATTTGCAGACCTTCTATGCATTTCCCAACCACTACATAAATTGGTTCCCCAGAGACTCATACACTGAATATAAACATGCATATTGTTCCCTGAATCATGTTCTCATGGGTGGGTCAACTAATCAAGTTTTTGAAATGGTGTTGGGAAAAAAATAAACGTGTTATTGACTTTCCTGCAGTATTTATATTTCAAATATGAACATGCTTAGGTTTCCTTCATTTGATTAAAAATCATAAAAGACTCTTATGGAAAAAAATACCAAAAATGCAGAGTCCCGAGTCAAAGTGGACTCAAACGTAGTTTTCAAGCTAAACTCAACATGGATTCATGGTGTGGTCTAGGAGGGTTTCAATGTGCTTTGGGATCACCTTTGGGAGGGAGCTGGCAGTATTATGAATGAGGTGGAATTTTCTTTGCCACAATCCAGTTACCAAATCATGACACTGAGACCTATTATTACTTATAAATGCTGTGTTCTGTAGATCTTTGAAGTATTTGAAGATTACCTATCAATCTAAAGTATATCTCTATATGACTTTGAAAATATACCTAGCATGACTATATATTTGATAATTGTAGATGACTATTAACCTGTATTTATTGTCCTATATAGCTTTTAAAGACTAAAACTTTACATAACCTTCTTAACTGTTCTACATAGGTAGAATACTTAAACAAGAATAAAATCATGTATACTGTAAAAAACAATCCTTAAATTTGTATTAAAATAAAAATGCATACCAATGTGAAATACCTGAGACCAGTGGTCTTATCATTTCTGTACTATACTATATCCCCCATTTTTCCTTCAGAAAGAGATCCTTGTATCTTACTCCTTTGTTTAATTTTCTTATTGACCATGATGAATAACAACTTGTAACCAACCCCCAATCCATTAAAAACATTTATAATCCATCAAATGTACAAAAATCACTTACCCCCACCCATTGGGAATGTGGAAATCATGGTTTCTAGATTGCTTCCTATTGTCTGTGAGGGGTGCTGGCATCTTTGGAAGACCCTGAGAAAATTGAGAAAGTGGTCAAGTCCTGGGACAGTTAGCTGCATTATTTCTTGTCAAATCTCTGTGCAATAAGTGAGAGGCTTAGCTAAAGTCCTGGCTGTAGTAGTCTGTGAAGCTGGATCATCCCAGCCAGAAGCCATGAAGCTGTTCTGGATGCAGAACTATGAGGAAACAGAAACAGAGGTATTCTGAGAGGTTGGAAACAAAGCATAACCTCTCTACCAATGCAACATATTGTCTAACTTTCATTCTGAAGTTAAGACAGTTTTAAAATATATAGTTTGTTTTAATTTAGCAGTATCTAAAATCTGATGTTTCTTTGTATCAGTTGTTCTCTTTTGTACATTAGCATTTAAAACATTCAAAGTTAACAAGATACCATGTAGGATCCAGACTCCTGTGTATTTTTCATCTTTATGTGATTTATTTCTGTTGTTTTAATGTCTTTTTAAAGACTTTATCTTTTTATTTTAAACTATTTTTATGATTTTCTATGCCCATTTACCCATTTTTCTTAAGCCTAAGCACTTTGTTAAAAAGACTCTAACCTTTTTTTTACAGTTTTTTTTCCATCTAAACTTGCATTATTGATATCTTTAACCTTTTCTCTCTGCAGAAGCAAAACCTTAAATCTGCCATATGGCTTGGTTCATGGTGTACTATCCACTCAAGCATACTGGCAGCTACTTGGAGATGTGTCTCTGTTCTGCAGCCAGCATCAAAGACATGTCATTTGAGAACTCTGTTTTGTGTGTTTAGAACCTTTTTTTAAAGATTCTTGGGTCTTATGTGGACTTTTCTGTTATTCCTGCCAGCTCCCAAATAAGTACATGGAGACTTCTTAATTATGAAAGCTTAGCTTATAGCTTATGCTTGTTTTTGGCTAGTTTTTATAACTTAAATTATTCCATGTTTCTTATCTACCCTCTGCTACTTGGAAATCCATTGTTTCATCACAGTATGTTCATCTCCTGCATGTCTCATGACCCTTCAACTTCTCCCTTCTTCCCAGCATCCTCCTAGTCTGGCTCTCCAACCTGATATCTTCCTGCCAAACTATAAGCCAGTCAGCTCTTTTTTAACCAATGCAAGTAATACGTACTTACAATGTACAAATATTGTACTTCAACAAGGATTGATTGCGATATTTTGATCGTTATACTGGTATTGACCAGTTATATGATCATTGACAAGTTGTTTACTTTTTCAGAACTGTATTGACACCCCTTTTCTAAGGATTATGCCATTTCTTGTAAGGTTGTCATGGGATTAATGGGGTCTGTCAAATTTCTGAAACTTACAAGTGTTTAATATGTATTAACTACATTTTCCCTGTAATGGTTAATAAACTTGGGAAGCAGAAAAAAATTGTGGCAAAATCAGAGTCAAATTCCATTATGTTTTTAAGCTGGAAAAAGAAAACTAAGTACACTATCAAGCCAATATATGCTGAAACAATGAAAAGTCTGGTGGTAATTTTATAATTGCATATATAGAATGCCAAGATTCAAAGTGAAAATGAGTCTCTTTGAGATAGACTCATTCAAGACAATTGAAATATCATATATGAAAATGCAGGCTTCATTTGTGACTTAGTATACATTGACTATACCTTGCAAAATTAATTTTCTATCAATTAACTTTTCTGATAATTTTAATGATGAGAGAAGCAAGGCACAAATATATATCATTGCATATTATAGTCTTAAATAGGCATCACAAGAATAGGGATGCTTATTAAGTCTCTATTATTTCTTGGTCATTACATTTAATTATTCCTGCATATGTATGGTAAGTTGAAACCCAATCAAAATAGGCATAGTCACAAACTATTGCCCCATACAACTTTCAGTGTGAATCCTTTCCTTGCTTCAGATAAATAACGTGCAGACTTGCTTCCTACTTGTGGTATGGTGACTGAACAGGGTGCATGTGAAAACATCTTAGCTGAATGTATCATGTAGAGCAAGGATCCAATATATACTGTGACTATAATTGCTAAAAAAGTACTTTTAACCAAAAATTTGCTAATTTCATATTTTCATTTCCTTTCATTGTATAAGGGGTCTGACTTTCAACACTGTGACATTAAGTGTGGCCACTGCTACAGATATTCTTTTTAAAAGTATGAAACATAATTAATATTTTATGTAAATAAATGCATAGAACCATTTCTAGATGATCAGAAAAACATTTTATTTCATAGAAACCTATCCAAACTAACTTTCTGGTATTATGCCAGGTTTTATTTAAACTTATCACTACCTCTGTAGGTTTTCTTAGAAAATATTTGAATTTGATTTTGATGTTGCATCCTTTGGACTGTGATAGTGTAAAGATAAATGTTTCTGCCAAACACCTGAGTTCGCCTCCCTTGTTAGGGCCTCAATAACATACAGAGACTTATGTTAGGTACAATGCTGCTGGCCAATGACTAGGATCCCTTACTTTACATATTTTATAAGGCTTATCTTATTGAGGATGCTGGTGGAATGTGTTCTGTCTTCCTGGGACACATGGTGGTTCCACAGAGAGGAGGGGGAAGAGGAAGAGGAAGAGGATGACCCCCTGATTGTTCCTGTCCATACTCCAAGTATGCCTGCTATGTCACCTCCTTCCTGGATCACAAGACTTTACCACATTTCCCGAATCCTCCTTCTCTCCCAGTCCAACCTATCTCTCTGCCTCATTGGCCGAGCAGCATTTCACTCAATAACCCCATAAGATAAACATACACAGAAGGACCTCCCTCACCATGGTAGAATTTTATCTCTCCCTTTTGTCATTAGCAGGCAAGTGATCCATAATTACAAATCCACTTTTATATCATGAAAAGTAAAATTATATAAGAAAAGCCATCGGATATGTGGTAATTCAACAAGTCACAATTATTTTCAAAACCAAATCTAAAATTAAAAGCATAAGGTTACATATACAAGAAAAGGCTTAGAGCCTAGTTTGGACCCTGCTGCTTACTGTGCATAAGCTTTGGAAGTCATGGACTATTCAATGTTTTCATTGGTAACTTTAGACGTAGTTCCAGTAATCAGAACGTAATAATTTCAATTTTAAACTCTGAGTAGCACATTTTAAAATATTGACGCTGAGCTCCACCAAGTATTACAAAGTAATTCTCAGCACTTACTAATCTATATAAGTTGTGTATTGAAGAAATTCAAATTTCTCCCATTAAGGATTCATTAGATAGGAGAATCTGGGTTTGAATGGCTTAATTTTAGGATATGATTTGACCAAGTTTCTCATGTCTTATTTTGGACCATGAATCAAATGCAAACTAAAAGAACCAGAGAGACTGCAGAGCCTTACAAGTTTGTCTATACATGCATCCTTCTCCAGGTCATGATGCAAATTGTCCTAGATAGATCAGCTGACTCTGAAGGTGATCTTGCTTTGAAACCCATTGGGTAATAATTGTTGGATTTATTATTAGTTGAATGAACAGAGAAATCCCCTTGGATATAATGTAGATTCCTAGCCTTGAATTAATGCTTGGTACATGTATGAGTGAATTGGTTAAAGACAGAGTTGTCCTGGTCAGGTGTATAATATAGGTATAAACTCTAGATGAGAAAATAAAAAAATAGAATTGTCTAAATGTGTATAATAGTAACTGGAAAATATACAAATTAAATTTCATGAAATGTATAAACTCTGATACTTTAATTAATTTTAAGTTAAAAACATACTATCAGGGAGAAGGGGAAAGGGTCACGATCCCCTGAGCAAATTGAGAGCATGGGAAGATGGCAGAGGGAGCTATGAGAATGAGAAGGGAAGAAGAGGAAGGATGCAGAGGTCATGAGGGAGCAGAAAGGATGCGTCAGGTATATATTAGAAGAAAGGATATGCAATAGGTAGGGTTTTAATTGGGGTGGTGGTAGGGGAGGAGGGGAGGGAGAAAGGAACTGGGATTATCATGTAATTCAATCATGTCTGTAACTCAAATAAAAAAAGAAAAAAATGAAAAAATACCCTAAGACATACTATCAGCTATTGTGAACCTGATATACATCATATGGTTTAGATATTATTGTTATAAGAGTTAGATATATAGCATGTCCCAGAGAACAAGATGTTTTAGATGAAAGCTGTCTATGTGAATTCTACAGTGTTCTAAACTTATGATAATAATACAATGTTTATGTCTGAAAGAAGTAAGGTTGGATATTGGTTGGAAAACAGAGAGTCTTACATTCAAATCCTGACTTTAGCCATAGAGCTATAGGCTTCCATGGTTTTCTTATAGTAATATGCAATCTTCCACCACAGGGTGGTATTAATACATAAACTATTTAGTATATCCCTGACACAGCAATGTTGTTACCTTATGGTGTCCAGAATGGTAGGAATAGGCACAATATACTCTGTAATTACCAAATGGATCTATTGAATTGTGTTATACATTGGAGCACAAATTCTGAGTGATGTATAGATAAAAGGAGATGTGTTCATGAGTGAGAAGTGCACAGATGTGTGTATAATAGTGATTCTTAGAGTAAGAATGGATGGGGAATTGTAGATACAAGAAAGTTACTACACAATGGGTCCTAAAACATTACTGAAGAGGAGAAATAAGTTTGAGTGCCCTAAAGAAGAGTGACTTCAGTCAATAATAACTTGTGGAAGTTTAAAAAGAAACAGAAGAGATCAGTATGAAGGCAAACACAAAGAAATGATAAGACAGTATTAGGAAATAAAATGCTAATGACCCTCATTTGATAATTATACACTGAATACATTATTTATGTTTCACACTGGATACTAAATATTGAAATTATTGTGTTCCAATTCAAAAGAAAATAAGAAAAAATAAGTTAGGAGAGGATGAGTGCTGGTACATAGAACCAGGAATGTGATGAGTTTTCAAGCATTGTTAAATGCATGAATTGAACTGAGATTGTTTTCTCTTTAGTCTTTTAAGTCTGTCTGTCATACTTTCCTTGGTGGTGAACAAAGAAGGCAGGAGAGTGTGACCTAGGAATCACTTCCTATGATGAAAGTATAAGAGTATTGGATGTCTGTGCTAATGGTCAAGGTCTTTGTGGCAGGAATGCCCTCCTAAATTGAGAAGTTGCTTAGAATAAAGAAATCTGAGGACTCTCTAAATGTCAGGTAGCATGATGGGTAGGATATAGCATTCTGAATACTACCCTAAGACTTTCCTAATACTTCCCTAGAGATGATCAGAGTTATTGATGACTGTTCCCAAACTGGAAAGTGATTTGTGTTCTCATCTAGCTCAATCGGTCTATCTTTGCTCCCAGGGCATCTACCAAATATCTATATATTGGACCCATTCATCTTTACTGAATTGGAAAATTGGGGATGGGGTAATATTTGGCTAACAAACCTCTTTGGAAAAGTGTGCTTCTCCAAGTCCGGTTCTAATTAAGTTGAGAAATAGCAATTGCTAGTGAACTGTTAATTTTTTAGCAAAGTTTCTCAATCTGAGTTATTAAAGAGCTGATAGCCTTGTAAAGGAACAAGCTGGGCCCCAGATTAGCCTTATATCCAGCCTTGTCATTTTTCTATCTCTACTTTCCTTTCAGGAAATCAATGTGTATCCAAGTTTTAATGTCTCCAGTGTATCAAAACTGGGTAAAAATTAAGTTTTACCTTCAAAAGGTCTTATTGTCAAACGGGATTACTATCATGGCCCCACAATACTTGCATCCCCAAGGTTGGAATACCTTGGGACATACTGTAGCCTGATCCTTCATTTAATCAATTAGCCTGCTTGTCAGTCTCTGTGCACTGGATGTAATCTCCTTAAAACTTCCCCCAAACAGGTAACTCATAACCATCAGAAAACTCTCTTTTTGTACAGTTTGGAGAGAGAGTTAGAGATTTCTGATTGATGCCAGACCAATAGGATATACTTAGTTCCTTTGGTAAATAATCTTAAAACAATGATCATAAAATTTTCATTTACAGAATCCTCACTACCAATTAAACTTTGCAGTAAGAATATTTTCACATTCAATTCAAATTATCATGCTTTAGTGTGCATATTATTTATTGTATCTGATAGAGTAAGAAATTGAGGCCCAGGGTTTCCAGGAGTTTTATTGATATGTATCTACTAGCTATTTATATTTTTGAGTCAACAGGTAAAATTATATTTATCAGGCACAACATGATGTTCTTATGTAAATGATAATCTACAAGTAATACACATATGCATTATATTATATATGTATTACTTAATGAGGCCAGGTGTCTATTTGTTCAACAATTTAAAGCTGATTATTACTATGCTAAGCATTATATCTCTTAAACTTAGTGCCATTTAACTATTATTCTATATTTTTATGATTTTTTCCTCCAACTTTCTTACCTATTTGTTAGCACAATTCTACTCCTTTTATGAAACAAGCTTTTTTTCATTTTTATTTTGTCTTGTTGTTGCTGCAATTTAATCACTAAGCCTCCTTCATGATAACCTGCAATGAACAATATACCCCAGCTGAGTCCAATATTTTAGATTCTATGCTAGATTACAGGGGCATTCCATGTGCCTTGGAGCACAAGGAACTGATTAAGATAGCTAATCCTAAACCTGCCTGTGTTTTTGCCATAAGCCCATCCCACTGAAACCTTAACACAAGAACTTAGTGATGTTTCCCTCAGTGCCTTCTCTCTTCAAATGGGCACAAGTGACAAACCATCTCTTCATAGGCTACTGTCCTATAACCCATCAGCCTCAGGCATCAATTTTAAGAAAAATTGTATTTTAAAAACTCTTCCTCTGACTTTAGCTTCCTTCTTTCTGCATTCCCAACAATCATTTCAGTCTAAGAGCCCAGAGATACACCCAAAGGCTCTCATTTTTAGCAGAACAAGAAGACAATGTTTCCTTGTAGATTTTCAATAGGCCATACATTTGCTTTTTCATTGAAAGATATAAATAAACACATATAAACAAATGTATCCTCTCCTATCCTTTAACATTTACCATTGCAGGTTTCAACATCAGTATTATATGTCTATTTTATAGATCCAAGTCATTTTGGATTCTTGAACTATGCTATCCTTTTTATTTATAGTTTTGTAGTTATTTGTAGTCTTTACTTAAGCAGTTTCAATGTTATAAGAGACCCTAAAGTCACTGATTCTCCTATGTGTTTGTCACTAAACTCTTCATATGACATTTGTTATGGGTTGTCCTGATTGTTTTTCCCTACTTGAAACACCAGGTACTTGTGGGAACAGAGACACGAGAGGACATAGCTTACAGTGAGCTTGTAATAGACATTTCTCTATGTTTTCCATTAGTTTAATCAATCAGTGAATGAATATGGCTTGTGCTCCTTGTCCACTTCTCTTCCTTCTCCTTTTATGAGTGTTTAGTTACACACACACACACACACACACACACACACACACACACACACCTGTGGCATTCTCACATACTGACTCTCTCTTAATTCTTACTACAAAATGATGTCTCTATATGTAAGTGTAAATATAGCCTGAACAGCCCAAGTGAACTTTTAAATATTATTATAATTATTTTAGACAGTATGTTAGTAGGTAACTCAGGACTGAGTTACCTGAACACCTCCTCTCCCCCAACAAGAGTGGACCTGCCCCAACCAGAAGGCCCACTCTGAGTCTGGACACACCTCACCCCTGTCTTCTGTCCTGCAGCAGGGGCCCCAGCCTCAGGTGAGTCTGGACACTGCTCTGCCCTCCCCAAACTCCCCCATCAATGCCTGCTTGCTTCTGCATTAGCCCACCCGGGCAAGAATGGACCTGCCCAGACCAGGAAGGCCCACCCTGAGTCCAGACACAACACAGCCATGTCCACCCACCGCCCTCTGCCATCTGGCTGCTGCCAGAGGCTGAGCCCTCTGCATGCCACCAGAGAGAGGGAGACACCCCACCTGCACTCACTGGAAGAAGGGATGGGAAGAAGACAGTGCAAGAACACACTCAACATCAGAAAAACCAATATGACACCACCAGAATCTAGGGACTCCATACTGGAAATATCTGAAAAGCCCAACACACAGGATGAAGAGAGATGGACCTCAATAATTATCTTAGGAAGATGATAGAGACCTTTAAGGAAACAATAAAATCCCTTAAACAAATAGAAGAGAAAACAAGCAAAAAAATTACATGAAATGGAGGAAAAGACAAACCAAAAAATTCAAGAAATAAACAAATCTCTTAAAGGATCTAAAGAAATCTGAGAAAAGATAACCAAACAAGTGAAGAAAGCATTCGAAACAGTTCAAGGCATGAAAGCTGAAATAGACACAATAAAGAAAACACAGAACAAGGGGATGGTGGAAATAGAAAGACTGGATAAATGATCAGGAACTAGAGTGTGAGTGTAACCAACAGAATTCAACAGATGGAAGAGAGAATCTCAGTTGTTGAAGACTTGCTAGAGGATATACAGTCATCAACCAAAGAAAATCTCAAGTCCAACAAATCCCTAACCCAAAATATCCAGGATATATGGGACACCTTGAAAAGGCCGAACTTAAGAATAATAGGTATAGAAGAAGGTGAAGAAATACAGCTCAAAGGTACAGAAAACATATTCAACAAAATCATAGAAGAAAACTTCCTATGAAAGTACAAGAAGCTTACAGAACACAAAACAGAATGGACCACAAAAAGAAGTCCCCTCAACACATAATAATCAAAACACCAAACATACAGAATAAAGAGAAAATATTAAGAGCAGCAAAGAAAAAATGCCAAATAACATATAAAGGCAGACCTATCAGAATCACACCCAACTTCTCAATGGAAACTTTGAAAGCCAGAGAGTCCTGGATGGATATCCTACAAACACTAAGGGAGCATGGTTGCCAACCGAGACTACTGTACCCAGCAAAACTTTAAATCACTATAGATGGAGAAAATAAGATATTTCATGACAAAACCAGACTTAAACAATAAATATCCACAAATCCAGCACTACAGAAAGTTCTGGAAGGAAAACTCCAACCCAACGAATATAACTACACTAAAAAAACATAGGCAATAGACAATCCAATTTTACCGAACATGAAAAGAAGCAGGACGGCCAAATATACACACAATGATACCACCAACAATAAATCCAAAACAAACAAGAACCAACAATCAAAGGTCATTGAGTTGGGGGAAGAATAGAGGAGAGCAGGATGAAAGATACCATATTAGAGGGAGTCATTATAGGTCCTAGGAGAGATCTGGCATTAGGGAGATTTCCAGAGACCTACAAGGATGACATGAACTGACAATCTAGGCAATGGTGGAGAGGATAATTTAAATGTCCTTCCCCTATAATGAGACTGATGACTACTTTTTATGCCATCTTAGATCCCTTATCCAGTGAACAATGGTAGCAGAGGCAGACACCCACAGATATACATTGAACTGAACTCTGGAACTTAGTTGCAGAGAGGGAGGAATGAAGATCAAAGGGGTCAGTACCAGGCTTGTAAAACCCACAGAAACAGTTGGCCTGTATAAGAGGGAGCACATGGAACCCAGACTGCTGTCTGGGAGGCCAGTACAGGTCTGATCCAGACCCTTGACCCTGGTAGTGGATTAGTATTTTTCCCTGGTGTAAGAAGGGATTTTGAGAGTCCATCCTACGTGAAGGGATGCTTTCTAGGCCTGGAAACATGGGGGAGGGCCTAGGCCCCGCCCAGGATGATATGAAGGACTTTGGGGAGCCCCAATAGAGGGCCTTACCCTGACTGGGGAGTGGAGGGAGGATGTGGTGGGTGGTAGGTTAGGGGTAGGGTTACAGGTAGGGGGAGGGGAGGGAGAGGGAACAGGGATTGACATGTGAAACAAGCTTTTTCCTAATTTAAACTAATAAAAAATTACAAAAAATAAAAGGATAAGGATTAAAAAATAGGAACTAAGAAATACCATGGCCAGGCATGTCTCAGTCCCAAACTACAGAAGCCACAATGCCCAACTTCAGTGTGGGACCTTGGACTCGGAAATTCCTAGCAACCCAACTGCAATAAAGACCAAACACAGACATCTTATCATCTTTAGAGAGCTCTCGGTTCCATGCTGCAAAACTGGAGTCTCTCCTTTATTTCATCATCTTCCTGGCTGTTTCTAACCATTCTTTCCTGACCCTGAGACCACTTCTCTTCCATCTATCTCAACCCTATCAGCAGATCTCTCTCAGCAGTCTCTACTCACTCCTCACATAGACCTTGCCCTCTTCCCTTGTGCAGGCCTATTCAAATGTTTAATTTTGTAGAGATGTAAAACTAGGGGACATTCTCCACTGAGGCTATGCCATTCTACAGCAAATCAGCTATCTTCTGGGAAACTGGAACCTTGAATCAGAGGTTCGGACCCAAGAAATTTTCTAATGAAATTGTTCTCAGCTCCTGACAAAGAAGCAAAACAATACAATTGAAGAGACAAAGAAATGATTGAGAGAAAGAAGAGAGAAAAATATGTTGACTGATGATTGCTAAAATATGACAATTGTTTGGGTGATTGTCTGGAGGGGTATGATATGGGACTTACTTTTGGGTAAATTTTCTACTAAGCTAAGATTTTCTTGGACAACATTTAGCTTTTGTGAAAATATGCATTGCAGATATATGCTGTGGCTTGAGATGGCTTTTAAAATGGATCTTTACCCTGTATCTGTAGGCATTCTGCTAGCAAGAGCTGAAGCTGTGAATGGCTGATGATGTACCTTTTGGAATCTCCCAGATGGGGCCATTTTTTATGCCATGATTTCACTATACTTTTATACTCAGGCTCAAAGATAGCTGCAGGTCTAGGTGACCCACTGCTTTTAGCTTCTTTTTCTAAGTCTAAGGAAACATGACAGAAACATATGTCTTCTTTAAACTCCATAAAGCAGCTGGTATCAAAACAATGGGCAAGCTTAGGATGTTTCAAGTGAGAAGGTTGGGAGCTATTCCATTAAAGATGGTTGTGAAGCATCCGAAGCCCTTCACTCTACTTCTGTATCTCATGGTACCAGAAACTATTCCACTTGTCTTGTCCTGCCTCCTGCAGAGTCATATGCCTTTAATTGCTATCTCCATAAAGATGCTCTTCTTTGAATGAGGGAATAAGGACACCTAGGTCTTCCAACCGATCTGCCTGCTTGAAAAAGAGGTGTCATTCCTTGTCTCTTTCCGGTAATTGTTTATCTCTTCCTTCCCTTGCTCCATTTTGTTGTAATTTCAGCAATGGGGAAAGGAAGAAAAAGTCAGATGTGGAAATATAACTGCAAGCAAATGGCATTTACAGTTAATGTGGCAGCAAACTATCTCTTTTCAGGCTTGGATATTTTAGCTCACTTGAGGACGAACAAGATACTGCAATTCTCTTCTCCAGACAAAAGGTCAGAGTAAATTATTCACCTGGATCATTAACTCTATGGCATGATTTCACCCACTGCAATAGAGTGCAGGCCATCTGCAGCTGGGAATGGTAACACAGAACATTTACCTTCAGATCTTAGGTGGGAATCTCAGTTCCCAACTGCATCCACTGCTGAGAAGGTGCAAGAGGCTAGGCTAACTCCAGAGTCTCAGTTTTCTCATCTGGAAAATGGAGATGATTTCTTCTGTTTTGCTTGGCATGATGGTGCCAAGACTATCATGGGATCCACTCTAGGCCTTTGGAAAACATAGCACTACATAAATTTAATACTTGTTATTATATTCATAAGTACTATGTTTACATAGTTTCTATCCCTCCCTCTTTCCCAAACTCTTCTCCTATCCCTCCCACATCCACTCAAATACATGAACTCCTCTTTGAGTTTTACTGTTATACATACATACATACACATGCATGCATACACACAAACACACCAAACCTGCAAAGTCCACTGAGGGTTGCTAACATGTGTGTGTTTGGGGATTACTGCTTGGGATTGGATAACCTATTAGAAGGCTAAATCTATAGAAGATTGATTCTCTCTTTCAGCAGCCATTAATTTTCTATAGTTATTCATGTAGAATTGGGACCTTAAGTGATTTCCCCTATCCTTTTCATGGACATGAGCTGGTATTTTCTTTGTGTGGGCCTTATTTTAAACAACCATATTGTTGACATTTCATGGGTGCAGTTTCCTTGTCAGATGTGAAAGACAAAATTATGTAGGGAATGTCCTGGTGCTCCAGCTCTTATGTTCTCTTCATTTCATCTTCTGTGATGTTTTCTAAGCTTTAGGTATAGTGTTTGTGTTATGGATATATCAACTGGGGACAGGCACCTCACAGCTATATTTTCTCTTCATTTTGATCAGTTGTGAATCTCTGTAATGGTTTCTGTCTGCTGCAAGAAGAAGCATGTTTGATGCAGAGTGAGAGCTATACTTCCTTCTTGCTATTTTTGTTTGGATGTCTGCACTTTTATTTTCCTTCCCTTCCAATACCAAGTGTCTATCACTCTTCTAGTTTTGGATTTTCTCTATCAAATCCTCCTCTCAGAACAGCTTCTCATCTCAGTCATTTCTGTGCCACATCATTCCTTCTCTCTGGTAAGACAGATTCTGTGGTGAGCCTGCTGAATTATTTTTGGTAAATACAAGCTTGATCCCGCTCATACATTATCTCTATGATTCTAGCTGCTCATGAGTTAACTCACTTAATATGATCAGGAAAATTTAAGCATCATCTACTATGCCGGCCAACCACAGATCTGCAAGGTGACTGAACTAACCCAACTGGGAATTATTGCCCAACAATAAGAAGAGCTAGTATATAAGCAAGTGGAAACTGGGAAGCAAGGAATATTGGGGAACAAGCAAGACAGGGCCCTGAGACTATCATGAATCTCAAAGATATGCTACTTTCTAGGGAAACATATTGAGAGTGGAGGGCAGCATGACATCCTCAGATTTTACCTTTGGAAAAGATCATTTTGGCTGCACAGTGGAGAATGGAAATTTTATGGCAGACATGTTAACAGTCAAGTTCAATTTCCATGTTTAGGACAATACCTTCTGTGGTTACACCACTCTGTGCTCTTAGTACCTACCATTTTCTACATATTATTATCATTCATTGGTTCAGCTGTGCAATGGCTATCTTGTCTTTGGGCCATATACTCTCTGATGTCCCAAGTGGCCTGATACACTTGGCCACCCATTCTGCATTCTTGAATGTGGAGCTATTATTTGAGTATTTTCCATGAGGTTTCATCAGGGAGATATTTAGGGAATAGATATTTAGCACTTACGCATTCTATATGACTGGTACTGTGCTTAGGTCCTGGTGTACAGGTTGAATGAGACAGATCTAGTCTTTCCTTCATGGAAGTTGCAGTCTAAAGGATGAGGGAGAATACAAAAGAAATCTAAAGCACATTTGGAGTCTATACCATTGGAACATAACTCAATGCTGGAAGTGCTCATCTTTAAATCCAGAACCATATCTGTGTGACAATCTTGTGAAATCTTGAGCTTACAGAATCAAATCACCCAGAGAGAAAAAAATGAGGAATTAGAAATGAATATTTATCAGGTCTCTGGGGGATGAGTGGCTGCATAAGCTTAGAACTGATAGAAACCACAAAAGAAAGGCATAAAGCAAACTAGAAAACTACAGCAAATATAACAAAGGATCACAGCTTATTATATAAGGAGCCCATGAAAATCAATTTAATTCACTAAGACCCCACCAGATAAGTGAACAGAGGACATGAACAGACAATTGCCCAAAGAGGAACTACATTTAACCAGTTAACAAGCACAAGAAAAAAAAAATGGATCACCCTCTAATAATCAAAGAGAGGCTTACTAAGGCCACTAGATAACATTTTTGCCTATTGAGTTGGCAAACCCAAAGTTTAAAACAAAGCTGTGAACATGCAATGATGTTAAAACTCATGTGTTCCTGGCAGGCATGCGGACCAGGGGAATTGCTTTGAAAAACAGTTTGGTGTTGTGCAAAAAGGATCTTAAAATATGATTTAATTTTAGATTTTTTTGATAAAATAAGAATCAAAAATAGAGAAAGTACATAGACAGGAAGTTTGTTTGTTTCCCTTGAGAATTATTTATAGTACATAGAATGTTTATGGGGGACATCCAAATAGTAAACTACAGACGCACATGTCAGGAAACAGTCTGATGCCATTTAAAAGTATGTTTTTGAAATTGTTAAGCTCTGTACTAGTGAAGTGAAAACAGGAGGACACAATAAAGTAACCTGTGCTCACATGGAGACAGTTGCAGATGTGCTGTTTAGGGTTTCTGCCTGTCAGATAGGGCTGGAGACCCTTAGTCATACTAATGTGATCTGGGGACAAGAATGTGGCCTGGGATGTGCTCTGTAAGGTTTGAGGTTTGGTACAGAAATGATGAGCTGCCTGAAGGTCCCTTGACACTTGATATGGTCACCTAATTTCCAACTGAGGAATTTAAGGCTTCCAAATTTTAAGACTAAGAAACTAGACTGGGATGCGTCTTCCATCATACACATGACGAAACTGAGGCTCAAAATGGCTCCTAACCTTGATCAGGACTGCACAGATTTATGCTGTAAATGGCACAGGAATTCAGGTCTTCTGAACTGAAACCAGCAGGACCTGCAGGACCTCGGTATGCAGGTGAATTGGTGGATAAGCCTTTCATTTTTTTTTTTTTTAAATCTTTGTGGTGTGTGTGTGTGTGTGTGTGTGTGTGTGTGTGTGGTGTGTGTGTGTGTATGTGTGTGTGTGTGTGTGTTAGTTTGTGAATGTTCCCTGTGTGTACATTAGTGGCAGTGAACAAATTGCTAGCATATGATTTGCTTGGAATTGTCTGGGTTTCCACATGATTTGTTAAATCCAAAATACTGAGTTTTCAGCTGTTACTGTGCACAGACATTGTGGAGGTCTTATGCATTACTTGGTGGGTCTGGGTTGGGTTTTCTGCTCCAAATCGTCTGCCCTTTGTCTCTAGGCACTCAGCTGGCTCCACAGCATTTTTGTCTCTGGTCAGTCTTTCCCTGTTTCCCGGGTCTGCTACAAGAGGAGAAGCCCTTCGGACTTGTTCCCCGTGGACTGGGTTATGCTTGCAGCCACCAAGGCTCCATCCAGCCGGTTTCTTGGAAGCTGGTAATCGTCTCTCCCAGCGGATCCCCCGCCTCCCGCAGCCCAGGAGTATTTCTGTTTGCTTTCACGAGGCAGAAAAGCATTTGCCTCTTGTCTCTCGCGGCTTAATTAGCTCTAATGGGGGTGGAGGTTGTCCTTGGATGGCTTCCTGTAGCTGCCCTCTGCTGGCCGGGAGACGCATTGGCGGCTCGAGTAGGGGGTCCCAGAAAAATTGTCTAGGCCATTCTGAGCCAGGGAGGCAGTTATGACAAAAGCCCTCTTACTAGTCCTGGCACAATGACCAGCCCCAATTACTCCCTCCTCGAAAAAAAAATGTACAAAAACCTTTCAGTGTGTGATAGGGAATTTGAAAATTAGCCAGTGTTTTGAAAGCCCAATTACAATATTCATGGCCTTGAACAAGCGAGTTTTTCTGTTTTTCTTCTTCTTCTTTCTCCTTTCTTCTTTCTCCTTTCTTCTTCTTCTTCTTCTTCTTCTTCTTCTTCTTCTTCTTCTTCTTCTTCTTCTTCTTCTTCTTCTTCTTCTTCTTCTTCTTCTTCTTCTTCTTCTTCTTCTCCTTCTTCTCTCTCTCTCTCTTCCTCCTCCTCCTTCTCCTCTTCTTTCTTCTTCTTCTTTTTCTTCTTCTTTTTAAATAAACGGTCTCTATTTCTATCACATCCACATGTCCCGGGCCCATTTCTTTGTTCAGAGACACAAGAGACTGGAAATCACAGCAGGTGTCCATCTCTACTCAATTCCACAGGTGTAAAACTGGCATCTATTGTACTCTTTTAGAGGCATAATGGAGCACGGCCCCCAAAGAGTAGTGCCCAGTACCTGCCACACAAGTCACATTAAGGGAATGGTCCTGTTATTACTAATGGAATTATTATCACTGCAATGAGCTGAGTGTAGACCGGGAAATGCTATATAGGGGAAATGCTTTCTAAGCTGGATACACAATGTGCACAGTAGTATCTAAAAGACAAGGAGAATTCAGAGGTAATCAATCATCAGGCCAAAATCAGAATAATAAAACATATTGGAAATAAGGCAGAGAAATCTTATTCTCAATGGAAGTAAGTTAAGAACCACAGAATGGGGCGCTGTGCAGCATAAAGATATCTTCGAGACATAACAGGGTCATTGCACTGGGTACATCACTATATCTATGGCTCTCTGCCCAAGATTGGGCCCATAGACATTTCATCACGGATGAGGGACGTGTCCTTAAAGCCCCATACCTCCCAGAGTTACTACCGACAATTAAGTTTGTTGGGGTATCGTTTTCTTTGGTACCGTGGCCACAAATAGGCTGTCCTTTTTGCACTGCGTAGCTTCTCTTCTATGCATTGGAAAAGTAGCTGTTTACATTCAGTGAACCATTCACAAAAAGAAGTCATTAAAGTAGAGGGGGGGCTTGTTGAGGAGGAGTGGGAGCAGGGGTGAGAGAGGAAGATAGGGGTGGAAATAAATAAATTCAACATATAAATGTTTGAAAGTACCACATAATTGTAAAAAAAAAAACATATTGGAAAAGGACAAGAGTCTCACATTGGTTTCTGTTTCAAGCTTCAACTTTTTGTTAGCCCCTCAGGGAGGAAATGGATACCAGCATTGTAAAAAAGAAGATAGGTGACTGCAAAAAGGAAGGTAATTTGTATTGAGGGGTGAAGTTTGTCTCTATTCTTCATTGACTAAACAAATCATTTGCTTTCTTTAGTGATAAAGACAATTACAGAAACAAAAGGATCAAGGACATTCAGGACTAGGAGACTTTGTCTGCTCCCATATCCACTTGTTGCTGTCTATGGAGTACATGTCAGTCTGCACTGTGTTTGAATGCTCCAGGGGACAGGGCACTCACTTGTACCATGATGAGATGTCTATCTGTCATTAGATAAGCAGATACATTGAGGGTCCTGCTGAATTTTCCCTCTTAATGCCTCAATCTAGACCCTGGTTATGTTAATTTTGCCCTTAAATATCTCCCAGCATCCTCATCAATATCTCACCTCTACAAATATCACATCCATTGCAATGATAGTAATTTTTAAATTGGCTCTCAATTCTAAACTTTCTCTTTCTTCTTTAAACCCAAACCATTCCTTATGTTAGATTGCCGTGTTGTCAAACGTAAGTCTGAATTTCTATCTTCAATTCATTGACTTTCCCCTCTCTAAAGAACATCAATGTCCTTAGCAAGCCCTGTGATGTCCTCTATAATGCAGCCTGTTTTCTAGGACAGGAACTGATGACCTCATTCATGAGCCGAACACAATCATAGGCTGCTATAAACCCACATTTTATATGTTGATCTCTGTTAAGCATTAAAGTACTTAGAAGCTACAGTAACTGTAGTTTCAAAAGGCATTGATGCTGCTTTAACCAAAATTTGAACTTTACCATCAGTTATGTGATGCTTATTTTGTAGGCACAATGAAGGATGGAGTTATGGAGTAAACAACTTTTCCACCAAGATATACAGAGATGGCCTGGAAGGACTTGTACTCTGTGCTAGTGTAAAATTGCTGCAAGTAGCTGCTAACAAAACATCCATGAAGGTTTGTGAAGGAAACCAAAGATGAACTGGAGAATGTAGGAAGTTAGAAATGCCAATAACATTGGGCAGGCTATGGGAACTCTAACAGTGCAACCAGTAATTATCACTAGTGCACAAATGGACTTTGGGAGCCTATTCCCTATGGAGGGTTCCTATTTCAGCCCAGATACACTGAGGAGGGCCTAGGCCCTGTCCCAAATGATGTGACAGATTCTGATGATCCCCCATGTAAGACTTCACCGTCCTTGGAGAGCCTGTGGGGGGTGGGTTGGGGGGTTGGGTAGGGGCCATGGGAGGATGGGTTGGAGAGGGAATGGGGAGATTGATATGTAAAATGATTGTTTCTAAATAAAAAGGGGGAAAAAAACCAAACTAAATACAAAAAAAAAAAAGAATCCAACTATTTCAAAAGAAAAGAAAAAAAGAAATGCCAATAACTTGGCAAATCTTCTGAGGGAAGATACAGTCAGGAAGAAGAGTTATCCAAAGAGAGTGCCCATGTGGGATGCAACCTCAGATAGCATAGTGGCCACTTTTACTATAGCACAGTTCAAAGAAGTTGGCTTTCTAGGGCCAGTAGTCCTATATTTACATTTCACACATCATCCCTGTACATGTCCCAATGCTCTGGTGCTATCATGCTGTTAAAGCTGCTCAAATGACCTGCACATCCAGACCTCCCACACTTGAACCAAGTGGATGCTTATGGAGTACATTGGCACTCAGCCTGGAAGAACTTCTGTCTAAACATAGGAGTGACTGACCCAATAGGAAACTGTATAGTAGGTTGATTTTTCCTGCATTTCTCTTTAGAGGGCCTGCTACCCAGCTCTCAAATAAACACACTCAGAATCTTTTTATTATTTATGAATGCCCTGCCTTGACTTGGCTTGTTGCTACCCAGCTTTTCTTTTCTTTTTTTTCTTTAAATTAGAAACAAGCTTCTTTTACATGCCAATCTCATTTCCCTTTCCTTCCCCTCCTCCCCTGCCCCCTACCAACCAATCCCCTATCCCAACCCTTTTTTGTTCCCCAGGGAGGGTGAGGCCTTCCATGGGGATCTTCAAAGTCTGTCATATCATTTGGAGCAGGGCCTAGACCCTCCCCTGTGTGTATAGGCTGAGAGAGTATCCCTCCATGTGGAGAGGACTCCCAAAGTTCATTCCTGTACTAGCGGTAAATACTTAACTACTATCAGTGGGTCCATAGATTGTCCAGACCTAGAAACTGACTTTCTCCTTGGGGGGTCTGGAACAGTCCTATTCTAGTTCCCCGGGTATCAGTCTGAGGTCCATGAACAACAGCTTGTTCAGGTCAGCTGTTTCTGTAGGTTTCTCCAGCCTGGTCTTGACCCTTTTGCTCATCACTCCTCCCTCTCTGCACCTGGATTCCAGATTCAGTGTTTTGCTGTAGGTGTCTGTGTCTGCTTCCATCAGCTACTGGATGAAGGCACTAGGACAGCATAGAAGGTAGTAGTCAATCTCATTATCAGAGAAGGAGAAGGGCATTTAAGGTAGCCTCTCGGCTATTGCATAGACTGTTGGTTGGGGTCAACCTTGTAGATCTCTGGACATTTCCCTAGTGGCAGAATTCTCTTTAACCCTATAATGGCTGATCTATGGTGGTATCTCTTTTCTAGCTCTTCCCCTGACTAGACCTTCCTGTTCCCTTATGTTCTCCTCTCCCCTCCTCTTCTCCCCTTTTCTTTCATCTAACTCCCTTCCCCCTCCCCCATGCTCCCCATTAGCTTAGGAGATCTTGTCCCTCTCCCCTTCTCCAGGGGACCATGTATGTCTCTCTTAGGGTACTCCTTGTTTACTAGCTTCTCTGGCAGTGTGGATAGTAGGCTGATACTTATTTGCTCTAGATCTAAAATCCATATAGGAGTAAATACATACCATTTTTGTCTTTTTGCAACTGGGTTACCTCACTCAGGATGGTTTCTTCTATTTTCATCCATTTGCCTTCAAATTTCAAGATTCCCTTTGGTTTTTTCCACTGAGTAGTACTCCACTGTGTAAATATAACATTTTTTTCCATCCATTCTTCAGTTGAGGGGCATCTAGTTTGCTTCCAGTTTCTGGCTATTACAAATAATGCTGCTATGATCATGGTTGAACAGATGTGCTTGTTGTATGAATGTGCTTCTTTTGGGTATATGCCTAAGAGTGGAATTGCTGGCACTTGTGTTAGATTGATTCCCATTTTCCTGAGGAACCACCATACTGATTTCCAAAGTAGCTAGCCAGCTTTTCTTAAATTAAGTTATTCCATCTACTTTTGTCTCTGAACTTTTTCCTTTCTTTATATTTTCATTCTTACGCTGTAGCTGGCTGTGTGGCTGGGCAGCTTGCCTCTTATGTCCTTCTCCTTCTCTTGCTCCTAGATTCTTTTTCTTTATTTTCTTCTTGTATTGATTCTCCCTGCCAGCAAGCCCCACCTATATCTCTCCTGCCTTGCTACTGGGCATTCACTCTTAATAAAGACCAGTCATGTGTTTTAGACAGGCATACATCTTTACAGACTTAAACAAATGCAACATAAAAGAATGCAAGACATCTTTGCATTAAGACACATATTCTACAGCACTAAAAAATGTACCACATCTTAAAACAATATTCCATATCATTTCCCCCTTTGTCTAAAACAAATGAAATGTTTTAACTTTAATGTAGTAAAACTACACACAACACAAAAAGTTATCAAGTAAGAATTCCATTTACAATATTCAGTCCAATTGCATTTAGCAAATTCAGAGAAATTACTCCATTATATATCTTATGTTACTGATTCCAAAGTTTTATACATAATTTACTTTCTATCATTAATAAGGAAAACTATAACTCTAATTATTTAGTCATCAACTCCATCAAAGACCTCCATAAGGATGTAGTATTACCTAAAACAGAGACAACTTACGTCTTGGACAGGCAGCAAAAATTTCCTTTGCAGCATTGGGGCATCAGTCTTTAGGCTACATGCCCAGAGTATCTGGCAGACTTTTCAGTGAAGCAGGGAATTTGAAGGACCCTTCCTCATTGTACTGGCAAAGTTTGTCAGTCATTTTCCTCTGTGTCCTGAAGAATGTCTGGCAGACTCTTCTGTGAAGCAGGAATGTTGAAGGACTGTCTTGTCTTGTTTCAGGAAAGGTCAACAGTCACTTTCCTGTGGGTCCTGAATGTCCAGTCTGCACAGCACACAATCAGTCAAGGCAAAAGCAGTTTCTTTCCCAAATGGATAATCTGACCAAAATGAAAGCAAACCCCTATGAAGTTTCTTCAATGCCCACAATTCTTTTGTGAAGTAAACTGGTACTGATAGAAGTAGATGAGTCTCCTTGTCATGAACAAACTTAGGTTAACAAAACATTTTAAATGAAATATTCTATAGGTCTTTCAAGGATTTGAAAGCCATTTATCTATCTAAAATATACCTATTAAACCTAGAAAACATAACGAATATGACTACAAGGTTGATTATTATAGATTAATTACTAACCTCATTTCTTATTTATACATTGCCTTTTTAAATGAAATACATAAGCACAATGTCTCAAACAAGAGTAGAAACATATATACAGTGTAACAAAATTAAACTAAAATCCATGCCAATGCAAAATATCTGAAATCAATACCTGTCTTTTTATCTTATATTACAGGTTACCCTGCTTGGACATCCCTTGGGGGAAGGGGTTAGAAGATGCAGTGCCAATGACTCAGTCACTGGGAGTCAGTGAGAAGCAGTACGTGCTGCAGACACATTTATTAAGAAGTTAGGCCTGCCTTTATACCCCCTCCCAAGGTCCTATTGCCTCAGGTGGCTGACTCAGGGAGGAGGTGCCTGCCGCACATGGGCATGCAGGCTGTCCATGGCATTGGGGACAGGGCGACTGCAGTGTGGGAAGGCTGGCCGCAGTTTCTCCTAAATCCTTTATTCCCGTAAATATAAAACATACCCATGACCCACCAAATAACCAAAGACCACCCACATCACTTTTGAGGGATGTGGGTCTCATTTTCTCCAGATTGTTTCCTGTTGTTTGTTGGCAAAGACATCTTTAGGGTCCCTGAGAAAATTTGAGATAATGGTCAAGTTCCAAGAAGACGAGCTATAACCTTTGTTGATAGATATCACCTATCAAGGTTCATGAGGTCTTCCTGATCACACATGATCCATCTCACTACTGAGGGAATCTACAGCCTCTTGTCTCCCATGGTAAAAATAGCGAAAGTGCTTCCCTGAAGCATTTTTTATTTCCATTTGAAAAATACATTTTTAAAACTTTTTTTAATAGTTAAGATAGCCCTAATGTATATAGGTTTCTTCAATTTTGCAGCTGTGAACCAATCCCATACCTCCTTGCAGCTGTCTTTTGCTCATCAGCATTCAAAAAATTCAAAATAAACACAATACTATATAGAATCCAGAATCCTTATGTATTTCCTATCTTACTTGGCTTTTTCTTTTTATGTTACTTTTACTCTATCTTTAAAGTCTTAACTTTATTGTGTTTAAACTATTTATTTCTATGACTGTCTATACCCACATTCTTTTTTTTTTCCTCCAGCCTAGGCACATTGTAAAACATACTGGCACCTGTCTAGAGTTTTTGTTTGTTTGTTTGTTTGGTTTTTTTGTTTGTTTGTTTTCTTTTTTTCTGGAACTTTTCTGTATGAACCTCTTTTACTGGGTATCTTTTAGACTTTTTTGACTGTGTGAACAAACTTTATACTGGTAGACTCAGGTCCTCTTAGCTGTTCTATCATCTGGCTTCATCTCTGCCAGTTTCTTGGGTCATGAAAGCCAAGCCTAAAGCCCATGGCCCTGTGAGAGGTGCATTATGGAGAACTGCATTCACCCATCTTAGCTGGAGGAAGCCAGCACTTGTGTCACTACAAGCATTGTTTCTTAGCTTTCCATTTCTATTTAGTGCTGCCTGATGAACAGCAACACCTTTCAAAGGAGTTGCGCTCTTTTGTAAATTTAACTTTCTCAGACCCTGTGGATATTTGGAAGTCCCACATTGGTCACCAAATGTTATTGGTTGTTTTTTTAGCTTTTGTTCTTTTGGGGGCCTGCCACCTAGCTCCCCCAAAATACACATGAAGTCTTTTTTTTTCAACTTTTTTTATTTGAATTAGAAACAGGATTGTTTTACATGACAATCTCAGTTCCCTTCTCCCAACCATCCTCCCTTACCCCTGCCCCAACTAAAACCTTATCTGTCACATATCTTTTCTGCTCCCCATGGATGGTGAGGCCTTCCATAGGGTGTCATCAGAGTCTTTTGTATCCTTTGGGATAGGGCCTAGGCCCACCCCCGTGTGTCATCGCTCAGGGAGTATTCCTCTATATGGAATGGACTCCCAAAGTCCACACCTATGCTAGGGATAAATACTGGGCTTCTACAGGAGGTCCCATAGATTTCTGAGGTTTCCTCACAGAAACCCATGTTCCTGGGGTCTGGATCAGTCCCATGTTGGTATTCTAGCTATCAGACTGGGGAGCAAGAGTTCCTGGATGTTCAGGTCAGCTGTTTCTGTGGGTTTCACCTGCCTGGTCTGGACCACTGTGCTCTTCACTGGTCCTTCTCTGTATCTGTGTTCCAGTTCAGATCGGTGCTTAGTTATGGGTGTCTGCTTCTACTTCCACCATCTGCTGGATAAAGGGTATAGGATGGCATATAAGTCAGTCATCAATCTCATAATCAGGGGAGGGCATTTAAGGTAGCCTCTCCTCCGTTGTTGAGATAGTTAGCTGGTGTCATCTTTGTAGATCTCCAGACATTTCCCTAGTGCCTGATTTCTCTGTAAACCAAAAATGTCTCTCTCTATTATGATATCTCCATTCTTGTTATCTTCTATTCTTCCCCTGACTCATACTTTCTGCTCCCCCATGTCCTCGGGATAACTCTTCTTCTCCCCTTCTCATTCTCTTAGCTCCTTCCACCTTCTTCCCGTGTTCCCAATTTGCTCAGCAGATCTTGAACCTCTCCCTTTCTCCAAGGGACCATGTATGTCTCTCTTAGGGACCTCCTTGTTTATTAGCTTCTTTGGCAGTGTGGATTGTAGGCTGGTAATCCTTATTCTATGTCTAAAATCTGCATATGAGTGAGTACATACCATGTTTGTCTTTTTGCGATTGGGTTACCTTGCTCATAATGGTTTCTTCTAGATCCATCCATTTTCCTGCAAATTTCAAGATTCCATTGTTTTTTCTGCTGAGTAGTACTCCACTGTGTACCACATTTTCTCTATCCATTCTTCGGTTGAGGGGCATCTAGGCTGCTTCCAGTTTCTGACTATAACAAATAGTGCTGCTATGAACATCATTGAACATAAGTCCTTGTATGAATGTGCTTCTTTTGGGTATATGCCTAAGAGTGGAATTGCTGGATCTTGTGGTAGACTGATTCCCATTTTTTTGAGGAGTTGCCATACTGATTTCCAAAGTGGCTGTACAAGTTGGCACTCCCACCAGCAGTGGAGAAGTGTTCCCCTTTCTCCACATCCTCTCCAACATGAACTGTCATTGGTGTTTTTGATTTTGGCCATTTTGACAGGAGTAAGATGGTATCTCAGAGTTGTTTTGATTTGCATTTCCCTGATGGCTAAGGATGTTGAACACTTTCTTATGTGTATTTCAGCCATTTTAGATTCCTCTATTGAGAATTGTCTATTTAATTCTGTACCCAACTTTTTAAATGGGTTGTTTACTGTTTTGGAGACTAGCTTCTTGAGTTCTTTGTATATTTTGAAGATCAGCCCTCTGTCAGATGTGGGGTTGGTAAATATCTTTTCCAAGTCTGTTGGCTGCCGTTTTGTCTTGCTGACTATCTCTTTTGCTTCACAGAAACTTCTCAGTTTCAGGACGTCCCATTTATCAATTGTTGACGTCAGTGTCTGTGCTACTGGTGTAATGTTCAGGAAGCGGTCTCCTGTACCAATTAATTCAAGGGTATTTCCCACTTTGTCTTCTAATAAGTTTAGTGTAGCTGCATTTATGTTGAGATCTTTGATCCATTTTGACTTAAGTTTTGTGCAAGCCGATAGGCTTGGTTCTAACTGCAGTCTTCTACATGTCTTCAACCAGTTATGCCAGGACAATTTGTTGAAGATGTTCTCTTTGTTCCATCATATAAATTTGGATTGTTTGTCAAAAATCAGGTGTTCATAGGCGTGTGGGTTAATAGCAGGGTTTTCAATTCTATTCCATTGGTCTACCTGTCTATTTTTGTGCCAATACCAAGCTGTTTTCAGGACAGCTGGTAGAGTTTTTCGGGTCACTAATATAGACTATCATATCGTTCTGCAAATAGGTGAGAGTTTGACTTCTTCCTTTTTGATTTGTATTCCCTTTATCTCCTTTTGTTGTCTTATTGCTCTAGCTAGGACTTCAAGGACAATATTTAAGAGGTATAGAGAGAGTGGACAGCCTTGTCTTGTCCCCGATTTTAGAGGAATTGGATCCAGTTCTCTCCATTTAATTTGATGTTGGCTCTTGGCTTACTGTATATTGCTTTTATTATGTTGAGGTATGTTCCTGTTATCCCTGATTTCTCCAAGACCTTTATCATGAAGGGGTGTTGGATTTTGTCAAAGGCTTTTTTGGCATCTAGTGAGATGATTATGTGGTTTGTTTTGTTTTTTTCCTCAGTCTGTTTATATGGTGGATTACATTGATGTATTTTCGTATGTTGAACCATTCTTTCATCCCTGGGATGAAGCCTACTTGATCATGGTGGATGATTTCTCTGATATGATCTTGTGTTTGATTTGCCAGGATTTTATTGAGAATTTTTGCATCAATGTTCATGAGGGATATTGGTCTGTAGTTCTCTTTCTTAATTGAGTCTTTGTGAGGCTTGGGTACCAAGGTTATTGTAGCCTCATAAAAGAGTTTGGCAATGTCTCTTCTGCTTCTATTTTGTGGAACAATTTGAGGAGTATTGGTATTAGCACTTCTTTGCATTTCTGGTAGAATTCTGCAGTGAATCCATCTGGCCCCAGGCTTTTTATGGTTGGGAGACTTTTGATGATTGCTTGTATTTCCTTATAGGTTATAGGTCTGCTTAAGTTGCTTATCTGTTCTTGATGCAATTTTGGTAAGTGATAACTGTCCAGAAAATTGTCCATTTCCTTTAAATTTTCAAATTTTGTGGAGTACAGGTTTCCAAAGTATGACCTGAATATTCTCTGGATTTCCTCAGTGTCCGTTGTTATGTCCCCCTTTTCATTTCTGATTTTATTGATTTGCATGATCTCTCTCTGCCTTTTGGTTAGTTTGGATAACGGTTTGTCTATCTTGTTGATTTTCTCAAAGAACCAACTCTTTGTTATATAGATTCTTTGAATTGTTTTCTTTGTTTCGACTTTATTGATTTCTGCCGTCAGTTTGATTATTTCCTGGCAACTGCTCCTCCGGGGTGAATTTGCTTCCATTTTTCTAGAGCTTTTAGCTGTGATGTCAAATCTCTGGTGTGGCTATTCTCTAGTTTCTTCATGTGAGCACTTAGAGTTATGAACTTTCCTCTTAGTACTGTTTTCAAAGTGTCCCATAAGTTTGGGTATGTTTTGTCAACATTTTCATTGAATTCTAGGAAGTCTTTAATTTCTTTCTTTATTTCTTCCTTGTCCCAGGAATGTTGCAATTGTGTGTTGTTCAATATCCATGAGTTGGTAGATTTTTTGCACTTTGATTTTTTTTTTGATTTCTAACTTTAAAGCATGGTGGTCTAATAAGACACAGGGGATTATTCCATTTTTTTTTGTACCTGTTGAGGTTTGCTATGTTGCAGAGTATATGGTCAATTTTTGAGAAGGTTCCATGTGATGCTGAAAAGAAGTTATATTCTTCTGTGTTTGGATTGAAAGTTCTATAAATGTCTGTTAATCCCAATTGGGTCATAACTTCTGTTAGTTCCTTTGTCTCCTTGTTAAGTTTCTGTCTGGTGGTCCTGTTCAGTGGTGAGAGTTGGGTGTCGAAGTCTCCCACTATAACTGTGTGAGGCCTTATTTGTGATTTGAGTTTTAATAATGTTTCTTTTACCAATGTTGGTGCCTTTGTACTTGGGTCATAGATGTTAAGAATTGAGACTTCTTCCTGATGGATTTTTCCTGTGATGAATATGAAATGAACTTCTTCATCTCTTTTGATTGATAGTAGTTTAAAGTCTATCTTGTTAGATACTAGGATAGCTACCCCAGCTCGTTTCTTGGGTCCATTTGATTGGAGTATCTTATCCCAACCCTTTGCTCTGGGGTAATGTCTGTCTTTGAATTCGAGGTGTGTTTCTTGTATGCAGCAGAAGGATGGATTGTGTCTTCATATACCATCTGTTAGCCTGTGTCTCTTTATAGGCGAGTTAAGACCATTAATATTGAGAGAATTTAAGGTCCATTGAGTCTTTATTCTTGTTTGTTTTTGGTTTGTTGTTGGTACTGTTATTGTATGTGGATTTACCCTACCTTTTATCTTGTGTTTTGTAGAGTTGGATTATTTATTGCCTATGTTTATTCCAGTGTAGTTATTTACCTTAGGTTTGAGTTTTCCTTCCAGTACTTTCTGGAGGGCTGGATTAGTGGTTACATATTGTTTAAATCTGGTTTTGTCGTGGAATATCTTGTTTTCTCCATTTATAGTGATTGAAAGCTTTGCTGGGTATAGTAGTCTGGGCTGGCATCCATGTTCTCTCAGAGTTGGTAGAATATCTATCCAGGTCCTTCTAGCTTTCAGAGTTTCCATGGAGAAGTCTGGTGTAAATCTGATAGGTTTGCCTTTATATGTTACTTGGCCACTTTCCCTTGCTGCTCTTAATATTTTTTCTTTATTCTGTATGTTTGGTGTTTTAACTATTACGTGATGAGGGGACTTTCTTTTGTGGTCCAATCTATTTGCCGTTCTGTAGGCTTCTTATATGTTCATTGGCATGTCTTTCTTTAGGTTGGGAAAGTTTTCTTCTATGATTTTGTTGAATATGTTTTCTGCACCTTTGAGTTGGGTTTCTTCACCTTCTTCTATACCTATTATGCTTAGGTTGGTCTTTTCACGGTGTCCCATATTTCCTGGAAATTTTGTGTTATGGATTTGTTAGGCTTCAGATTTTCTATGCTTGATGAATTTATTTCTTCTAGCTTGTCTTCAGTGTCTGAGATTCTGTCTTCCATCTCTTGTATTCTATTGGTTATGCTTGCATCTGTGGTTCCTGATTGTTTACTCAGCTTTTCCATTTTGGCATTCCCTCAGTTTGTGTTTTCTTTATTGTCTCTAATTCAGTTTTCAGGTCCTGAACTGTTTCCTTCAGCTGTTTAATTGTATTTCCTTGGCTTTTTTGGCTTTCCTGGATTTCTTTTATCTTTTGGTTTGTCTTTTCTTCCATTTCTTTCAAGGATTTTCTGATTTCCTCTTTTAGGTACTCTATCATCTGCATGAAGTTGTATTTAAGTTGATCTCTTCTGTTCATGTCTTGCTGGTTTAGAGACCCTAGACTCTAGTGGTGTCATATTGGTTTTCCTGTTGTTGGATGTGTTCTTATGTTGTCATCTTCCCCTCTCATGTTCCAGTGGGTACAGTTGGTGTCACTTCCTTTCATGGTATGTATGGGTCCGGTGTTCTCTTCAGGTGTGTGCAATTGACTTTGATACTCTGATGACTTTCAAGTTGGGTACAGGCAGGTCTGAGGCACTCCCTCTCCAGGTGTGTGAGAGCAGTGCAGGGATGTCAGCAGACTCTGCTTGGTCCTCAGGGATGGAATGGTTCTGTCGAAGATGCCAGAGCATGGTTGCCAGGGTGGGCAGATGGAAGTTGGGCCCAAGGCAGGTGCTGAAGCAGCTTACCTCTACACTCTCTGCACTCTGTGGGGTCCAGAATTGCCCAGCGATCTCAGCAGAGTCAGGATTCGATTCATTCTGCCTGCAGATCCAGTGGCCCACACATGAAGTCTTATTGCCATTTATAAATTCATGGCCTAAGCTTGGCTTGCCAAGCCACTTTTGCTAGCCAGCTTTTTAAAACTTGAATCATCCCATGTACTTTTAACCTCTGGGCTTTTTCCTTTTCTTCTGTGTATCTTCTTTTCATTCATACTCCATGGCTGACTGTGTGGCTGGGTGGCTGGCCCTGGATGTCTTGCTTCCTCTCATGCTCCTAGATCCTCTTTTCTCTCTTTTTCTCCTTCTATTTATTCTCCCTGCCTTCCAGTTCCCCCTGTTCTGTATCCTGCCTTGCTACTGGATGTTCAGCTCTTTATTAGACCAATCAGGTGTTTTAGACAGACAAAGTAACCCAACTTCACAGAGTTAAACAAATGCAACATAAAAAAATGTAATTCGTCTTTGCATCATCAAAACAAATGTTCCACAGCATAAACAAATGTAACACACCATAAAAATATTCCACAACACAACTGTGTTTCAGAGTATAAAAAGTTGAAACTTTCCATAGATTTTATTGACCTGGGCGTGGTAGAAATGGGAGAAGTTCTTCCATCACAACATTCTCTGTAGAAGACTTGAAATTTTAATTAAGAAGTGCTGATTTCTATCAAAATATTCAAGACTTGAATGCATATATAAGGAGAAATAAATTTGCCATATGTTGAAGAATATTATACAGTATTTTGATGGTTAATATTGTCAACATGTCTATATTTAGGATCACTATAGGAACATATCTCTTGGTGTGTCTATGAGAGTGTTAAGAAAGAAAGACCATCACTAAGTGTGAACAGCAGAATCCCATAAACTAGAGAGAGTCTCAGCCTGAATGAGAAACAGAAAGTTAGCTGGATAACAGCATTCATCTATGCTTCCTGACTGCAAACACAATGTACCAAGCATACTCATGCTCTTGCCACCATGATCAACTACAATGACTCTATATTCAAACTGTGAGTCAAAATGAACCTGTTTCCATTAACATAACAAAACTAAAAATAGATTATTTTCTTACAATACATGCTATCCTTTTCCCTCCCTTGACTCTTCCCAGCTGCCCCCCACCTCCCCTTCCCAGATCCCCTCCCTTTCTGTTTCACACCAGAAAAGAGACAACATCCAAACAAAGTCAAACAAAATTCAGAAAGACAAGCCAAAATTCTTCACACAAAAGCTGGGAAAGTCCACCCAACAGGAGAAAAAGAGTTCCAAGAACAGGCAGAAGAGTCAGAGGTATACACACACTCACAGTTAGGGTTCCCACAAAAAACACTAAACTAACAGCCACAATATAAGCACAGGAGACCTGGTTCAGACCTAAGCAGGCCCTGTGCTTTCCCTTTTACTCTCTGTGAGCCCATATGTGCCCTGCTTAGCTGCTTCAGTGCACCTTGTTCTCTTAGTGTCCTCCATCTTGTCCGACTCCCACAATCTTTCCCCTATTCTGCAGGATTCCCCAAGGGGAGGCACCTGATGGAGATCTTTAATCACGCCACACTTTCTGCATAATGTTAGCCTATAGTTCTTTCCATTTGATCCCATATGCTTCCTAAGAAAGCCTCTCTTATAATAGCTGGACAAGGTGCCAATTTATGAGCATATCTAAATATCATTAAAAATCATTTCCTTGGTTATTTTTAACATCCATAATGTTTGGTTCTGTACTATCCATTCTCTGTGTCCTGGCCAGCCAAGAAATCTTAGGCATGGACACCCTCTCCTGGAGTGGGCCTCAAGTTAAATCTGACTAAGAAAGAGAACTACAGACTGATATCCCTCATGAACATCGATGCTAAAATACTCAATAAAATATTGGCCAACCGAATCCAAGAACATATCAGAAAAATCATCCACCATGATAAAGTAGGCTTCATCCCAGGGATGCAAGGATGGTTCAACATACAAAAATCCATCAATGTAATCCACTATATAAACAAACTGAAAAAGGAAAACCACATGATCACCTCACTAGATGCTGAAAAAGCATTTGACAAAATCCAACATCCCTTCATGATAAAGATCTTGGAGAGAACAGGAATAACAGGGACATATCTAAACATGATAAACGCAATATACACCAAACCAATAGCCAACATCAAAGTAAATGGAGAGAAACTCAAAGCATTTCCTCTAAAGTCAGGAACAAGACAAGGCTGTCCACTCTCTCCATATCTCTTCAATATTGAACTTGAAGTTCTGGCTATAGCAATAAGACAAGAAAAGGGGATCAAAGGGGTACAAATTGGAAAGGATGAAGTAAAACTTTCACTATTTGCTGACGACATGATAGTCTACATTAGTGACCCGAAAAACTCTACCAGGGAACTCCTACAGCTGATAAACACCTTCAGCAAGGTAGCAGGATACAAAATTAACTCAAAAAAATCAGTAGCCCTACTATATACAGATGATGAATCCAATGAGAAAGAAATCAGGGAATCATCACCTTTCACAATATCCACAAGCAACATAAAATATCTTGGGGTAACACTAACCAAAAAAGTGAAAGATCTGTACAATAAGAACTTCGAGACTTTAAAGAAAGAGATTAAAGAAGATACCAGAAAATGGAAAGATCTCCCATGCTCTTGGATAGGTAGAATTAACATTGTAAAAATGGCAATCCTGCCAAAAGCAATCTACAGATTCAATGCAATCCCCATCAAAATCCCAACACAGTTTTTCACAGACATTGAAAGAACAATACTCAACTTTATATGGAAAAATAAAAAGCCCAGGATAGCCAAAACAACTCTTTACAATAAAGGATCTTCTGGAGGCATCACCATCCCCGACTTCAAGCTCTACTATAGAGCCATAGTTCTGAAAACAGCTTGGTATTGGCACAAAAATAGACTGACAGACCAATGGAATCGAATTGAAAACCCTGATATTGAACCCCTGATTTCTTTGTTTGTCCTTTGTATATAGGAAATGTACTGATTTGTTTATTCATTTTTGAATTAATCTTGCATCCCGACATTTGGCTGGAAGTGTTAATCAGCTGTTGGAGTTCCCTGTGCTTTTTGGGGTTGCTTATGTATACTATCATATTATCTGCAAATTAAAATACTGTGACTTTTACTTGTGTTTTTTGTTTATTTTTTCTTCTTATGCGTTTTTTAAAAACAATATTTTTTTCCATTCATTTCTTTAGATCACAAGTAAAGTCATGCACAATTATGATTCAGAATACAGTATGTTCACAATGGAATGGCTAAATTAAACCAATTAACATGTCATATCACATATTCATCATTGTTGTTTTGAGAACACTTAAAGTATACTATCTCACAACTTTTAAAATATAGCATATTGTTATCAACCATATTTATCATGCTCTCAGTAGACCTCAAGACATCACAGAGTCCATGCCTCTTGTCCAACTGCAGTTTTATGTCCTTAAACTAATTGTTTCCCCATTGTTAAAAGACCCATATTGAAGCCTAATAGCCACAATTCTGCTCTCTATTTCCATAAGTTCATCATTTCTATGTTACACATAAAATTGAAATTGTGTGACATTTGCTTACCAGTGTGTCACTTTTTTTTTTTTTGGCAAGCATATAACTTTTACTACTTACTAAAGATGAAATCAAAATTGCATGCACAGTTGAGCACTCACTGAAACACCTTGGATTCATCACATATTTGAGTTTCAATTAGCATATATATATATATATATATATATATATATATATATATATAGAGAGAGAGAGAGAGAGAGAGAGAGAGAGCAATAATGGCAATATGTTATGCATCAATAGCAGCAACAGCTTTTCCAGGTTCTGCAGTCATTTGAACAAAATTGTAGAGACATCCAGCACATTCCATTTAAAAAAAAAAAAAACAAAAAACAAAAACAAAAAAACCCAACCAACCAAACAACAATAAAAAAGTAAAAAACAAAATTCCAGAAAACAGTACAGTTCTGTTACTCTTGTGGTACTTGGCAACATTTTCTTAAATTAGCTTCTCAGTCATCATCTGGGAGGAAACCATTCTGAGCAACATGATTAAAAACAGCTCTGATAAAGCATAGTCACTACTATGTATGTATCATAAAGCAGGTCCACATATGAATGAGTACATATCATGTTTGTCTTTTTGTGATTGGGTTACAACGCTCACATATACCCAAAAGAAGCACATTCATATAACAAGGACATATGTTCAACCATGTTCATAGCAGCATTATTTGTATTAGCCAGAAACTGGAAGCAGCCTAGATGCCCCTCAACCGAAGAATGGATAGAGAAATTGTGGTACATTTACACAATGGAGTACTACTCAGCAGAAAAAAAACCAAAACAATGGAATCTTGAAATTTGCAGGAAAATGGATGGAACTTTTAAAACAATCTTATGTTACATATTAATACCAGTTTTCTCTCCCTCTTCTCCTCCTACTTTTCTTCAACCTCCTCGACTCCTCAGAGAGTGTGAGACCTTCCATGAAGAATCAACAACATGTGTCACATTACTTGAGTCAGGACAAATGTCCTCCTCCCTGTATCTAGACAGAACAAGGTATCTCAGCATAGGAAATGGGCTCCAAAAAGTCAGTTCATGCACTAGGGACAAATACCAGTTCCCTGCTAGTGATCCCATACACTGCCCAAGTCCCCCAAATGTCAGCAACATTTACAGAGCCTGGTTTGGTCTTATGCCCGTTGCCCAGCTGTGGGTCTGGAGCCAGTGAAATCCCACTTGCTTGGGTCAGTTTTTCTTTGGGTTTCCACAAAATCTTCTTGACTCGTTTGCTTGTATTATGTTGTATTAGTTTCTCTTAAGACTGGACTCCAGTTCGGCCAAGTACTTAGCTGTGGATCTTGGCATCTGCTACCACCAGTTACTGGATGAAGGTTCTATGATGACAATTAAGGTAGTCATCAATCTGACTAGAGTGGAAGGTTAGTTAAGGTACCCTCTCCACTATTGCTTCGACTCTTAGCTGGGGTCATCCTAGTGGATTCCTGGAAATTTCCCTAGTGACAGGTTTCTTGCTAAATCTATAATACCCCCCTCTATCAAGTTATCCCTTTCGTTGCACTCCCTCTCTGTCCTTCCCCCAAACTGGAATTCTAGATTCCTCATGTTCTACTTCCCCCTCCTCCCCTCCCTCCCCTCTTCCTACTCTCTTCTATCCTCTTCATGCTCCCAATTTACTCAGGAGACCTTGCCTATTTTGCCTTGGCAGGGTGGAGGGATTCATGTATGTCTCTCTTAGGATTCTTGTTTCCTGCCTTTTCTGTGAAAGAATAAGCAGCCTAAAGACTTTTTCCTTTCTAATTTGTATCCCCTATTTGTCTATCGGGTGTCTTACTTTTCTAGTCAAGATTTCAAGTGCCATATTGGATATGTATGAACAAAGTGGCCAATCTCATCTTGTTCTTGCATTTAGTGGAATTGCTTTGACTTTCTTTTCATTTAGTTTGATGTTGGCTATTGGCTTGTTGTAAATTGCCTTTATTGTGTTTAGGTATGTCCTTTGTACTACTTATCTATTGAACGTTTATCATGAGTCGGTTTGAGATTTTGGTATAGGCTTTATAGATTCTAATTTGATTATTGTGGTGATTTTTTTCAATTCATTTGTAATGTAAATTACATTTACTGATTTTCAAATGTTGAACCATCCCTGCATCTCTGGGATGAAATCTACTTGATCATGGTGGATGATCTTTTTGATGTGTTCTTGGATTAAGTGTGCTTGCATTTTATTGAGTACTTTTGCATCAATGTTCATAGAGGAAATTTATCCATAATTCTCTTTCTTTTTAAAATTAATATTATTTATATTAAAAAACAATCTTATTTTACATACCAATCCCAGTTCCCTCACCCTCCATCCTTCCCCTTCTCCTCACCAACCTCCTATCACAGCCCCCTCCACTCTTCAGGGAGGGTAAGGTCTCCAATGGGGGATCATCAAAGTCTGTCATATCATTTGTGGCAGGAAATAGACTCTCCCCCATATATCTAGTCTGAGAGAAAAATCCCTCCATAGGGAAAAGGCTCCCAAAGCCAATTGGGCACTAAGGATAAATACTGGTTCCACTGTCAGAGGTCCGATAGACTGCCCAGGTCTCCTAACTGACATCCACATTCAAGATGCTTGGTTAGGTCCAATGCTGGTTCCCCAGCTGTCAGACTAGGGTCAGTGGGCTCCCACTTGCTCAGGTGACCTGTTTCTGTGGGTTTCCCCACATGAACTTTATTCCTTTGCTCATCACTTCTCCCTCAATAAAATTGGATTCCAGGACTTTGGCTCAGTGCTTAGCTGTAAATCTTTGTTTCTTCTTCCATCAGCTACTGGATGAAGGCTCCATGATGGCATTTAACATAGTCATCAATCTCTCAATTTGAGTATTTGCTGGTGTCTACTCCTTCTGGGTGAGTTTTGCTCTCTTTTGAATTTATAGCTTGCAGGTGTACTGTTAAGTCTCTAGTGTGACTATTCTACGGTTTGTTTATGTAGAACTTAGTGCTGTGATCTTTCCTCTTAGTACTGCTTTCAAAGTGTTCCATAGTTTTGGGTATGTTGTGTATTCATTTTCATTCAATTCTAGGAGATCTTTAATTACTTTCTTATTGTTCCCTTGCCCCAGGAGTGATGTAATTGAATATTGTTAAATTTCTGTGAGTTTGTAGGGTTTCTGCAATTTGTGTTGTTGTTGAAATAACTTTAAACCATGGTGCTCCATTAAGATACAGGGGGTTTCCTTTTTTTGTATCCATTGAGCTTTGCTTTGTTGCTAAATATGTGGTCAGTTTTAGAGAAAGTTCCATGTGGTGCTGAGAAGAAGGTATACTCTTTTGTGTTTGTATAGAATGTTCTATAGGTATCTGTTAAATACAATTGAGTCATAACTTCTTTTAGTTCCTTTATTTCTTTGTTAAGTTTCTGTCTGGTAGTCCTGTCTAGTGGTGACAGTGAGGTATTGAAGTCTCCCACTATAAATGTGTGAGGTTTTACATGTGATTTAAGCTTTAGTAATGTTTCTTTTAGGAATGTGGGTGCCTTTGTATTTGGGGAATAGATGTTCACAATTGAGACTTCATTTTGATGAATTTTTCCTTTGATGAATATCAAATGACCATCTTCATCTCTCTTGATTGATTTTAGTTTGAAGTCTAATTTGTTGAATATTAGGATAGCTACACCATCTTGTTGATTGCATCCATTTGATTGGAAAATCCTTTCCCAACATGGTATACCAAGTTAATGTCTGCCTTTGAAGTTGAGGTGTGTTTTATGTATGCAGCAGAAGGATTGTATCTTTCTTTGTTTCCATTAAGTCAGACTGTGTCTTTTTTATAAGCAAATTAAGACCATTGATATTAAAGGATATTAATGACCTTTGATTGTTGATTCCTGTTATTTTTGGATTTGTTTTTGTTGGTATTGTGTGTGTGTTTTGGAGTTAACATTTTCTTTGGTCAATGAAGCTATTTGCCCTACTGTTACTTCAACACCTGAAACTCTTCCTTCCATCGCTTGTCTTCTGTTGATTATGCTTACACCTGTAGTTCCTAATCATTTACCCAGGTTTTCTATTTCCAGCATTCTGTCCATTTATATTTCCTTTATTGTGTCTATTTCAGTCTTCAAGTCTTGAACTGTTTGATGTGGTTCCTTCACCTGTTTGATTTTTTTCCCTTGGCTTTCCTTATTTTCTTTAAGAGATTTATTGATTTCTTGCATTTTGGAGGGTATATTTACCTCCATTTCTTTGTTTGTCTTTTCTTTCATTTCTTTAGTGGAGTTTCTCATTTACTCTTTAAGGACCTCTATCATCTTCATAAAGTTAAATTTAAGGTCCTTTTCTTCTGCTTCATCTGTGTTATGATATTCAGGTTTTGCTGGTATGGAACTCTTAGACTCTGGTGATGTCGTATTACTCTTTATGTTTTTGAATGTGTTCTTATGTTGTGTCTTCCCATCTCTTCCTCTAATTGGTGTAGGTGGGGTCTGTGGCTTAGCTGGTTAATCTTCCTCTCTAAGTGGGGGCTGGGCCAAGGCTCCAATGGTGGGATAGGAAATGCTGGATGATTTGGAGTGTGAGTAGAGTGTCCTCAGGTCTGTGGGCTTTTTCTTATGGTGGGGGCATAGTCAAGTCTCCAATTACTTGTCTTGAATTATTTGGGGCTACCCCCAGGTCTATGGGGATTTGGTGTGGGGGGGTGATGTGCCCAGGTTAAAAGCCTCCAACAAGGGGTGGGGCATGAGGAAGTGCTGAGCTCTCCTCTTCCATTGGGGGGTGTGGCCAAGGCTCTGATGGCAGCAGATGCATTCTATAATTCTCTTCCTTTGTTGACTTTTTATGTGGTTTACATATCAGGGTAGCTGTAGCCTCTTAAATGAATTGGACAATGTCCTATTTCTTTTCTGTCAAATAATTTAAGGAATATTAGCATTACCTCCTCTTTGACAGTATGTTAGCATTCAACATTAAAGTCATATAGCTTGCCTTATTTATTTACTTGTTTGTTTATTTTGATTGGGACACTTTTAATAGCTGCTTCTATTTCACTAAGCATTATAAGTCTATTTAAGTTGTTTATCTGAGATTGATTAAACTCTGCTTAGTAGTAGCTATCTAGAAAATTACCCTTTTCTCTTAGGTTTTCCAATTTGTTAGAGACCAGTTTTTAAAAGTATGTCCTTATGTTTCTCTGGATTTCTTCAGTGTCAGTTGATGTGCTCCTTTTCACTTCTGATATTGTTAATTTGGATACTGTTGCTCCAATTGTTAGGTACTTTAGAAAATAATTTATCTATCTTGTTGATTTTTTTCCAAGAATCCCTTCTTTGTTATATTGGCTCTTTGTATTGTTCTATTTGTTTTCATTTTAGTGATGCCTGCCCTCAATTTGATGATTTCTGGTCATCTACTCTTCTTTGGTGTGCTTACTTCTTTTTGTTCAAAAGCTGTCAGGTGTGCTGTTGAGATTTCTCCAATGTTTTTATGTAGGCACTTGGTGCTGTGAACTTTCCTCTTTGACTCATTTTCCTTTGTCCAATAAATTTTGGCACACTGTACATTCGTTTTCATTAAATTCTACATAGTCTTGAATTCCTTTATTTCTGTCTTGATCCAGTAGTCATTCAAGGCAAAGTTGTTCATTTTTCATGTTTTTGTTAAGCTTCTGATATTTCTATTATCTAAGTCCAGCTTTAGTATTCGGTAGTATCATAGGATGCCAGTGGTTACTTCAATTTTCTTGCATATATTAATATTTGCTTTGTGTCCAGTTTGCTTTAAAATTGATCACATGATCAATTTTAAAGAAAACTCCATGAAGTGTTGAGAAGAAGGAATATTATTTTGTGTTTGGGTGAAATGTTTTGTAAATATTTGTGAGGTCCATTTGTTTTATAACATCTTTTAGCGCCAGTGTTTCTCTGTTTAGTTTATGTCTAATGATAGTCAATTGATAAGAGTTAGTTATTGAAGTCTCCCACTATGAGTATGTGAGGGTCAATATGTGATTTAAATTGATGTAATGTTTCTTTTACAAAAGTGAGTGCCCTTGTGTTTGTGGCATAGACATTAAGAACTGAAATGTCATGTTGGTGGATTTTTCCTTTCATGAGTGTGTAGTGTGCTTCTCCAACTCTTTTTTCTCCAACTCTTTTGATTTATTTTGGCATGATGTCTACTTTGTTAAATATTAAAATAGCCATACAAACTTTCTTCTAATGTATATTTGATTAGAATATCTTTTTCCAAGTTTGCACCCTGAGGTAATTCCTATGTTTAATGTTGAGGTTTTTTTTATGTAGCAAAAGTATGGATCCTGTTTTTGCATCCATTCCATTAATATCTGTCCATTTATTGGAAATTGAGACCATTAATTTTGGGAGATATCAATTACCAATGTTGGTCATTGCTGCTGCTGCTGCTGGTTGTGGTGGTGGTGGTGGTGGTGGTGGTTTGTTGCTGATGGTGGTAGTGGTATATATTGTGCGTGCGTGTGTGTGTGTGTGTGTGTGTGTGTGTGTGTGTGTGTGTGTGTGTGTGTGTGTGTGTGTGTTCCATTATTTTCTTTTTATTTTACTGCTGTGAAAGTATTTATTTCCTCTGTTTTTCATTCCTTTTGGTTGGAATTTTTCTTCTATCGCCTTCTGTAGGGCTAGATTTGTGGATATTGTTTAAATTTGACTTTATCACAGAATATCTTGCTTTTTTCACCTGTGAAGATTGAAGGTTTTGCTGGGAATAGTAGGCTGGCCCAGCATTTGTGGTCACTTATAATTTGCAGGATATTTGGCCAAGCCTTCTGGCTTTCAGAGTCTCCATTGAGAATTCAGGTATAATTCTTTTTTATTATTTTTTTTTACAAAATTATAATTACACATGTCCATCCCTTCTCCCTCTCCCCCCCATACTAACCCCCCACCAGCCCCCTCCCACTCCCCCTCTGCTTCCCATGGAGCATAGGACCCTCCACTGGTGGCTCCCCAAATTCTACAACATCATCCTGGGCCAGACCTAGCGCGCCCCCCCCCCCATGTGTCCAGACTAAGATAGCATCCCTTCACATGGGATGGGCTCTTGAATTCCCTTCTTACACCAATTCTAATAGGTCTGCCTTTATATGTTACTTGGTCTTTTTCTCTTAGAACTTTTAATATCCTTTCTTTTTCTGTATATTTAGTGTTTTGATTTTTATGTGGTGAAGGGACTTTCTTTTCTGGTCCAATTTATTTGGTTTTATGTATGTTTCTTTTAACTTTATAGGACTCTCCTTCTTTCTTTTACCTTTTTAGTCATCACTTTCTTTAGGTTAGGATATTGTTTTTTTCCTATGAATTTGCTGAAAATATTTTTGATTGGCCTTTGATTGGGATTCGTCTTCTTCCACTATTTCCTATTATTCTTAGTCTTTTCATAGTGTCCCAGATTTCTCTCATGTTTTGTGTCAGTGATTTTTTAGATTTAACATTTTCTTTGAATGATGTATCCAACATATTTTTCCTATTATATCATCAATGCCTGAGATTCTCTCTCCCGTCTCTTGTATTCTCTTGGTGAAGCTTGCTTCTATAGTTCCTGTTTGAATTCCTACAATTTTCATTTCCAAAATTCTCTCTGGTTTTTTCTTTATTACTTCTAATTCCATTTTCATGTTTTGAACAGTTTTATTCTGTTTCTTCAATTGCATATTTCTTTCTTGGCTTACTTTAATATATATATTAATTATTTCCAATTGTTTGTGTTTTCTGGGGTTTCTTTAAGGGATTTATTCATTTCCTATTTAAGAACTGTGGTAATTTGAAAGAAAAAGACCCCAAAGGGAGTGGCCCTATTAGGGGTTATGGGCCTTGTTGGAGTAGATGTGGCCTTGTTGCGGAAAGTGTGTCACTGTGAGGGTGGGCTTTGAAGTCTCATGTGTGCATAAGCCATGACTAGTGACACATGTAAGGATTGTCAGCTCCAGCACCATCTCTGCCTGCATGCTTCCTGGATTCCCACCATGATAATAATGGACTAAACCTCTGAAAATATAAGAGAATTGCCACAATTAAATGTTTTCCTTTATAAAAATTGACATGGTCATGGTATCTCTTCACAGCAATAGAAACCCTAAGAAAAGGACCTCTATCATCTTCATATAGTTGGTTTTAAGGTTATTTTTTTCTTGTGCTTCAGCTATGTTGAAATATTTGGGGACACACTGTGCTAAGATAGCTGGTTTCTAGTGGAGACATATTGTCCTGGCTATTATTGATTGTGTTCTTATGCTGGTGTCTAGACGGTATGATTTTTAGTTTAGGAGCTGATTTCTGGGTTTTTCTTGTTGGGTTGGTGTTTTGTTCCTCGGTTTCTGTTCCTTTTCTGTTGTTTTCAGAGACTGAGGTAGCTGTGGGCTGTCTATTTACTGCCTTGCTTGGCAGATGTATTCACAAGGAATGCCTGCTGGTATTGGTGTCTGGGATGCAGTGACAAGTGAGGAAAGGGATGTAAGTAGGAGATGGTCTATAGAATCCATAGGAGAGGTGGGTCTGGGAACAGAGGGCATAGCTGCTGATCTGTTATAGTGCTAGGGGTGGATTGAGGCATTGGTTCTAAGGAAACAGAAAGAGTAGAGAAGTACTACAGTCATCCCTCCTGGTTTCTGGCAAGAATGACCTGCAGTTGACAAGGAACCTTCTGCATGAGTTGGGGGCTGGGTTACAAGGATGAATGGGAGAAGGGTGATTCAGAGTGGGTCTGGTCAGTGGAATCCTCAGGAGATATAGGTAGGGCTGAAGGGAGATTGTAGCTTGTGCTTTGTTGCAGTACTAGGGATTGGGTCTGAGAGAACAGAGAACAACCCCTTTCCTCATAAACTAATTGTTGTTATGTATTTTGCTACAATGACCAGCAAAGTAGCCAATACAAAGATAAAATGCTACTTAATTGTAGGATGATTATGCTTGCTTTAGAAGTGGGGAGTAAGCCAGGCAGTGGTGGTACATGACTTTATTCCCAGAATTTGGGAAGCAGAGACAGGTGAACCTTTGTGAGTTCAAGGCCATCATGGTCTACAAAGTGAGTTCCAGGTCAGCCAAGGCTATTAAACATAGAAACCCTGTCTTCCAAAAGCCAAAAAGAGAAAGAAAGAAAGAAAGAAAGAAAGAAAGAAAGAAAGAAAGAAAGGAAAATAAAAGAAAAGAAAAGGAAAGGAAAGAAAAACCAAAAGGTAGTGGAGGCTACGTCATAAGAAAGTAAATATAAAAGATATGCTAGAAATGTTTTTGACTTATTTATCCCAGAATCTTCAATATTTCTTCTGTCCTTACATCTTAGGATTTCTAGATGAGTATGCAATAGGCATTTTATGGATCTTTAAAGTCAGGGATGATTCATATGTACAAGGCATAATTATATCATGATCTTCTCAATGGAGGCAAATCCTTAAGACAAGAAATTACCTTAGGCAAGCTGAAATTAATTTATTAGGAAACAGGATCATCTTGCCAACTTTGTGTTAAGTGTATATCTGGATCCTAGAGATATTTCAGATCATGGATTCCATTTATTTAACCTGAACTGCATCTCTTTTTTTCTTTTTTTCTCAAATGTCAGTCCCACATTCCTGTGCTGTTTTCCTTCATAGTTGAGAGAATCTATGTACCCATGGTTTACATCTGTCATATTTCCTGACTCTGCATTCAACCATAGAGAGATTGAGTCTCACTTTTTTATTTTCCTTTCCTTCTTATTTGATGACTGCAGATTCAAATTGGCAGAGAGCTATACATAAGAAATGGTCCATGTAAAAGACGTGTAATAAACTGGGTGTCTATTTGAGTAATATATACTTCCAGAAATTAAGTATTAGAGCCCCACAAAAGGCAATTATATACTTCTTAAATAGAAATGATATTTTCATATTAACTGTAACTTAGAAGATCTGTTTTGCTTCCTGGGTTTCCTTCATAGGGAGAAAAACTATGAAACCTACCTCCTACATGTAAATTATTTTATATTTAATTTCAAAAGCAACCATATAAATTAATTGGTTTTGTCCCTATTTACATAAAAATAGATTTGTGGGGAAATTTAATAACCTGCATGAGATATATGGATGCTGTTGGTCTTGTCTAGCCTTGGCTAAAAAGTGAGACTCTATTCTTACAGGGCAATGTGCCCTTGCTCATTTCTTGTTGTGAACTGGCCTTCCAGAAGCTTGATAGTTACTGTATCCTTTGGGGTACTGACTCCTTCACCAGAATAATATATTTTTCAACTGAAAATTTCATCTTTTCTAATATCATTTTCACACTTTTTTATCGTTATTTTTCTTATTCTCAAAGACATGTGTGCTCTAACTTCTGAAAATTGACTCATCCTTGTTTTCACAGAGGAAGGCACTCTTGTGAGAATCAAGGAGAGGCTAATCTGTCCTGTGTCTTTCTGTGCCTAAAAGAGACAAAATAAAGAAACTTATTCCTGACTCTAAGTTTTGCTTTCAAACTAATCTCTTGTGTAATGTTTTGCAGGATGCTTCTTTCTCAGAAGCCCACTTTCCTCATTTGAAAGAAAAGAAAGAGCACCTATAATCTACAGCAAAGAGTGCTTTGATCTTTGTGATTCAGATGCTAAAACAATTACTGTGGGTAGATTTTCAGTTTTCCAATCTTCTCCATTCTGCCTTCTTCTAGCTTTTCTTCTCATCTGTGAAATTATGTGAGTTGAATTAAGCCATTTATCTCCTTCCACTTCTCAGGTTCCATGCCTCCAACTTCCATGCTACTGAAAATTTATACACAGTCATTTCATCTCCAGGCCACCACCTCCTCACCCTACCCAATAGGGATTCTTGTCTTTTTAAAGTTCTCCTATTTCTGTTTGTTTTTCTCTTCTGATAATCTCAGTGACTCACTCATCCAGGTAAAACCTCTTCACCCCCAGAGATAATTCCCAGCAGCATGCTCCCTCTTCCAGGCTCTTAAGGTGGCCACACACTGAGCTAAGTAAGCTGCTTACCAGCATGGGAAGGGAAGGCATTTAGACTGCCATGTCCTTTTTTTTCTGTTAACTTTGCTTGAAAAGAAGGTGATTTAGGAATGTTTGGAAGATGTCCCAACTGGTGCTTGGATCTCTGTGACTGTGGAGTTAAAAGAGGAGAAATTTTGCTATTACTTCTGTTATGTACAACTCTAAAGTTCATTTTTCCATTTCTCATATCCTTCAAAAATTACTTGTGTATAACCAGATCTGACCATGTCCAAGAGTATTGATTTATCTTAGAATGCATGGAGTAGTTTTTAGCGATGTACAGGCATGATCTAACACTGTGTTGGCATAGCTGTGAATCAGCAAATGATACCACTAGCATCAAGATGGGGTGATGAGAGAATCAAAGAAAGAGGTAGAACCACCTTACAGGAAAAAAAAAATGATCTATTGACTTCAAGAGGATATGAGTTTCATCCTCAGAAAAATATTTTTATTTTTTAGTTGTTTAATTTTAAATTAAAAAAGTCTTATTTTATATACTAACCCCAGTTCCCTCTCCTTTCCATCCTAAAATTACCCCCAACCCACAAATTCCACCTATTCCTCAGAGAGGTTGAGGCCTCCCATGCTGAATCATCAAAGTCTGTCACATCATTTATGACGAGACATAGAAATTCCACTGTTAGGCATATACCTAAAGGATGCACACTCATACCATTAGGACATCTGTTCAACTATGTTCATAGCTGCAATATTTGTAATAGCCAGAAACTGGAAGCAACCCAGATAACCCTTAACTGAGGAATGGATAAAGAAAATGTGGTACATTTACACGATGGAGTACTACTCAGAAGAAAAAAAATGGCATCTTGAAGTTTGCAGGCAAATGGATGGAACTAGAAGAAACCATTCTGAGTAAGGTAACCCAAACACAGAAACCACATTTTAAAAGCTAGGCTTGGTGGTATAAATGTGTAATACCAGCAGTTGGCAGATGGAAACAGATGGCTCTCTGGGGCTAACCAAATTAATTAGTAAGATCCAGGCCAAGTATGGGGCATTTTTTAAGAAGAGATGCACAGCATCTGAGCAACAACTACCCCACTAACACCTATGCTCACATGAATCCTCTTATGTGCACATTTAAGGACCTACATTGACCCAGATCAAGAGCAAAATTTGCTCTTTATTTCCCCACAATATTGATTACTTTATCTTGTTCCTTCTTGCTTCCATTTTCATTTATGTGATATCCCTGAAGTAAAAAACTTCGGCTGTGTCTCTCCCACTCCTAGCAGTGCATCCTTAGTAGGAACAAAAAACCAAATGTATGAATGGAAACATGGGAATGGAAGCCTCCAGTCTCTTAGTCAGTCTCTAGAGGAATCTTCACACACTATCAAGTCTGAGGAACTATAGGCAAGCTGCACAATGGTTGATATTTTTATTTCTCCTCTCTGCTGCTTTGGAAAACTTCATAAACAAAATAATTTTATGTGTAAGTGTGTTTGTCTGTGTGAGTGTATGCCAGATGCTGTTTGGTACCCTCAAAGGCTAGAAGAGGCAATTTATAGCCCTGGAAAGAGGAGTTATACATGGTTTTGAGCTAAGAATGTTGCTGGGTAGTGAATTTGGTCCCTTTAGAAGAGCAATGAGTACTCTTGACTGCTAAGCCTCTCCCCCAGCCTCAAATATCTTCAAAAAGATATATTCTTTATTTTTATCTATAACTCACAACCATGTTTTCATATTTGCAGTGCAATTACCACAGGCAATAAAGTTAACAAATCCATTAGTTCATGATTAGATTTATAAGAATGGTATTTGGTGTGTTGTTGTACTTTCTGGTATTGAGATTGCGTTGTGCCTTGTTCTAACTTATCCATATTACTTACAAATAAACCATGGCTTTTTTTGTGCATGGGGAGCTTTGCATTGCCCTGTGTCTCCATTTTATAAATAGTTTTTGCCTCCATCTTGAAGTTTGGAGGATGATCCTATACCTGAGTGGACATTCAAATAAGGATGTCTGTCTAGCACCATGAATGCAGCAAGACTGGTAATTGACTTATTTTTCTGAGTAAAAAGGCATAATTCTATAAAGGCATTTGGGTAAATCAAGCTGTTCAGGAATGGAGGCATAGTAAAATCATATCAGGATGAGCTTAAGAGGTGATTTGGTGATTGGTTAAGACAATGAAGAATTCTTGCCTATGTAAGACCAGAGTTTAGTCCCAGCACCCACATCAGTCAGCACGTAACTGTTACGATAAATATTTCTGCCACCTGCTTGATTTCTCTCCACCATGTGGATGACCAAAATAATACACAGAGACTTATTTTAGGTACAAATGCTGCTTGGCCAATGACTAGGATTTCTCATCTGCTAGCTCAGTCTTTGTTTTGTTTTGTTTTGTTTTTTCTCGAGATAGTGTTTCTCTGTGGCTTTGGAGGTTGTCCTGGAATTAGCTCTTGTAGACCAGGCTGGTCTCGAACTCACAGAGATCCGCCTGCCTCTGCCTGCTGAGTGCTGGGATTAAAGGCATGCACCACCAACTGTAGCTCAGTATTGATTATCATAAATCTATATACTTTATAAGACTTAATTTACTGGATGCCTTCCCCTGTCGTCCTCATCCCCGGGATCACATGGTGGCTCAGAGCAGAGAGCAGGAGGAAGAGCAAAGGGGAAAGGAACTACTTCCTGCTTGTCTTTGCTTAAATATTAGTCTCTCTGCTATGTCATTTCCTGACTGGATCACCACTTCTTTACTACATTTCCCAGAATCCTCCTTGATTCCCAGCCACATCTAACTTGCTGCCTCATTGGCCAAACAGTACTATATTCAACAATCATAAGATGAACATACACAGAAGTACATTCCCTGTTACATAACCACATAACTGCCTACAACTCTAGTTGCACAAGCATCTGGTACCTTCTTTGAATTTGTACAAAACCTGAACTCAAATAACATAATAAGAAACACACACACACACACACACACACACACACACACACACACACACACAAACACACACACAAACACACACACATACACACACACTCTCTCTCTCTCTCTCTCTCTCAAATAAAAATAAAATACATCTTTAAAAGAATACCTCATTTTGCTGAATTTGCAATCAACAAAGCAGGTGCTCCCCATCCCACCACAGACTTTTTGCTCTGTGGGGGGTAACAATCAACCAAGATCCTGCCTGGAACCAGAGGTAACATCAAACCCAGTACTGGCCAAGGTCTAGGCCTAATAATGAGAGCAAAGAAAGGCAATAGTTCTATGTTATCCTCATGGCTGGGGCAGGAAGTACTCAACCAAACACCACCTATGACCCAACCAAGAGCCCTGGTGCTGGACTGTTGGGAACCATTGTGGGGAGAGAGTAAATGGTGGGGATGTAGAGGAGATGAAGAGATAGATTTGTTCAGGGGATTAAGAGGCAGGTTTGTCTGGAGAGGTGAGGGTGGTAAGGAACAAGCTGATGTGAATGGCCAGGTGATCAACCAATTCAGGGAGATGTCTGGGGCATGGGTTATGACCACAGGCCTGGTCTTAATCCAAGGCACTGGAGGAGCCAAGGGATGTGTGCTGATGTTGGTGCCATCTGGGCCTGAACTCTTTCTGAAGTCCATGTCTGGGTTCATGGTCAAGCTAGCATCTATGGTAATGTCTATGGCTTATGTTAACATGGAAGTCATTGGAACAGTGCTATGGTGAGCTGGTTCTCCTGCTCCTTGCTGGATACTGCAGCATGTGAGCTGGCCCTACTCCTTAGAGCAGAGCTCTCCCCTCACTCTGGAAACGTGGTTCTACACTTTAATTTAGGTATGCACCTGATCTGGAAAAGCCACCAGAGCTGACCCTGTGGTTGAGGACAGAGATGAGCCAACCATTGGGGGATGAGAACAGGAGAGCTGACTTGACCCTGCCTTGTTTGCTATGTGGTGGTATGGATGAGGGAAAGATGCCCTTCCTCCCTAACCTATTACCACCTGTGGCATGTGTGAGAGCTGGTCCTAGGGTCACAAGAGGGGGAGAGGTAGGTCTGACCCTCATTCACTGCAGCACATGAGGAGGCAGGCTCTGCTTCCCATCTGGGCAGCACACTAGAACTGACCCTGTTGTTGGTGATGCAGGTGATCCAGCCCTGAGGCTGTGAGAACAAGAGAGCTGACCTTTCCTGGGACACCTCTCGTATACTCCTAAAAGCAATTGAGAGAAAAGGCCCTGCACATTGCCTGGGCAAGATCTGTCCCTGGAGATATGAGTGAGCAGAACCTGTATCTGAGGGCCCAAGAGCAGGAGAATTGTCCCCCTCCTTGCTATAGGGTGCATTGGGTGAACTAGCCTTGGCAGTGACCAGGTAGTGTCTGTTAGCTTTCTGGCATTATGTTGGACTGCCCTTAAGTTCCTCAACTGCAGCTACCAAGAGCACACCTTGTGCACATGCACTTGTTAGTACTCAGGCATTTACACTTCCAGCATTAAGGGTGCTGACAGGGTATATCATCAGCTACAGCCACTCCCTGTATGCATGCATTATATCCCTTCATAAAAGGTGAGATCCTCTCACCTCTCCCTCTGTATCTCTTCTGCTGCTCCTGTCTCTAGAGGCCAGTCTTCCCCTCCCCTCCCCCAATAAACCTTTCATGTGAGTTCTGTTGTATGGTGCTACTTACCTTCTTACCACAGCCACCAAACAAGTATGGATGAGGAAAAGCTGTCAAGCTTACCAATCCAGCTATCTCCCAGGTCAGAAACAGGGCTATGAGTTGGCCCAACTCCAAGATTCAACATATCTATGAACTGTTGGAACAGGTGAACAGGATGAACCTGAGACCCAAAACATCAGGATGTCCATGACACAGAACATCATGATATCCAGGAGGAGACACAGTGATAGCCCATTACTGGTGGTGTAGCAGAAACACAGAGGCCTCAATGACCCTCGTTGATCTTCTATCTGACTGACCACAGAGTATGTGGGTCAAGAGGCCAATGGGCAGATTCATTATGACAGCAGCCTCTATAGCTTAGGCTTGGTCAGTTGTCACACCTGCACAAATTCTGTGAGGGTTTGAATGAGAATGACCCCCAAAGCCTATTTATATTTGAATATTTGCTCTCTACTTGGTGGAAGTATTTGGGAAGGTTGAAGATGTATATCCTTTTTAGAGGATGTGTGTCATTGGATTGAGCATTGACATTTAAAAAGCCCACACCATTCCCAATTAGCTCTTTCTCTCACACACCTTCTTGGATTTATCTCAAGCTGTGAGCTCTCAGCTACTGCTCTAGCACCACACCTGCCTGCTGCCATGATCCCCACCATGTTGACTTTGGACTGTGGAAGTATAAGCCCAAAATAAATTTCTTCTTCTATAAGATGTCTTGCTTATGGTGTCTTATCATAGTGATAGAAAAGTAAGACAAACTATCTGCATTTAATTCAATTTCTCTGCTTCTTGGAATGTCTGAAACCTCTTGAACTCTGGTGTAGCATCTTGTAGTCACCCAAAAACCTACATATATATCTGTGTGATGTGTAATATGTGATGTAAGAGTTAATATTAATTAAGACTATAAAAATATTCTGTTTTATTGGCATCCATTAATTATCAAGGGAATTAGGAATACTTGGTAAATTTATGCCAATGAAACCATCACACTTTGTGAATTTATTGTTATTCATTAAATTCTGACATTATTGTCCTAGTTATGATTACTATTGTTCTGATGAAACACCCTGACCAAAAGCAAGATGACAATAAAGGAATTGATTTTATTTATACATTGATATTCAAGTTTATTATTGAAGGATATCAGGGCAGAAACTGGGTGACAGATGCCAATGCAGAGGCCATAGAGTAATGCTGCTTAATGCTCCTCACGCCTTGCTCAGCCTGCTTTCTTATAAGATTCAGGACCTCTTGCCCAGGAATGGTACCACTCATAATGGGCAGGACATTCTTATATCAATTACTAAATAAAGAAAATGCCCTAGAGATTTAACTACAGCCTGATCTTATATAGGCACAATTTCTCAAATGTGCTTCCTTCCACTCAAATGAATCTAGGTTGTGTCAAGTTGACATAAAATTAGCCAGCATGAACATGGAAACTTGCAAATATTTTTTTATCTGTTTCTGATAGCATGCTCACATATAGTAAGAACAACTAAGGTCTATTATTTTAACAATTTTTAGAACATGACACAGTATTACTATGTAAATTCTGCATGTTATATCCTAGATCTATAGACTTCTCCATTCTACCTAACTGGACATTAGAAAGCTTTTACCTACTTCTTCCTGTTACCCCTTTTCTCCCTAATCTGGACTAATCACCATTCTAGTCTATTTCTATTTGTTTTTCTTTGTTGATTGTTTAGCTAGTCTAAAAGACCACAATGATTCAGCTACACACACAGCTTTAAGCTAGAAAGATATATTTGATGAACCTGTCAGAATCCATCATCAGCTGTAGAAATGAAAAAGCCTCAGAGGGTAGAATTTGGTAGATGAAGTTTGATGAAATAATTCTTTGAGATTCTTAGGCATTGTTTGCATACAGTTAGGTACACAAGGCCCATGTGCTCTTGAGACAGAAGTTGTATCTGTCATTTAGATATGCTTAAATCTAACCCCTTTATTGTTGGAAGGTAGCCTCACCCTCTGCCAGACAGGGTTGATTGTCCATCATGACAGACAGGAGTTCAGATCTGGAACTTGCTTCTTGAGCTGAATTTGTTCTGAGCTCACACACAGAGAATCAGTTGCCTATTGAGAAAGATCATAAGTGTTATCCCAGAAAGCATCCAAAGTCCATGCATGGCGGACTTAGGTCTCACAGGATATTGTGGGGTCAGAGGAATATGGGAAAGGAAGCTATCATACACAATGCCACCCTGTTGGTTGTACATCATGTCTTTAGCTTTGAAGATTTCTCAAACAATTTACTGTGTGTCTTTGAGTCAATGAGGCACTTGTACACTGGGGGTAGTGAAAACAACCATCTCAAGATGGAGTTGTCATGAGGATGCTATGAAGATCAGAGCATTCTCTCAAGCATAGTGTAAGATCTGTATATGTTTCTTCTTTCTTTTTTAAAACTCCTTAAATTTTAATCAGTTTAAGGGAATAAAAAGGGGAGCATTAGTGGAAGAGACTGCTACTGTGGGAAACAGAACACAGAGCTCCAGGGACAGGAGCCAAGGGGAGGGGAGTGCTCACTTGGGGAACTTTGGAGCCACTCAATGTAAGAGGCTCAAACTAATCAAACCTCTCAACTCATCATAGGACTTGCAATCAGAGCTCCACCTGCTCACCTGCTGCTCTGCCCTTGTGGAAGCTGCCAGAGCCAATCAAAGGGCATTGTTCATCCAGCTCTTCTCCTTCAAGGATCAGTATGAGGAGAGCCTATCCAGGATACCAAGCATGGGAGAAAGGTGAGACCCACAGGATCCCAGTCTTGGGGTTTAGAACTTGCTGCTTACTTCAGCACCTTATATTCTTTAAGAAGAATCAGAATGAGATATGATTTGATGAAGAGTTAGCCTGCTTGGGGGTGTAGAGATCAACTTTAGGCATTAGTCCTTTTAAATTTATTCACTCATATTCAATAAATGTTTAAAAGCATCCATTTACTAGGTATTTATTCACTGCCTATTTTGGGTTCTTCTTCTCTAAAGTCACATTTTATTTCAGTTCCCATGGTCTTTCAAACACCCCATGCCTTCTCCAAATGCCCAGGAAACCCTATGGACACTTTACGCTGTTCCAGGCAGGGACTTCGGAGAAGGTCCTGACTGCCCTTTGTCTGCCCTCACAATCCCAGATTCTCAAGCCCAACAAATTGCTCAGGACACCAAAAAAAAGCATAGATGTGATTGGAGTCAGTCGAATTTAGTTTATTTGAATTGACTAGAGCTGAATGAAATGGAATTACTAAACTAAATGGAAATAATTGAATTGAAATATAGCAAATTGGATTGAATCAAGATTAATTGAAATGAAATCAATGGAGAATGTATTGAATTATGGTTCTGCAAGACGTTTGGACATTGCTTCTCTGACCCTACTTACAAGAGAGTAGGAGACTGAAGCATAGCTAAGGGGGAACAGGATAAGAGGAGGGTCAGTTACTTTGATAAATCCCAGAAAGAGTCAGCGTCAGGCTTCAAGGACAGCATCTTTCTCACTGAGCTGACTGCCAGGTTTTGTGGTGTCTGATGTAGGGTTTCTGAAAAAAAATAATCCAAGACAATAGAATTCCACAAATGAAAAGAACTCTGTGGAGTAAATAGACATTTCATTATAATAATCTAATACACACCAAGCTTGTTCTCTCTCTTCTGAGTTTGACTTTACAAGGAGTTTCATGTCTGGCTTGTGTTAAGAACACTGACAGAAAGAGAAATCTATATTCTGAAATTAGTGAAAACTGATGGAAGGTAAATTCTTTAGGACAATCCTTTATGAAAACATAAGCATTTTTGAACAATAAAAAAACAATACAGGTAGCTTTAAATACCCAATCATTATTCACTATTTCTAAGCATTTGCTGATAGTGTCGTTCTTTGAAAAAAATTTAAATCCCTTTTTAGGGCTCTAACTGGAACAGATGACATGTCTAAGGGCCATATATTAATATGATAATCTAATTATATGTACTATATGACACTAGAATGAAGACTTATGTAGTGACTGCAAAGAAGCCTTATTCGAAGTAGAAATTTTTGATGTAGAGCCAGTGATATTTTTAAATAGTACAGATTTCTTTAACCATGAATTTAAACCTATAATTATTTATAAGTAATAGGTACGAATCTTTAGATCTTAAGATAAATGTATTACAATACATATTACACAATATAGTTACAAATGATAAGAATTAAATGCATAGATAGAATATTCCTTATCTCAAATTCTTAAGTTTAGCAGTGTTTTAGATTTGTAAATACTTGGTTGTTGAATTTTTTTCATTTAAAACATTTGAAAATACATAGTAGCACACCACTGGCACATCTTAAATACAAGATTTGTTTGTGCTTCAATATGCTTCATACATGCAGACCAAAAACAATTTTATATAACATCTTCAGTGCACTTACATTTTGACTCTAATCTGTCATATGAATTCAAACATGGGATTTTCCACTGGTGTCACAGTGCTGACATTTTAAATTTTGCATATTTTGGAGCTTTGAATTTCCTCTTTGTGGATTAGATATATTCAATGTGCAAAAAATCTCCACAGTAATCCTCACAACTCTGGGAGGTAAGCAGACACCATTGACCTCATCAGACAGATAAGGAATGGAAGCCAGAGATATTCACAGTTCCACTTGGCTCACACAGCACATACCCAGAGAGAAGAGGATGAGATCTTGATGCTGGGCTCATCAAATTCTTTATTACTGGGGATAGATGAAATACTTGTGTGTTTTCCAATTGAAGTAGATTTTTACATGGATTGTGTGGGGCAGCAGTGACAGACAGAAGTCATGGGAGTGGAGTTTTCTTTAAACTGAGAATGGCTCCAGTCATTTCACAGATGAGAGCTTCCAATGGGTGCAGTTTCTGGAGTGTGTAATCATCCTAATGATCCATGGCACTTGTCAAGGTATGTGGTCTGGATTCTTGTTGCTGTGATCTGAAGATAATTGGCCCTGCCATAGAAGTGGTAAACCAGCTTACAGATTCTTAGAAAACTACAGGCAAAATAACACATGGCAAGATCCTGCCAGTGACACTGGCTCCTTATTTCTCCCATGTTCATTATCACAGCTACATCTATCCACTAGTCCCAAAAAGCAGAAAAGAAAACCATTTAAATTTAGATAGACATTACTTGGGGTAGATGCTGATGCTGATTTCTCATTACCTCAATACAGTTACAAATGAATTGCATCTAGGAAGGACAACCACAACAAAAAAGTGTTAGCCTCCTGATTCCTATATCTCTAACTTGTAGGATAAAATAGCCTACCTCAGGGCTTGGCTTGCACTGAACACATTGTTAAACCCATGCAGGATCTTCAAGCCAATCTCTGAGTGATATCCTGTTACTTTGGCCTATTTACAGTTTCCATTTTTTTTTTCCAGTGCCTGGGATGGTTGCTATGCCCTTGTCATGAAGCACTGATTTGAGTATTAATTTCTGCCACTTGACTCTATTCATTCATTACCTTTGAATCTTTAATGAACCCTGTTCATGTGTGGTGTACTGTTCTGAATCCTAGAGATACAGTAGTGCAATGGACAGATAGGGTTTATAGAGACTGTATCCAAAGAGCCCGAGAGTATACAGAAAAACAAACACCACTGAAATGTACAGCACCATTATCATAAGTGCTGTGTATGAAGAAATCAGAGGAAAAATATCAGAGGTGTTCACTTCCACTGGCAATGCCAGTTGAAGAAATTGGTGATGGAATTTAAACTTAGATCAATAATGTACTTCAATACTATGCCTAACTTAGGGTGGTAAAAGAGAGGTACTGCCTGGGACAGTGACTAAACATCATTGAGTTATACCATGTGGGAGTGACTGTAAAGCTTAGCTCAATCAAAAAAGGAATGAACAAGAGAAAGGTAAGAACTGAAGTCATGAAGGGAGTTGCATGGAGTCTACAGCACTATCTTAGAGCACAGGAGAAGCATGTTTGAATCTTCAGTCCTGTCTGTGCACTAACAAATCATTCTGATGTTTAAGTCCTGCCGTTAAGACACCTACCTGTGGCCTCAAGATCATCACTCAGAAATGTTTGCCAATATCTGGCTGACTCCAACAGTGGACTTCTTTCTCTGGGGCTCATTATATAAGCCAGCAGCTGGGATGAATAAGGTTGACTGTCACTTTGTAAGTTTACAATGTCCTATATTGTACCATAGGAGTTGTTTCTTCTCTCTTCCTTAGATTGATCCAAATTCTACTGTAGCCCAAATTTGGTCAGTGCAGATGGCCTCTCTGCTCAAGTGGATCCACATTATTACGTCTGTGCTGATAATCTCTAAAAGCACTCAGAGAGGTAGTCTTGCCATGGCAAAAGAGGAAGATATAATTGTTCTAAAACATTGAATAATTGATGAGATTTCTTCACTGTTGTTTGTGGAAGAAACTGGTCACAATCAATCTCTCAGGCTGTGTCATTGTCACAGTCTAGCTTTTTATTATCACTCACAAACTCACATTGAAGCATTTTCACACATTGTCTCCACAACAGTGTGTGCCTATATTCTTATTTCATTGGGCCAACATTTCAATAGAAAATTTCTGCTGAGAAGTCTTTCTTTAATGACTTCAAGAAGTTGGATACTTTTCTGAAGTGTTAATGTGGCTTTTGGTACCCCCATTTATGTGGCACTAACAAAATCTTCATCTGCTGTTAAGAGGGTCTGTCAACTTTCAGGGCTGGGATGGGTGATTGAATTTAATGGCTAAATGCTTTGATGCAAAGTACACTACTTGTGTTCAAATTCTGATGCACTCATGTACAGCTTCAGGATAAGCACATACCCTCTGTCTTTTCATCTCAGAACTGGTATGGAAATGATGTTCACCTAGTCACACTGCTCTGAGGAGAAAGTGACATCGGTTACTCTTCTTGCATATCCAGTTGTCCTTCTTTGAAGTCATGATTTTAAATTTTTATGTCCAGATTTGTATGACCTATGACACATTTTCATCATTCCAATCCAAACTAAAGTAACTGAGCAAAAATAAATTTAAGAGATCCCTTTTCTATATAATCCATCCCTGTCCCACTGCCCTTCATGGTAGTGAGCAGAAATATATACAAAATGCATATACATATATACACATATGTTCATTTGTTGTCTTTATGTGGACTACATTAAATTTTTGCTTCCTTATGAACAGGTAAGATTGTGTTTCTAATTCTAGCCAAAGAATTTTGAGCCAGAATTATATTAATCCTGCTGATCATTTAATTATTAATGCAAGATGTCCCAGACATCACAGTCTTAACTAGCAGTACAGGATGATGGACCCCTAAGTGATGACTATGACAAAGACTTACCTTGTTCTCCTCATCCATCATGAGGTTAAAGCAACATTAAAGTTTAAGAGGTGTAAGATTCTGAATTTTTGTTACTGTAACAAACATAGCCTACTCTGATTGATACATGTTTTATGTTATTATCTGTAAAAATGATCTTTAGTTATTTCTTAGTACCTGATATTCCTTTCTTCTGCAATAATAAAACTGTTCCCTGTTAGTAAATGGCCACACCAAGTGAAGAATACATTTTTTGCAGGTTTCTGGCAGGTGATATAACCCCAAGTCAAACTCTGGCAGATGAGATATGAACAAAAGTGAAGTTTGTTATTTTTGAGCTTCACTCTTACAGACAAAGGTGTACGCTGTCCTTTGTGCTAGCTATGGACCAGAAAGGATAGTTATAGCATTAACTAAGCAGACAGAAGACACAGCAAGGAGAAAAGAGAAACTGGTCTCCCTGACACATGGAACTCCTTTTGTCTAAGGTGTTATAGGATAAAAAATAAATCACTTCTCTTGTGATACATAATGTTATTTCAGGTTGATATCATAGTACTCAAGCCTGAATCCTCACCAGTATATTATCACTATTTAACATTCTCATTTAATTGTTTGAGTGGTGTCTTTTGGCACTTTTCCAATACATGTACACACTCTTATCTGCTCACACATGCAAACAGTAATTTTATGTTTTATGAAACCAAACATTGTTTCTTATTAATTGTTTTGGCCACAGTTTAGTGCAATGTCTATAATTCTGTAAAGGATTATAGTAATCATTGAATCAGTAATTATAATTAATTATTTTAAAATCTTTATTCTTTATATCACCAAGCAAGGTTTTCTACCATCCATCATAAATATTTGATCACATAATATTTCCTTGGGCTTCTAGTATTTCTTCTGTGAGAACATTCCATATCTTCATTTTTTATTCAATTACTTTATGAAAAAATTCTGGACTTGTGCATCTTAAAAATTGTTTGCAATAATTTGTGGGGGGGAGAGTGTGTATGTGAAAACTCAGAGAGGAAGTCACATATAAATAACACGAGAGATTTTTAGTTCTGTTTGGTTGTCATATTCTTCCATCAGCATTAGTGGGTATGAACTATTGCACAGTGTTATATTCCTTGCTTTGTGACATCAGCTATCATGCAGCAATGTCTCTAATTTTACTTGTTGGAAATTGCACAATTTGAAACCCACAAAGGCTAAGTGATTAGAGCATTACTTGGAATCAAGTTATGTAGTTTCATAGCTTTTTGCATGACAACACTTTTTCAGTGTATTTGGTCCTTTTCAGAATGTTGGAGAGAACCTTCCAGAGTTTATTATGAAAATGACTTTGATGGGGCAATAGCTAGTATCTAAAAGTTTAGTACTGTAACCCTGGAGGTAAGGTATCCAAACACAGTCAGAAACCATTTTAAGGGTGTTTGGATGAGGGGTTCACATGATTCTCCACAAGATATGCAGCCAGGGCTGTGAGTAAACACAATCCAGTCAAACCAGTACAGAGTAAAAATGAATACAATTAAAATCAGGTAAATGGTCTTAATCTCCTTTCTTTTCTAGAAGAAGTGAAAGGGAGATGAGAAAAGTAATACCTGACCCAGATCAGAGCAGGTACCCAATAAATGTCCTGGAAGTCAGCTTATCTGACCTGGTTCTGTTCTATTCCACTGTCTGTGCCTAATTCCCAGGTATCCTTCTATAGTTACAGACAGATAAGGGTTTGAGGGGTCTTGCAACAGGCCTAAGCAGTATTACAAAGATTTGGTTAACAAGTTCAACTTCCAACTACACTGGTTTAATCAGATGTACACAATACAAATTAACACATGAACAGCTCTGAAATCACTCCAAGTAGGATATGAAACAAAGAGAACATGTTTAACCAATTCTATTTTCCACACTATTACACTAGAGCATCTTTAAAACTCTGTGCTGCATGGAGACCCTTGAAAAATAGATGGCCATTTTAGTTACTTATTTTAAACTCTGGTTTTTAGAATTTCATGTATGTATACAATTAAATATAATAATGTCTAACCCAACGTCCTTCCAGTAACTCTTCTCCTATATTCCCAACACAGCACATTCCTCCCAACTTCATGTCTCTTTTGGTGATCCACTAATTTTAGTTAGTGCTGCCCACATATATGTAAACAAAATTAATTCAAAATAAGTTTTAAAATTTATAATTTAGGATTTTGTAATATATGTTCTTATAAAATGATAATTATTTTTCTTCGAATGATCAAGTTTTGGTATAGCTAGAAATAATTTATTAATTTTAGATTACCACAAAACTATCAGGAAAAATTTTTTACATGATTAACTTGTACTTGTTATTATTGGGACTGCAGGATTAGTTTAGAGGTTAAGAGCACTTGTTCTTGCCTAGGACCCATTTTAATTTCTAGCACCCATGTGTTGGCTCACAAATATGTATAACTCCAGTCTCAGGGAACTTAATATACTCTTCTCACCTCTGTATACACCCAGGATATATTTGGGGAACACACACACACACACACACACACACACACACACACACACACACCTCCAAACAAAGCACTTACGCACATATATCCAGGCAAAGCACTCACATACGTAAAATAATAAAACAAATAAATTCACACAAAGTATTAAAAAACACCCTGAATGAGGTAACCCAGACCTAGAAAGACAAGCACAGTATGTACTCACTCATAAGTGGATATTAGAAGTAGGTTTTAAAATTATTTTTTATAAAAATAACAGGTGATCCTGTCATGTTCCTACCATTCACACATGCCTACTCCTTGTACCTGTGGAATATTGAGTTCATAAGTAACCATAGGAACTTCTCATAAAAACTGCAAAGCCTCATTAGTCAAGATTAAGTAAGGAGTGCTTATTTTGAATACAGGTATAAGTTTTTTTATATTAATATAGTCCAGATTCCCACCCTTACTAATTGCTACAATGTTTTCTCTTATCCAATAGTAAAGTCCATAAATCCTAACAACTAGCATTGTACTTCACATCATTTAGAAAAGTGTTCAAAATGAATTTTATATTTCCATGTAAGGAAACAAAGTTATAGGACACAGAAAATCTTTATACAGCAACTCATAAGTGTTTCAGTGAACATTTGGAAATACTAATCTAGCCCAAGCCCTTTAACTTGTAAGTGAAAAATGTAGAGATTTTGAGAAATGTATTTGCACAGTGAGGAACCTACACCCAATCTACAGGCTCACCATGACATTAGCCACACATGACAGAGATAACCCATCCCTAAGCACAGTTTAGAGTGTCCAGCATTTCCTTTAACAGCTCCTCTGCCAAATGGATGCTATTGCAGAAATATGTGATCAAGACACAGTGTCATGAAATGAATAGCTTTACCAGCCAGGGGACTGGCCCTATGCCCTTGATCATTAGGAACAATTTACATGCAGAACATCCGTGTGACAGGCCCAGTGAGGGATTTGTTTAGCTCATTTAGAGTAATGGAGACAAGAGATTAATCACCTGAACACTGCTGTGCCTCACTTATGCAGCCCCATTCTGAGTATCCATCCAGCTGTGCCTGCTCACATGCACCAGCACCAATAATACCTGGGACTGTATCGTAAGACTTGGTGTCTGGCATGAATCTATCATCAAGACAGGAAGGACAAATCAGCTTCATGGCACTGAATTACCCAATGAAATGTCATTCACAGGTTTTAAAATTCTTCCACAGATTTCTTGATCCCTAATACACATTGAATTTTGAATGACAGTAATCCTTGAGACTGGATATTCTCTGTTTTCAATCCTTTTTAAATAATATTTATATTAATTTGAGGGTTTCAGACAATGTATTGAAAATTTTGCAAGCCCTCTAATATTTACCTTTGCCACCCTCACATCCCTATTTAACTTTAAGAGATTTTTTTTGTCTTTTATATTGAGTACAATTTCTGTTGCACAACTACTCAACTACCTTCAAGGGTGGTATTTGTCTATGAGTATGGTCAACCTAAAAGAAACAACACCATTAACCAGACTCCACTACCTCCAAGCATTTGGTTAGGTTTCCACTACCAGATATGGTTGTCCTATGTAAGCGGATATAAATCCAAGTAGAGATCTGTTGGCTACTGTCAAAGAATGCATGCCACTACTGCACCCTTAGATTTATATTACAATGCTGTTCATTATTGTGGTTCATAGGCATGATATCTGGTAAGGACTGTTGGCTGCTTCCATCCTTTGGAAGCTTCCATTGTGTCATCTGATACCATGAAAGCTAGTTCTTAGAGGGGAGGCATTCCATTTGGTTACGGCACAGGGCCATTTAGACCCTGTTTCTGAAATGATTGGGTCAGCAATAAAGTCTCACCTTCCACCTTTGATGAATAAACAGGAGTACTACAATGAATGACCTGTACTATTTTGGAAGGATCTTTAACAACTCTGATCAGCAACTCAAAAGTGGGTTTCTCATGCCTGGGGATATTATTTATTTATTTATTTATTATTATTATTACTATTACTATTATTATTATTATTATTATTATTATTAATTATTATTATTATTAGGTAGTATTTGGATGCAGCATTGTCAGACCACCTGAGAAATTTTAATTTAAGCTATATATGCTTATTTATAAACAGGCTTATTTGTACTATAGGTTTTAATTTTTTGCAGTAAGGTCATAGATCTTGGAGGAAAATCTGCAACAACTACTTTACTAAATCTACATAATCCCTCACATCATTCCATATATGTATCTTTGTACCCATCAATAAGTGTAGTCCTCATCCATCATGAAGGAAACTTTTCTTTGCAACAGGTGAGAGACCATTGCAGAAAACCAATGAAAATGCAGTTGTGGAGCTCAGTCCCAATTGATCCATTTACAAAACAATACCTACACTTAAATCTCAGGAAACATTGCAGAAGAGGGTGGCAAAAATTCTATGAGCCAGACAATCAGGCAGTTTGCTATGAAGTATCTTCTAGAAATGTCAGAATCTACCCCACATGAACTCTGACCAAGGTATCAGTCTACATATGACCTGAACAAGGACAATACCAGTAAACATGCTAACATGGAAGGGGGCAAAGCTCAAGGGACCTCAACCCTAGACACACACACACACACAAAAAAGGGCACATCACTCCATTATTGAATTGAAATAATACATATGTAAGATATGTTAGCAAGACATTTAAGGTAGAATTTGTTTCTCTGGTGTCATTTCCTAGAGACTTAAATTTCTAGCAAACTGTGAACACTGTATGGAGAATAATCTTACTCAGGAAAACTGTGAATATTTCCCACACACCTTAAACTATCCAAATAAGATTTGAGGTTTTCTTGTGGTGTCAACACTTATTTACAGAATTGGCACAATCATGGGTCTCCACAAATTTTGAAGAGTATGGAAGGAGTCAGTGGAAGCTTGGAACAAATAAAGGTGAGTAGGTATTGACATGATTATATTTAAATCATCAAAGAAATAATGATAATAATAAAATAAAAATAAATGGCCCTCTCACAGCAGATATCAAATTTCAATAGTTCCTCAGATAATGGCGTAACTTCATGCCCATTTCCCCCATCGCTGTTGGAATTCTTATGGTTTGAGTTTGCATAAGTTTTGTGCAAGCTGTTACAGTCATTTGATATCAGATTTGCAAATGCCTGGTTCTGTTCAGAAGACACTGTTTTCCTTGATATTATCCACTACTCTGGTTCTTACAATCTTTCTATTCATCTTTCACAATGATCCCTGAGACTTGGGGGTAAGGTGTTATATATACATTCCATGTGGTTTTGAGCATTCCATAGTCTCTTACTTGCTGCAGTTAGATTAGTTGAGTATCTCTGTGTTAATTACCATCTACTTTTCTGATAAGGGTTGAAAGATACCTTGATCTTTGGGTTTAACAATAAGTCATTAGGATTCCTTTTGATACTGTGTCCTCTTAGAATAATAATATAATTAAAATCTGTCTGTGAATAATGGCATATCTAGAAAAATAGCCTTGGCTTCTAAACAGTGTTGGGTATGGAATTCATTTATTATTGACTTCCTTTCTTCAGTACAATTGGATAAATCCTTCCTCCTTCTAATGTCCACACCCCTTGCCTATGTCCAGCATTTCCATTCCTTCTCAGTATCTCCATTATCATCTAACTCTGCATGTTTTGGTTCTTCTCAAAAATTGACAAGTGTGTTCTACTAACATGCTTTTGGATGTATTGTCAACAGTGAAGCTAAGCCATTTGCCTAATATCAAAGCAGCTATAATATTAACATCAGCTAATTGATATATTCCCCTTTATAGATCCATAAATTTATCTGCTTTGCCTTGTATCCAAACTTGTAAAAATAAATGTAGCATGTAATTTCTATTCTTTACCACATTGTTCACTTTCAAATAAAGTCACATAACTCATGTTTTCTACTTCTGTGTATATATACCATATTATCTCTTTGGCTCTTCTAGAAATGCTCATCCTTTACCTGTGTGGTCCAATAGTATTCTTTTCTGACCTAATAAAGTAGGTCTTGCTATGCTCTTATAGTACAACATACATACCCCACATAAAATATGCTTTGATCCTCTACAATGTACTTTCAATAGTTTGGTTATAAAATAATTTTTATAAGCAAAAATTTCACGTGTGATTTTTTCTTAGAATGGGTTGTCTACTTGAGAAGATATCAAAGTCTTGTGTATGTTACTATATAGCAGTTACCTGCTAATCTACATGCAATAAATAAAACATGTACAACATTGGTTCTTGCCCTTCATAATGCTGCAACCCTTTAATGCAGTTCCTCCTACTGTAGTGAACCCCCCAACATAAAATTATTTCATTGCTATTCTATAACTGTAATTTTGCCATTGTTATGAATCATAATGTAAATATGTGATATACAGGATATCTACTATGTGATCTCTGTGAAAGGTTGTTTGACCTCCAAAGGGGTCATGATCCACAGGTTGAGAACCACCAATGTCAACTGAAAGTAATGAATTTTGTGAAACTTCCTTCAAAAATGAAAGGGTTGACTTCTCTACAGTTACTTCCCACCCACTCAGCTCCAGAGTATTTCACTCTGTAGATGCCTGGGTCTTATCTGAGAAGTGAGAACCAAGAGCTTTCCTTTCCTTTGTTATAGGTAGGTCAACCAGTGAGAGAGAGCATCTAGAGATTGGTGGAGCTTTGTAGACATGCAGCAAAGTCTTACTAATATTTGCTTTTGTGAGAAAGTTAGCTATTTTGTGATGTGAAAATGCAAGTATACCTTCTGTGTAGACAACATGGCCTTGGGAAAGTCTGTTCTCCATGTGAATCTCAGACTCTCTAGCAACAAATCACAGGGTCATAGAGGCAGACAGACCCCTACAGAGGCTCATGTTCCATGCCTTTTGCTGATCAATGACATTCCCCACAAAATTATAGATGGCATAATAAAAGACTTAGCAGATAACTTTTATTATTATTATTTTTTTAGTGAGCATCCTTAGCAGATAGAAAAGCTTATATCTGAAGAAGGCTACCTCATGCTGGTAACTAATGCTCTGTGACATGTGGTCCATTGTCAGGAACAAGTCTTAGGCTTGGTTTTCAAGGACAGATTTGGGCAGTGTAGAATTAAGCCCTAAGATCTATGCCTTTGTGTTCTTAGAATCTCTGTTTTTGTTTGTTTGTTTGTTTTCAAGACAGGGTTTCTCTGTGTAGCTTTGTAGACCAGGCTAGCCTCAAACTCACAGAGATCCACTTGCCTTTGTTTCCCAAGTGCTGGGATTAAAGGCATGTGCCACCAGGCCCAGGGTTTTAGAATCTCTGTTTTCCTTTATAAAATATAAATAGAAAAGAGCAGAAAATATTTTTTTTTTTTGGTTTTTTGAAACAGGGCTTCTCTGTGGCTTTGGAGGCTGTCCTAGAACTAGCTCTTATAGACCATTCTGGCCTCGACCTCACAGTGATCCATCTGCTTCTGCCTCCTGAGTGCTGGGATTAAAGGCATACACCACAACTGCCAGTCAGATAATATTTTTATTCAGACAGTTAAGTCATTAATTCCAGAATGTTCAGAGGCCTTACTTCTCCATAACCATTTCTAGCATGCTGGTATTGGAGATTACTGTGGAGAGGGAGGAAAGGGAGAGAGAGAGAGAGAGAGAGAGAGAGAGAGAGAGAGAGAGAGAGAGAGAGAGGAGGGATGGATGGAGAGAGGGAGGGATGGAGGGAGGGAGGAAGAGATGGAGGGAGGGAGGGAGAGAGATGGGGAGTTGAAAAAACAAGTATTTGTGATAGGCTAAAAATAAAACACTGATACAATTATTCTCCTTTCTTATTGTAATCAGAATTAGGACAGAATTGAAAAGGATTTCTTTTTCATTGTATAAGTTAGAGGGTGTGTGTGTGTGTGTGTGTGTGTGTGTGTGTGTGTGTGTGTGTGTTTGTGTGTGTGTGTGTGTGTGTGTGTGTTCCCTTAGAAAGTGAAGGCTGCAAGAGTAGCTCTCATACTGTGATGTGCTAGGTGACAAGGTATGCTGCCTATTCCCAATGTTTGTGGTGTTTAAAAACTGAAAATTGCCACTTACAAATTCATAGATCATGAGTGAGAGGGAAGTAGACTTGCTTGGATGATAGTGAAAAGAGTGAGTCTAGAAGGAGAGACAGAGACAGTCAGTCAGAGAGACAGATAGACAAACACACAGAGAGAGAGAGACAGAGAGAGAGATAGAGAGATAGAGACAGACAGAGAGAGAGAAAGAGAGAGAGAGAAAGAGAGAGAAAGAGAGAGAGAGAGAGAGAGAGAGAGAGAGAGAGAGAGAGAGAGAGAGAGAGAGAGAGAGAATCTTTTTCCCTTATTCCGAAGAAGCTTGCTACCAGAGCTTTGGAAATAAAGGGTGACACAAGGAACTTCATACTTTAAAGTAACAAATGGGTCCCAGCACTTAGCCTGCAGTATAGAGAGCAATTTTTTATCCAGGGAAGGCAAAATTGGGCCTAGTGTAACCTGATACCTCAGGCTATTGTCTAATTCAGGATTTATTAGCTGAGGCTGCTTTGAGCTCAGAAGTTTGGACACTGTTCAGGGACCATGTCTCTAGAAGGTAATGTTTCCTCTTCTGAGGAAACCTCTCTGTAGATGAATATAACTCTGTCTTTTGACATCCCTATGACACCTCCATTTTAACTCTGTTCTAAGACTGTCCTAGTGTCAAGCATGTGGTGTTAGGTTAATAGAATCTCACAGGAAAAGAGGCGTCTCCAGCATTTGTATATGCAAAGGAGGGGGACATCAAATTCAAGTAGCTTAAAATTCCCAATTCTATCTATTATCATACTTATGAACTTGTAAATAGTTTACTTCTGTGAGTCTTTATTTCCTCTCTACACAAACTAATGTCTCAATGACTATCTTAGAATTGTGTAAGAATTAAAAGAGGAAGTGGAGGTAAATCATTTAGCTCCCAGGTTGTGCAGTTTGAATAGTGGGTTCTACCATTTAATATTCCTCAGTTTTTGATGTACCAATCATATTTTACTGTAAAATATGAACAACAAAAAATATCAGTAGGTGCTTAAAAGTTCCACATCTCTAAGGGTCTCAACTGTAACCAAGTGGCAAGCATAATGACATTCACTCCATAAATTTCTTGTCCTTTTTAAATCAACATTTTACCCAGAGGTATTCTTCTGATGGATCTTGCAGATGGACATGAAATCAAGCAGGGGCATGATTAGACTCCTAAATCAATGCTGAGAGCCTTTGTCATACCTTCCCCAGCCTTAATTCACTGCCAACCAAAACTTATGAATGTAGATGAAAGTAAATATTGGAGCCATTGATAAAAAATCTATCATAGTTATTGTGTTTTTAGAACCATTCCCCATATATAGAAGGAAAATCTACCACAGTAAGTAAAACAGAACTCTCATATCTCCCTTTCTAATCAAAAGAGGAAAACATATTTCCTTGCCCTTTTCCTGCTACAGAACTATGGAAAGTAAATTAAACAGACTATATTAGTTAGTTTTGCCCTGAAAAAGTACCTGATTCAAAGCAACTTAAAGTGAAAATATTTACTTCTGCTTATGGTTTCAATGGATAGGGCCCATCATCATCATGGAGACATGGCAACCAGTGCATGCAGGGTCTGAACATGTCTCTTCTACAGCTAGCAGGCATGTAGAGGACAGGAAAAAGGATGAGGCTAACAAATCTTAAGGAACCACCTATAGTGACCTACATCCTAAGCAATGTTCTACCTTCTGAATTTCCAACAGTTTTCCAATACAGCATCATCAACTCAGGACTAAATGTTCAAACACATGAGCCTATAGAGGGCATTTCATATTTATTTATTTATTTATTTACATACTTACTTAGGTTTTTGAGACCTAGTTTCTCTGTAGCATTTCATATTTAAACCATAACACATATTAAGCACACACTCCTTCCATCCTAAGGTATTAATTTCTTTTTAATGATTTATGGAAATCACTTTAATACAATCTTATTATTAACCAATGAATACTCATGGTGCAAAATTCAAAGATTTTTAAATGGCCATATGCAATAAAAATATATTCTTCCTTTGCCTTACTTTCCCTTCACACAGTGTTTACAGATATACAGATAGTCATGAAATTTTGAGAATATCTCCATTATTGTTTGTTCCCTAAATATCTGCTATAAGTTTTGACCTTCCCCCTATATTTAATATTCCTGGTAAATGTATTTTTGATAATGATTATGTTGGTGGAGCCAGGATTAGTTAACACTTGCTGCTTACTAACTGCACTCTAAGGTGGTTAACAGAAAAGCTACAAGAAAATAGTTGAGATTCAAACTTCATATTTCAAACATATGTGACTTCACTTAGCTCTAGTCACAGGCTGGCACTTGTGGGTTCCAGAATCATATTCCAATCTGTCTTCTTAGAAATCCTTCAAGTCCCCCCTTTGGTTAATTCTTAAACATAATGTTGATAAAGCAGAACATTTTCAGCAACTCTTCTTTCCTTTTCTGCTTGGGGACAAAACATAGCATACCACCCCACTTTGGTATCGGCTGTATGCTTTGGTGAAGTCAAAGATTTTGTGAGCCACTTGGTTATGAGGTAGTTTCATACACAGCATGTGAAGAGCAATATTGGCCTGGTACAATAATTAAAGTAACAACTTACCATCACTTCTATAGATTTTGTCTGCTAGATTTTTCTTGCACTATCCTATTCCTCTGAGGTATCCTTTTCCTTAATCATTGTCATTACATGTCTAAAACATAATTATAAAGGCGATACATAATCAATATAAGATAACACAATAAAGGAGGTACATAAGCAATATAAGATAACATGGGCTTAATTTCTGTTCATGTGGTGATTGTTTATACTCCAGTGTAAAAATGTATAATTGTATAGAATATTGCAAGAACTTATTATATCTTTAATTTAAAACTTGACATGTAAAATGTACTCAGTGGGTGCTTCTAATTTATATTACGTGTTTTCTTAAAAATGTTAAAACTACCATATTTTGAGATGGGCTGTTGTATATATAACATTTTATAGATAACAAAACTGAGGTTTGGAGCTGATAATTCATTCACATACAGTTAAATGTCAAGGTACAAATTAGGCTTCTGTTTCTAGATTATGGACCTTCACCATTCCGTTGTGTTAACTAGATGATTGCTGAACTGTCTTGTAGCTTTCTGCTATATGGTTCTTTGGTCAGGTAGGCAGGAGTCTAAGTAACAGAAATACTTTATCTAGATTAGCTCTTTCAAAATTGTAAGGTGCCCATCTGGGATGGTCCAGCATGTAATAGTGATGGGAAAGCTCTCCAAAGACACTGAGTGAAAAAAAAAATCCTTCCAAAATATGTTCCAATTGCAAGGGAAAAATTTCAGTTGTGTGCTAGCATCTTCAACACTTGGAACACATGCTAATCTCCTTGTTTCTCTACTCTTTCATAAAAAAACAGTATAAAAGAGCAGCTTCTTCTGATAAGACCAACCTCTCCTAAGTAAGAAATTCTTGTAAGAATTTCATTAAGAGATATATTTTCAATAATTTTCACATTGTCTTTTCATTGAAGCATAGATTTCTGGCTTCCCAGTAACTGTGAAATTGAAAGTTCTCTTGTAAAGGGCATTTATTTGACCTTTGATAGTTGATTTAAAGGAAATTAGTAAAGAAGTAGCCTACTGTATGAAGAACAGATATTATGAAGGTGGTAGTCAACTGAAAATACTTCACAAAGTAATATATATATATATATATATATTATATATATATATATATTGTTTGGTAGACTCTCTTCTACTATAATAGGTCCTCAAACTGTTTTTTCAGGGCCAAGTGACCTTCAAACAGTTTAATACTTAACAACACTAAATAGTGATTTTTAATTTAGAAGCAAAAATTCTAAGTTGTTTCCTTAATGATAGGGCCCATTACAAACATAATAATCTAGATGCAGAAGTCCTGGGCCCTATGCTGTCTTACCTCACTATATAGCTATGTGTCTGTGCATAAATTATTCTTGCTATATGAGTTTCAGAATGCCTATTTACTAAATAAGGAGTTTTAACTAGATGATTTCAATTCAAAGATCTGGATATTATCAATATTATTTGTATTTAAAAATCATTTAATATTGATAATTTCAAATGTTTTTATAATAAATCTGATAATAAAGAGAAACAATATATTTGCAATAGAAAGCTCATTAGCATATGTTGATAGGATTTGATTACTGTTTGCATGTGTTGAAATGAAACATTTGGTAAAAATTAAACCTTATATGCAAATGCGTGCAACAAGCCTACTTTTGAAATAATAATTCATTATCTCTGTTATAATATATGTGAGTGTCTTCTTGTTTTCTCGAAGCATACCATAGCTATTAAGTTAGTGCATTGGAAGCTTACCAAGAAAGTATAAAAGAGAATCCTACCTTCCATTAACATAAATCCCAGAATTCCACCTGTCTGAAATTGTAAGCTATTAATAGGTGACAAGACTGTCACTAGAAGTTCATTTGTAATGTTGTCATTGGAACCTAATGAACATTTAGGACATATTTTAGGAACTGTAAATTTTTCTTTTTACCAGAGTGTAGAAAAGGGGAAGTGCACTTTTGCTGTAGCAAAAAGATTTTGTGGCACAATGAAACAGCTAACTAAAGTGTTGAATTTTTCTTTTGCAATTTCCTTTGATTATAATACTATGATGGAATAGTGGTAGAAACTCAAGAATATTTTCTTTACTATGTTTATCTTACAGATATAATAATATATCCAGAACAATATAAGGTCTTATTCATAGTCACATGATTAATTGTTGCATTTTTACCTGGCCCAAAATCTCCTGATTTCCAGCCCAATGTGCTGATATGTAAATACGTGTAACACATACACAGATTTTACATATATATTTATTTATTATACATAGATTTAAACTATATATGTGTATATGCATATATATGGGTATATATATATTATATATATATATATATATATATATATATATATGGAGAGAGAGAGAAATAGAGAGAGAAAGAGAGACACCTTAGGCATGCATGCAAATGCAATGATCACTGTGCAGGTCAAGCCTAGAAAGTCATAAAGTTTGTCAAATTCCTCACTAATGGTATATTCCTGACTGCTTCCTAAGCACCCTCTGCAGCAATTATGCTCCAAACTGCCAGCACTCACCACCTCTCTTGATTGCTTTCCTTGTTCTGTAATAAATTCCTCTGACAAACTCAATTTAAGGAAAGAAGTATTTGTTACAGCTCCTGATTTGAGGGTCCACTCCTTTACAGCAGGAAAGCCACAGCAGTAGGAGTTCGAGACAACAGGGGTCAATTACATCTGCAGCCATGAAGTGGAGAGTGAGGATGGCTCAATCTCAACCAGCTTTCTCCTTTTCCATACAGTATAGGACCCACCCCAGGGAATGCTGCCACTGTCCTTTGGTATTACTGCCTTTGTTAGCCCAATCAAGGCAATTCCTCACAGGCATGCCAACACAGAGGCTAACGTAAACTAAAATATTTCTCACAGGTGTTTCTTGTCTCCCAGGTGATTCCAGATCATGTCACATTTACAAGTAACCACTCAAGCCAACTTGGAGAATATTAATGTTGTAATATTAGATTGATTGAAGTAAATTGTTTTCAATTTATTAGCATTTACTAATTTTAGAAAATCAGTTTCATTGTAACATTTTATACATGTGTATAATGTATCTGATCATCTTTAGTTCCTTGTTATTATATTTTGTTCTCCCCTCTGTTGCCCTTTCCTATACCTCCAAGATCTATCTCCATGTGTTATATCTGTGGTTTTCTTTTATTGTTAGTGTTGCAAATTTACATACATATAAATATACAAATACAACACGCTGAGTTCATATTATTTTGCTTATATGTATATGTGTCTAGGTCTGATGACTCAGTATTATATAACCAATTATATAGTTCATTCCTAGAGGTGACTGATTCTCCCTCTCTTAGCAGCCATTAATTGCTTAAAGTTCTACAATTAGATTTGGAGACATGAGAGACTTTCCCCTCTATGGTGGCATGCCATCTGGTGTTGTCAATATTGGGTATTCATTCCTGGTACTGAAATTCTGTTAACTACTTATGAATGGTATTGCTATAGAATCTATGAGAGAACCTGCTATTGTCACTTTCCTAAGCCAGCTTAAGTTTTGACGACAATGTAAATGCTTGCCCTTATAATGGCTATGTAGATAAGTGTAGCTCTCATCTCCTCATCAATGAAGCTTTGTTTTCCCACAAACAAAACCCAAGACATAAAGCAACAATTGGCCAAAATATAGGGAACACTTAAAACATGAAGTTCCCAGCCTGAGATGTTACACCTAACACACAACCCCTACACCTTAGACTCAGGGAAAATCATAGAGAAAGAGGTGAAAGGATCAGAAGAACCAGAAGACAATGATATCTGCTATGAGATAACACCTTCTATATATAAGAGGAAAGTTACATCCGTGAAATATTAACATATCAGCCTAGATCAGACCAGAAAATTGATTGTTTTGATTCTGAGGGATTTACATTTTTTCTGTAAATTATGAATTCATTGTGGAGTGAGAATCTAGATTCCCTCACTTCATAACACCAAGTCCTAGACCAGAAAGTATAACTTAAGTGGAAATGAATACCAAATAAAAATTAAATATAAAACCTAGTGATTTTATTAAACTTAGTGACTTATCTATGTTTGCACAGCTAGTTGAAGATCAGGTGAAATAAAATAAACAGCCCTCATGAAGTAATTAGTTTAGAGGTAACTTTATGGTAAATTGTGCTAACTCTATATCATTAAAATAAGTATTACGATTGAAGTAATTTACTATGAATGTAGTTGCTTAAGATGATGCAACTGTTAATATACTAAGAAATGAGGCTGGAAAATCACATTTCATAGACAATATGAATTAAGGCTATTATAGCTCACAAAGTTTTGTCTCTGAATGATCATAATTGTAATATCATGGCTAAATGAAGAAATACTAGACATGAGAACACAAGACAGAAAGTAAACAATACTTATGACCTTTCCTAACCTGTCTACCAAACACAAAGTATTCCCAGGCACACCATAGTACATCAGTAACAGGAGACAAGGGATGATTTAACACCTATATTTTCTACTAATTTTAGAACTTTGAACAAGTCAACTAGATTACTTATCTTGATCTTATTTGTGTATTGACAGTTATACTTAAGAAGGGTATTCATTTAATTTAAAGATGCAGGCTTATTAAAATGTTTTGGAGAAGCATATTTCATATGGCAAAGTCAATAAAGAGCAGTGATTAATAAAAGCCATGTCATTTCTAGTTATACTATGTAACTAATATAACAGGAAAATTTCTTCAAAGCACATAAGAAAACTACTTATAATGTGTACTACATTGTAATCATAGTAATATTTTACCCACTATAACTGCAAGTTTCTTGAGGGAATCATACACCAAATTATGGTACAGTAGTGAAAATTTGAAATGATTAATGTTTGCATCTAACAATCCAAAGAAATCCTAATGTTTGAAGAAAAACAACTCATTGTGTGTGTGTGTGTGTGTATGTGTGTGTGTGTGTGTGTGTGTGTGTATGTGTGTGTGTGTGTGTGTGTGTGTGCATGTGTGTGCACACACAGACACACACACAGGAACACATACACGTGCACACATGCACACACTCACACAAACATGGGTTTGGGTTTCATATACTTTTAAATTTTGCTCCCAAGTAAAATAGTGTAAAGGACTATCCTATGACCCCAGTCAAAAAGTCTCTCTCTCTCTCTCTCTCTCTCTCTCTCTCTCTCTCTCTCTGTGTGTGTGTGTATGTGTGTGTATGTGTGTGTGTGTCTGTCTCTCCACATACACTCGTACTCATATGTATGTATGTATTTATATAATATGTATATTCAGTATGTACCTATATAGAAAGAGATAGAAAGGTAGATAGATAGATAGATAGATAGATAGATAGATAGATTGATAGAGAAATAAAAACAAAATTGTTATTTCTCACTTGCTCACCAAATCAAACTAGATAGTATCTTACAACTTAATGTTGAATTCATCGTACTTGAATATGAGAAAAACCTATTTTTTAAGTGTTATCTAAAACTATTGCTTCACATGAATGATGTATTTCAGTCCCTGGTCTTCTGACTGTTCCCTGAAGGTATTCTATTGTTTCAATCTTTATACTGTTTTATTAATCTTATCTGCCTTCTGAAATTCAACTTAACATTCACTAAGTATCTATGACAATTTCTATAAACATATCAATAAAAGCAAAATTTTCATCATGGCCATCATTAACTAAGTTCTCATCTGTGCCAAGTACAGTATGCCAAGCAATTATACCATGTTCCATGATTCTCTGTACTACAATATTTGTCTCATTGATTGTCCATTATACTAATCTCCATCTACCTTTTATACTCCAAATTTGACATTGGGACTTGTGAAGTAAAGCCATGTTTAATCATACTGAAATTTTTTGAGATGATCTTATTGTAGGGTTTCAGTCAATATTTGGTAAAAAGATGAACAGCAGGGTTGAGTTTTATTTAATATATATTTATTTAATGAGAACAGTTTATAGGAGATCCAAATAACTCATTAGAGATTTGCCTCAGAATATAAATTTCTTTCCCAATATAAAATGTATTATATGGTCTAGACAGCCACACATTCATATAAGGCCCTAATATTGGATAATGGGAATAAAGATGAAGGGTGAAGACACCGGAATCTCCTGAATGTTTAAGCTTTCAGATATCCTCTACCAACAAAGAGTCAGGCACAGATTCACATGCAATCACATCTGGAACTATTCCACATGCTTTGCCAGAATCCCTATGGCTTTTAGCAGACAGTACATGAGGGTATCTATAAATAATCACTCAAATGTAAAGACATCCATCCTGCTAGGTTAAATATAGATATTGGATTAGCTCCATGGAGGAGGGAACAAGTGGTTTCCAACTCAAAGAAATTGTTATAAATACCATTTGGTGTATGAATATGCACAGTGGAGATTTCCTTCCATAAGGACACCAAAATAGAAATTAACTCAAAGCTAATGTTATAGCTGTTGCTGTCTTCCCTGCTCAATGTCTCTGCATCTGGACCCCTATCCAGATGCTAATATGTCTAAAAGTGCCTGTCAAGTGACAGTTTCCCCATCTGTTCTATATATACCTTCCCACTACTTACTAGCAATTGTTCTCTTTCATGGGAGGAGGTGTCCATATGGGTTACATGCATCTGAATTTTTTCGTTTTATATTATGCTTCAGAGTAGAATAGTGGACATTACTGACCTATGACTCCAGTCAAAAGCACATGTCTTCTCCTCTCTACTTACAAGTTGTAGATTCTTAGGAAAGTTATTCTTTGTCTTGTCAGTTTGCATTTTTATGGCGCAGGGGTAATCTCATATACATGGTAGTGCATGGAGAATATTTAATAAGATACTGTGTGTAAAATTGAAAATTTATTCCTGTTCTTATTGAACAGATGAGGAAATCATGGATATTAAAGGAATATTATGTTGTAGAGACATTGTATATAGTTAGAGGTTGAGCTAAGTCTGACTCCACAAGCATCAGATGTAAGAAGGTTTAATGCAAGTGTAAATACTAGAAATTTGTTTCTATATTGCCTTTAGAATCACAAGGCTAAACAGCATCATGCATGTACCCATAATACATGTGCATATCTTTAATTTTTGTTGAGTTTCTTTCAAGCAGTATGTATTGAAGATAAGGAAATGAGAAGCAAATATCCTTACGGTGATTATCCTCAAAGATGTTCCCAGGCCATTGGCTCAACAACAGAGCTAATATTAGCTGACAGCTTTTAGTTTATGATATATCTCATTAAGTGATATGGCTATATTAAACATTTCATATATTTAACTAATTTCATCCTCTTCTAATCACATGAGATATCAATCTCAATTTTTGTGCTGTTTTCCTATGAGAGAAATTGAGGCACAAATAAGGGAAATAATCTACATACATTAAAGCATCTAGTAAGTGATTACTATAATTTTGTTCACATACAATGTTGTTTTTAAATCACCCTTTTCAACAGTAAATTATTCTTTCTCAATGCAGGTGGAACACTGGTGATAATAGCATGACAATACAAAGAAGCACAAAAGATGTGGAAGATCAACACTAGGTCTCCAATCCCAACAAAATTTGGGGATCCAAGAAGATTGTTTTGGGATATTGTCCCTGTAATATTTTAAGCGATATTGTTAAGTCCAGAATTGAAAATTGGGTAGATTTACATGGAACTAATATTGACTTCTATTGAATTACAGAAAGTAGACAATAACAAAAATACATGTAGTTTTATGATACCTGGTGTTGTTCAGCACCTTCTCACATATTTTTTTTTTTTGCTTAAGCTGTTTAGTGCTACATCTGTGATGAAGCCAGGAGAGCAGTTAGTATCTCAATTTTATAAGTAAAAAGACTCAGGTCAAAGAGGTGATCACTGAAATCTCTACTTACTAGTTGTGGAGTATTAGGAAACTTGTTCTGAATCTCATTAGTTTGTGTTTTTATGGCACAGGGATAATGAGATTTTTTTTATTGGACTGCTTCCACAAGCATCAGATGTCATGAAAGGTTTAATACAAGTCTAAATCTTAGACATATCACAACAAAATCCTCAAATAGGGACAGGTGGTATAGATATTGCATGTTCTTGGCTAAAATGAGAGACATTTGTGGCCAGAAGTGGATGACTTGCATTCTTCCCTGGGGAAAAGATTTACCAGCTTTGGAGTAGGTGTGAGTAAAATAAGGACACGGATAAAGCCGTCATTTTTCAAAGAAAATGTCCTTTGGGTCATGCAGAGGTTCTGCTCTGTACAACAAAAAGTGATAATATTATCAATTGGAAGCATTTTAAAAGACAGCATAGTGCTCTGATCTTCCAGGACACAAACCTTAGTGACCCTGGAAGAAGCTGATGTGAAGGACATCTTAACTGGCTGACATAGTCATAAAATAGACTCCCGCATACAATATATGGCACTGTAATCTTATTTAGATGAACATTACCAGAACTAGGTACTGCATATCTTCCAGGGCACTTTTCCCTTCAAGAACAAGTAAAAAACCAAGCATATTTATTTCATAAATGAGTATATTCATTTCAAATTTTAATATACATCTCAGATAGTCCATAGTGAAACCTAAAGACAGATATTCTTCTTTGTAAGTGAATAATTAAAATCTAGTTACATTTGTCTAGTTACATTTATAAGGCATTATCTTGTAATATTTATAAATAGGAAAAAGGACTGTGTATTATTCACCATTATACTCAAGTTGACCTGGAACCCATGTAAAATAGTTTGACTGAACTGAAGCAATCTATAATATAGGTTAATATTGTAACCTATATTTAACCTATATTTTAAGCTATATTTTAACCCCATGATATTTTAGTAGTTTAGAATGGGTATAGTTGGGTTTCTTTCATGTGTTTATTGATAGCAGTCAATTTTCTACAAGTTTTTTTTGGCATTGGACAGCCTTTGTAACACATTGGATCCCTTGACTAAGTTAACTTTGTTGATTTTTCTCATTTCTCATTCATGTGGTCTATCACTTTCCATCCTGTCACATGAGCAAGCCCATACGGCAGAGTCAGAAAGAAACACACATGTAGGCTTAAACTAGTATCTTAGCATCTCATTTCAGATATAGACCAGCTATACTTCAAGTAAAGACAGTACTAGATGTCTACGATGCAGTCTTTCATACCACATGTTGTCTTCCTTTTGCCCTCAGCAATAGAAGAGTAGAATCATTTAATTCAAATAACTATACACCCAGATATCCTGATGTTGGGTCTTGCAGTCAAAAGTAATACTATCCATGATTGGCAGGGAGGTTAGCGGTTTGCCTTGGGAAAAAAAGAAAGATTCAATGAATAGTGAGAGGACAGAATAGAGGATGGATGATTAGTGAACCAATTGAAAAGATCATTAGACTGCTGCTCCCGTTATAAGTGAAGGTAACTTCTTTATAACTCTTCTTTCACTTCCAGGACTTCCTTAATAGTCTTACTAGGGAAGAAACCGTATCCTTAATGATTTGAAAGCCATGGAGCTTACTTCTAAAAATATAGTAATTTGGGGCATTGCTGTTGATATGGTATATGTACAAAACAGAGAATACACTGGTAACCTTCTGGCCACCCCTCTTTATGATCATATTACAAACTCCCATGGTCTTTGAACTTAGCACATTATCTGTATTTTGCTTTCCTGCTTAATTTAAAATATTTCTCTCAGTGAGGGCAGCATCTTCATCTGGATAATTGTTATTCTTATTCCACTGTCCTATGATGGGGACCCCATAGGTCTTTACTGATTCAGTTCAATTGCAATTCTCTATAACACATACAGCATGTTGATAAAAGAACAAAGTAACCCTGTAATTCTAGGATGTGACAGTAGGATTCAGCCTTCCTAATTATGTCCCCAGAATTCTACAATCATCCAAAGGAAACACCTATCACTAAATGTTCTGAATCCCCTAGTTCAAGGTCAAGGCCAGGTGTTTGTAGAAACACTCGTGTTATCTATGATGGCTCTGTCAAAATATAAGCAATTTTGATGTGGGCTGAAAATCTGATGATAATTGCAATAATCATTATGAAAAAGATGTGTTGTTCTTTTCAACTCTTATTAACCTGGATTTTGTTTAAGAGCTTTCCAATTAGCTTCTTGTATCTGCATAGTTAACCTTTCTCTGAGGTTTCCTCTTCAGGCCCTCTCTCTCCAAGCCCTCAGCCCTCATTTCTGCCCATGAAGTCTCACAGGAATAGCTGGAATTCAGCCTCCTGAACAGCTTCTGAGCATAGGATAATTGCAATATAATTAATGAATTAAAAAGAATGAAATGTTTTAAGTGCTTTCAATATTCCCCTTCCTATAATTATCTACAGGAAACATATTCATTAACAATCTTCCACTGACAGGCCCTAGGCTCTGTTACACTATCTCAGCTTCCAATAAGAAAATGAATTGATGACCTCCCCAGATCATGTCTTTCATTTTTATGGAAATCGAGGGGGGGGGCAAAGCTGGACAGCACTGTGGAAACTGTTTACCAGATCAAACTCCTTCATCTGCTCTTATTCTGGGTTACACCTTGGATAGTTTCAAATGACAAAAGCATTCTCTCTGTCTGCATCCCCCAGACTTGTTTTATTTAGCTACTAAAGGAAATACAACACTAGTTGTGGCTTCTATTAAGTTCAAATTTCTCATATATTGTCTTACCTTTAACTTCAACTAAAAATGATGAATCATTAATTCATGCAGATGCTCTAGTCACTCATGTCATGTGTTTTAATGCTGTGCTCATAGATCCTCATTTATAATGGGGAGTCAAAGGGTATTCAGAGTGATAGTACGTGCTTTGGGTAGAATTTCACTTTGTCCTTTGGGTGGACTCGATTTATGTTTAGTTATATATTTATATTCTTTAATATTTAACATATATGAATTTTACATTATAATATTATATTAAAATAATGTTATTGATAGATGACTTCAGGCTGTGATTTTGAGTGACCAGGGATATCTAGTCATTGGCCACTTCACTGGAGATAATTTCTCATTCAGTTAATGAAAAAAAATAATAGAAGGAACATTTTGGGTTAGTGTCCCATCCAATATTCATTTTGCATTATTTGTTTATTATTTATGTGAGTTTCTAATATGTGAAAGGTGTTAAGCCAAGATCAATGTGGAATACACTGATGAATGATGAAGGAATGTTGCCCTCAGAGAGATTTTACAGACTAGAGAGGGGATGAAATTTCAATCTATAAATAATGGAGACTATAATAGGCACAGGACTAGAAGCTGGATGATAGGAGCAATAAAAGCAGCATGGAGGGCCAGAGGAGATGGATATTATATTCAGCCAAGGCAATCTGAGGATATGTTATAGACAAGAGAAGCTTTTGGCTGGAGCCTAAAGGATGGATAAGGTTTGGATAAGCAAATGCTAAGGAAGAATTCTTAGCAGAGGTTCCGAAATTGAATCCAAGGAAGAAGGATCTAGCCAGACGGACTGGGGATGGAATAGTTTTCATGTTCTGTATCCTTGGGAGGTGGCTACAAGGGTAGATAGCTAGAATTGCAGCTTCAGAGCCATCTGACGAGGCCTTTACATGTATGTTATGACAAGAGCCTGAGCCCATAGCAGGTTTTTAGTTGAGGTCTAATAGACTCGTTCAATTTAAAAAGACAACATTGCAGCAGGGTAGTAAATAGTTCAGGAATATGGTGTGAGGCTGCCAATAGGAATTCAAGTCAGAAGATTAATATGTTTTTTAAAATAATCACCATGACCCAAAATCAACTTTGTGAAGAAAGGTCCCACAGACACTTTTAAAAGCCAGTCTTCAAGAAGCATTACCTCAGTTGAGGTTTCCTTTTCCAAGGTGATGCTAGCTCCTGTAAAGCTGACAAAAAATCTACCAGCACAATTAATTAAAGAATTACATTAGGTAATAAAGAGTGATTAAGCACAACATCCCAGATCAAATCCTACCATTATCAGTTTATATAAAAATGGACACAAACATGATATTTTACTTTGGCACAAACACAAATGAATAGAAAAATTAAAGAGCAGAACAGTTGAAGAACACAGGGGAGTCATGGAACAAAGTGTACATTTTAAGATGGAAATACTCATAAGCCATGAAATAGTTATTAGCATCAGTAAAATTCGAATTTAGGCATAGGTTCTTAGAGGTTAGCTGGGGATTCTGATTAGGTAGACTAGACCATAACCAAATGATTTGGACAGGTAGACTATTAAAAGGCATAGTTGGGTTTAAAGCAAGTGAGAATTTAGGTATTATCTCATAATATCAGAGCTCCATAAAGAGAGTGCTGAAGACTATTTAAGGCAGGCCTGAGTAGTCTGTAGAATATACAGGAATGTCTGCTTCTAAACATTCAGAAGATGCGACAAGATTTCTTTTGTACTTTGAAGTGAGCTTATAGAGGCTCTTTCAATCATCAGAGACAAAGCTAAATTGGATTTATATTTTCTTGCTTGACTAAAAGGCCTCATCACTTTTATAAGTACAGAAACCAAGCACTGTCATCATATCCTCAAGATGATATCCCCTCATTTAACTGGAAAGTCAACAGTTTTTAATCTCAGATTTTATAGTTGTGGGCTGAGTTCAGAGGCTACCTTCTGAAAGTCTGAGGTTCATGTGATTGAAATGGAGATGATATATTAAAAAAGACAAAGGTACTCTGGAGGATGGAAATAGGTTATGGAGTCAAGACAGAGCTAAGGCTAAATATCTTCTGCATTCCCCATAATCATGACCCTTTGTAGCTCATTTACCCCATAGCCTCCTTCTCCCAGAATCAGAGATCAAGGGTTTTATTCTTTCACATGCTTTGTCTGTTACATGTATCCTTGGTCTTGAAAGGGTTACCAGTCAATATATCAACTAGCTTCTTTCATATTTTTATTTTGACCCTTTTCTTCTATTCTTCTGCCACAACTACTTAGTTTCTAAAATCAGGCTGCTTGAATTATATCCCTTCTCCTTTCTCCTTTCTTCAATTCAATATTCTCATCTCACCTCGTAGGGTCATTTTGTGGGAGAAACTAGCTAATGTAAATGAGTAATTAAATGGAGAAACTGAAAGTCAGTAGAGATGTGGCAAAATTGCTTGGCCTTCTTTTCCGATTACCATGCTTAATCTGTCTGGTTGACTAGATCTTAAAGAAATGGCATTACCAACTCACCATCGTTTTTCTATCTGGTAAAGATAGAGGAGAACTAGAAACATCAAAGAAAAGTGTTAGATGTTTGTACATCTCACTGCTGATCTCATCAGTTGATATAATGAAGGGTGACCTATATAGTAGGATAGCTTTATCTTGTTGGTATCACATGGCCATCTTGAAATAGAGACAACTTTGGGCTTATAGTCATGGCAATTATATAAGCAAACCAATATAGTGAGAACTAGGAATATGGTAATTATAATAGAGTTCTTAACACTTCATAATATTAGGAAGAGGGAGGGAAAATAACAAAACTCTTATGTGGGGTTCCAGAAATTATTCTTTCTTGTGACAACAGTGTGCCAGATGCAACTTATCTTGAATTCTGTTACTATACAAAGGAAACAAATAGTTAATTGAAAGTGTCACTATATTACACAGATTCTATGAAACCTATGATATACTTTATAGTGATATAGAGTTTGGGGTCATCACCCAAATTCCATATTCATGCATTGTAAGCCCAATAAGTTCATTGTTCATCAAGTTGGATTTAATAGGCATCCTTATTTTGATGTCTTCGTACCCTATATAGAATGAATCAATGTTTGTTCACATCTCCATAGTAAAAGCTAGCACAACTAACCATCATGGTTTCAGGTTTATGTTCCACTTGGCAAACATTCCAAGCAGAAAAAATATTCTACAGTAAAGTGTGAAAGTGAATTTTATAGGCATTATGTGGGTCTTCTTTACTCTCTAGTAACCCTTTGTAGCTAAGTCATGAGAATAAACCAAAATAATTAGACATAACTCACTTTCCCACTCTTTTTTTTTTTGGTGGCAAACACCTTAAAGTCTAGACAGAAATTAGCTTTTGAACTCCATGGATTATCAGAAGCTAAACTTCCTGTAGTAATTATCAAAATGTAATTTCCTGATGAATAACCTCAGAAAATCCTGGAAAATGCTACCTAAACACAAAATTTCAAACCATGTCCAAGAAGTACAAAAAAACCCCCAGAAACTTAGAGATTTCCAAAAATCTGTTTTAGCAGTCCTTCACATAATTCTCATATATGCTTACCTTTGAAAATTGTTATTCTAGAAAAGGCATTGACTAGTTCAAGGAAAGGAATGTCAGAATGCAAAGTAAACAAAAGAAACAGGTGCCCATCACATCCAGCAACCTAAAAAAATATCATCATGTCCATGTTATCTTCAGCAACTCTGACTATTGACAATATAATGGACTAGAACAAAGTCTTGTCTAATACACCTAGAACCCAGTCTCAGGTTAAGAGAATACTGGTGCTAACCAAGCATTCTTTTCATAAGTAAGCTGAAAAGAAAGCAAAAGAAGAAGGCCATCCTTGCTTCAAGGCCCTGTACCTTATTGTGTAGACTGTTAACTTTGCAGGGGATTTTCCACATAAGTAACTACTGCCTAATAGAAGATTGCCCAAATGCATTTTCAAGATACTAGTCTCCCTGTTGCCTTGGTGGAATTCAGGCCCTGAAAAATTATAAGGATAATGAAGACATCCCTAAAATTTCATACTTGTACATATCTTGAAATGTTTGACATATTCAGAGATTCTTCATGGTAAAATGACATGGCTTTCTGCAGATGTTATTGATTGCAGGGCCAAGATCTTCAAATTTTACATTTAAAAATTTTCCCCATGCCTACAACAGATCAAGCAATCTTTACAAAATGAATTTGACTAGAGTCAACAAGCATTTATTGAACAGGAAATATGAGGCCAGGACTGCGGGAAATGCCTGAGCTTAGAATGAGGGAAAAGCATGGACCCTTCCTTAGGAAGAAGTCCCAAGCTAGGGAGGATTATTAAATGAACATAGCTAAAACAGTAAGATAATTTCCTGGACAATTGTGTCCTGTCACTCTGTTGTTATGTCCCACACATCTGAAATGGTTCTCTATGTTCAGGGACTTTTCAACCAAAGTATATTGGTGAAGAAGTTACTTCTTATGTTGAACCTGAAAAAAGACAGATATAAACTTTATAATCCACACACAATGAAGGGAATTGGTGACCTATTAGTGATCCCTGGTTAGAGATGTGATATGCATAATAAGGAAAAGGAAATATTTAAAAAATATATCATTGTAGCTGATGAAGCATTTTTCTGGTTTCCATGCATTTAGTAAAAATACATAGACTGAGTAATGAGGAGGGTAGGCTGAAAATATGGTGTCTAAGATGGGAACTGAAGGATATAAAATCAATAAGCTGCCACCTATCTCTTCTAAAAGAGTTCTAGTTCCAGAGGACATAAAGGTTATGAAACATCACATCTTTTGATTATACTACAGTGGGAAGCAAGTCACAACATAGGAGTTTTGGGTGGAAATACATTTATTCTACAGTGTCCTCAAACTAGACTAAAAATATGTCAGGATAAACACTGTCTTCTTACAATTGCGTGTTTTGGCTAACAAGTTGTGAGCACAAGTAGGTACCTAGGAGTTTGTTGAGAAAGCAAAGTGCATGAAAACATATAAGATATTTGGTATAAACCATAACTATGGTGGTACTGCTGGGATTGCCACTGAATCTAGAGGACCAGGAAAAGCTTTCCAGAGCTGGTCTAGAGAATGGAGTATCACATCTTTTATGTTACATTTTTAATTCTTCTCTCATATAATAATTCCCAATTGCAATTTCCCCTCCCTCCAGTCCTCCCAGTTCCAGTCCCCATCTTCCATGTCCCACAGATCCACCGCCCCTCCCTTTACCTTCAGAAAGAGTGAGCCTCCATTCTGAGTCAAAAGAGCAGTGTGCATTTTAAACTAAAAATGGCATTTGTAAACATACTGGATTTAACATGGTACTCATGTAGAAAAGGAATAGTAGCTTAAATTAGATATGAAATCAGAAAGTGGATTTGGGTAGATATTTATTAAAGTGTATATTAAAAGAGTATAATACTTATGTATAAGCAACACCAAATAGACTCAGCAGATTATATTATATATTTATGTTTTTATACATATAACAATAACAAAGAATAAGAGACCATGAATTTCAAAGGGAGCAAGGGAGATGGTAGGGGCTGAAAGGAGGAAAGGGCAAAGGGGAAATAATAGCATTATATTTTAATTTAAAAAATTAAAATGTGTATATTCTTTAAGGAGTACAAAACGGTTTGTATATGCATCTATAAAATGAAAATTAGTGGCAACACAGACATCATCACAAACACAGACATGGCCATAGGCAACAGTCCAGTCCTGGATGTCACCCTGGTCCCAGGTGGCAAACAGGCTTCCAACATCAGCCCATTCCTCACAGCCCTCCCTTCTTTGGAACTGCCTGTTGTCACAGCACACAAACCATTCTGCCTGTTTTTCTCTCCTATTTTACCATTATGTACTTTCCCATCATATTAGGATCGACATGATCAGTGCCACAAGGAGTTGGGCAGGCATGTTGATTGTTCAGGCAGTCTAGACTATGAAGACCCAGGCTGCCCCCTGAGTGTATTTTGCCCACCTGAGCCATATGGAATCAATGGGCTTGTGGATGCTTTAGGTAAGTGAGCTCATGAGGGCCCAGACTGCCTCGTGGGTATCTTTTGCCCCCATGAGTTACATGGCATCTGGCCATGTTGGTGACCTAATGTAGTGCTATCACTGGGGCTATGGTGTCCTCTGTGCCAGAGCTGCTGCCACGGGCAAAATCTGGGTCTGTGGATGCCCATGGCTCCTGATACCAATGAAGTCCATGCTGAAAACAGGGTTTTGGATAGCCACCTGGGAACATGCTGATTGCCGAGGACCACTCTGCTGCAGGGGCCATGCTGATTGGATTGGCCTCTGCATTCACCTGGGGTCATAATGACATCTGAGCCTGAGTTTCTGGCAAAGATCATGTCTGTGGTTTTACCAAAGTCAGGGGCTCTGATGTTTGTGGCCTGTGGTACCTGCCAACAAAGGTCACACAGATGTTTGGAGTCTAGGTCATATCCTGTGGCCATTTTGATATCCAAGGGCCTTGCTTTTGCTGGTGCTAAGGTGTCATCTGGGCCAGGGCTGCTGCTAAGGGCCATGTCTGAGTCTGTGGTACAACAGCAGCCATGGTCTTGGCTGATATACATGGCTCATGTTATCAAAGGGATTCATAGGAACTATGTATGTTGAAATCCAGGAGCCCTGCTGAGCCAGCCCTGCCCCTCAGTGGATCATGTTAGCTGGCCCGGCCCGTCACTGAACAATAAAGTAGGAAAGCTGACATCTCCACCTTGGCAGAGCTGACTATCATACTCTATCATACTTGGGAGAGATGGCTCACAGTGGTGGGAGAGCTGGTCTCAACAACATGCGCCTAGGAGAGCGTGTTCCTCACCTAAGGGGGCATGCCCAGTGGCCTGGCCAACCAGTTCAGCTATCACCCAGACACACATTCTGGGTTTTGGGTTGGTTCACTTTAATATCTTCTCCATCTATGACAAGCTGGAGTGCATGAAGAAACTGGCTTCGCAGAATGATAGCCGGGGTAATTCATAACTCATGGCTGGGTATCTGATAGGGATTTCAATGAGGGACCAGTGATGATAATGTGTTAGAGGCCTTGAACCAGGCCAGTGAAAATTTTGTGGGTAGGGCTTATTTGATAAAATCATATACTGACTGACACATTATAGCTCCCCATGCCTCTAGGATGAATGAAGAGGTGTTAGAAATATAGAAGAGCTAGGTGGGTTTTGTTCTAGGTGGGTTTTTTTTGTTTGATTGTTTTGTTTTTATTTAACTTTTGGGGGCATGCTGCATGGGTGTGAGGTGGATATGGAGGAATTGGGAGGTGATCAGGCTTGGGGTGCATCATGTGAAATTTCCAAAGTATCAATAAAGAATTTTGTAAGAAAATTGAAAATTAGAAGCCATATATAATTTGTAGGATATCCTTATATGCACACAAATAATTAAGATATAATAACAATATATTTTAAAGAATAGAAACTTTGTTCTGCACAGGTGCCTTGGCTTGTCTGAACTTCAATTTGATTTGTGATCAAGAATAACATGATCTATTTTTTGCTAAGTGGATTGTACGGCAATTTATAAAGTTCTTTTCAAAGGCGAAACATGACTACTCACTACTAAGAACTCCTAACACCACTTGTTGCTTATAAGACAAGTCTAAAGTTGATGGGTGAGTTTTGAGGTGTTTTAAAATTTATTAATAAACTTAGTTTTTGACACCTTCATATATGTATAAAGTTCATTTTGTTTATTTTCTCCAAATTAATTCCCTTCCCACAACTGCCAGTCCCCCTGTTTCATTATGAATATATTTCCCATATTCATTGCTGTTGTTTGTTTTTTGTCCCATAGAGTGTAACCAAGGAAATGTGTTGACCCTGAGTTTGGAACTATACGTTAGAGCTGATGGGCTTACTAATAGTTACACAGCTGGATACTATATCTCCCCTACTCCTAAAATCTGTTAGTTGTCAAAAGACCCACAGTAAGGGGTAGGACTCCATGAGCCTCTTACCCATCCAGAGCTGACTGTTTTAGTCCAGTGCCTTTGATAAGCTCCTATGAGTTCATGAGTGACAAGACTGGTCAATGCTTAGACAATGCTAAAGGATTCATGTCTGAATCCTGTTTCCCACATTTATTCAGATTTTCTAAATCTCCTGCACACCTCTGTATCTTTATACATGTTCTTTCATCTGAATGGGAGGCCTCTCCTTGTGCTAGCATTTCCTTGCTTAGTAAGTTTGACCAGCTTTATTAATTATCCATTTACATTCAGATCATATTGTGTCTTCCAGAAGTCTCTTCTCTTCCCATGTCAATAATTTTTGCTTTCTTAATGGTTTACATATATTTATAATTTATGTATTATTTATATAATGATTGGATTAAATGAATACTTATGAAATTATTGCATTTTCAAATTCTCTATGCTCCAGCAACACTTCTGTGCCACCAATACAGTAGATACTGAACAAATATTCATTAAAGTAAAACCAATTTGAAAGCTGGTGAACAGTAGCTGTATTGATCTGTAAAATATGGAAACATGGTGTGCCTATTACCCTATTACCTCATACCAGTCCAGGCATGAGACAGCAGCGATGGGAGCTCTCATGATTTTATTGTCATAGAAAAGCCACCAATTTGTGAAATTTTGTTGATGTAAGGAATATGGAGATCACCTTATCAAATCACTCTGCTCTAGGGTAAGGAAAGCAAGCTGGAGAAAAGTAAAGAGCTTTGCAAACATATAAAGCAAACGGAGAACCTAGTCCTTGTGATCTTCAAATCAGGAAGATGTTCATATCACCTTTTGGTCTCAAGCCTATTCTGGAAGTGAGTATCCTACATCTCAAGCCACACTGGTTAGTTATTACTTTTACAGCCTTAGCTAATGTTGTGGAGAATTAATGTTCTTTTCTCCTACCTTTATTTCCACATTAAATGGCTGCAGCTAAGTCACTGTGTATGTTTTCCATCATTTCTAAGATGGGTATTAAAAGAATAGCTTCCTAATATCTAAAGAGTTTATATATTACAAATGCAGAGAAAGTCCATTTCCACCCACCTTCACTCCTGCAGTAGCAATTTTGGAGCCATTTCATGATGATTTGTAAATCTTTGTAACTATAGCAGGAGAATGGATAATTCTAAGAATGCATCTTTTGGAACAATGAACCATTTTGTAATCAAATAGACCTGAAACAGAATAAATAAGAGCATGTCTATAAAAGGGTCTGAACCCCCACAGGAAACAGCCACTCCATAAAGACAAGGTGTTGCTGCTCCAGTGTTTGTAATGTCATATAGTATGAACACTATTCACCATGAGAGGAAATGGTCCATATGGGATGTCATAAATAAAAGTATGGGCTTGTTTATTGTTTCCCTCTCTGCTCCAAGCTCTGTTTAGCCCTCATACTCAGCGTTTCACATAGCATTTCATCTTGTTAGTAAAGATAGGTAGGGAAATTCTGAAAAAATGAGCAAAATGGTCCATTTATTCAGTAATTCAAATGTTTATTGAGTGCACGGAATATTTCTACGTTAGGCTAAGCCCTTCTTGATCTTCATTCTTAGGGTTCCACCTAACAATTCTTTGTGTCTCTGAGAAGCCTTAAGTGTACATGTTTATCACACTAAACCTTTTTCTCTTTGGTGTGATATCTCTGAGCCTTCATAGGTATAGACATTTATCAGGCCACCTTGCAAACTCCTCAGGGATAAGAGTTGTTTCAGGTTTTTGTACCATTCCATCTGCCTCACTCCCCCAAAAACGTAGTTGATGGTAAATGATTATGTTTTAGGGATAAAAGAAGGCTATTAATTCCATATTTAATTGAACAAGTTATTTACCAAGGTGCTTATAATTGATGGGTAGGTACCAAGGACACAGAAATGTTTGAAGGAAAGTTCCTTATCTTCATAAAGCCATATAATTATGATATAAATAAACAAGGATATACCATAATGACAGGTTGTGGAAATTTAGCGAACAAAAATAAACTAAGAAGGAAGGATTAAAAATGACTAGGTCATTTTATATAAATTGGATAAGATCTGAGTGAATAAGAAACAGCTGTTTGGATGACTGAACTATAACATGGATGGATGCCAAATTTTGTCGTTCAGTTTCTAATTTTTAGACTTCACTATAATAGTGCAAAAGTAATATGTACTTTCTATATTTTTACCTACTCTCAGGCTTAAGATATGATATGATATGATATGATATGATATGGTATGGTATGGTATGTAGCAGGTAATCTCATGCTACTCGATATTGACAGTGTCAGCTTCAGTAAGTCACAGCTTCCTCAGGTTCTAATCAGCCACACAAAGGTAATAACTGATATCACATAGTGTGCTTCATTGCTTTCTTTACTATTTGGTAGATCAATGTACATAGTAAATGTATTTTCAGCTAATTTTCAATTTAGGGTGGGCTCTTTGAAAGTATTATACAGGCAGAGAAAAGCACAAAGATCCTGAACTTAGACATAATTTGGATGATCAAGGATCAAGGTGAAGTTCAATATATCTGGAGTACAATGAGTAAGAGGCAGAGCAATGAAAAAAATGATCTAAGATAGATAGGCAGGAGCTAACTTATATGGAGTATGACAGTCAAGAAAAGGAACAAGAATGTTCTTTAGGATGAATTTGGTATTACTTGTTGTCAAATTCGTCCTGTCTTCCCACCACTCTTCCTATTGCCAATGTTCCTTCTTTTCAAAAATTCCTCGCCTTTTGAATTTGACATCTTGAGACATCCATTCTCAGCTCATGTCGCACAGAGCTGCTCTCAAGGCTTTATAAAGACTGCCCAACATGCATGGTCTGTGACATGTACTCCCTACCACCAAGAAAACAAATTGAATTAGATTTGAGAATGTTATACATTACATACAGCTATGTGTATTGCGTTCTTGTGCATGGAGAGATACAAAGACCCTTAACTCTAATTGCTACATTAAAAAAATAAGACAATTTACATAACAAACTATTAGCAAGTGTTGTGGATGATTGATTGAGTTAATAAAATAATTAAGCAATATTTGTCAGGAATTACTATGTTCTTTTTTATTATTTTATTCTTTTATTAGTTCAAATTAGGAACAAGCTTGCTTCACATGTCAATCCCTTCTCCCTCTCCCTCCCCTCCCCACCAACATCCCACATGCCCCTAGCCATATAACCTCTCCACTCCCCAGGCAGGGTAAGGCCCCTCAAAAGGGGCTCCCCAAAGTCTACCACATCATCCTGGGCCAGGGCTAGGCCCTTCACCATGTGTCTAGGCCAAGAGAGCATCCCTTCACATAGGATGGGCTCTCAAAATCCCTTCTTTTTTTAAGACCTTACATATTTAATACAGTGTGTTACCCCTGTACAAATGGAAAAAATTAAGTTCAACATTTCTAGACCAATATGGCTGTTAATTTTTGTACAATGCCAACTCAACACGGTAACCTGGGATACTTTTTTCCAAAGTTGACAGCACAGCTAAAGTTAGGAATTACTATGTTCTTGATGATATATATTATAATTCTTGAAAGACACACATACAAACATGTAAAAGACAAACATGTAAACTTGGAATGACTTGTGAAAGCTTTACTGAGGAGGTGACATTTGCAAAAGTGTGTAATGGTATGCATCACAAGATCGGAAACTTTATGTTCTATTGCACCTATGTCAGTGTTGTCACATGAAGGAATTCTTTTCAGACTATCCTACTTAATGAATGCAAGAGTGTAATTACACTGGCCAGGAGTCTAATAGGATGGTTCGGAGTGGAGCAAGACTTCTTGTTACATAGACACATGTGAAAGTTCAAGTAGCCCTACACAGCTCCAGATGTCACTGTTTTTCTCTGGAGCATGGTTTTATTTTCAGCAAACTATTAAGACTGGTATGGATCATGCCCAGGGGCCTCTCCTTCACTGTTATGTGTTATATCCTGCATTGCTTCAAGTCAGCAGTAGTCATCACCATGACTAATGTGTTCTAGGGCTGGAACATTCCTGTTTAGCAAGGGCCTGCAGGATAGAGTGGGTGTCCTCTGTGTTCTTCTCCGCTATTGCAGCAGAGTGCACCACAGTTCTCTGAGATTCACCTGCCCACATAAAGCATGCCTGCCCAGCCCCCAGACACGGGGGTTCAGGAATTTCTTGGCAGTGCATAGAACCTGAATTCTGAGCCTGCTCCAGGTGTTAGGTGGGAGGATATTGTCACTCAGAAATCAGTTTATGCAGTCACTGGAAAATTCCACTTTACCAGATAGCTGATACCCCAAGGATCCAGAACCAAGCTTTTGTTTTTGAAAACTTTAACCAGAGCTCATTAAAGATGGTTTTCAATGTCCTGTAGATGATGCATGGTGGAAAAAATGCTTCATTGCATGGGGAATGTAACCTGCTTCTTTGCCCAGATTTCTTGGGAATTCCACAAGATTCAAGATGCTCGTGTGCACAGTGGATTTTGTGACCAGTCAATTCTGTACTGCATCTCAGACTCAGCTGTTTCTTGCAAAGTGTTATGTGACAAGGGATGATCATTTTTTCCCTTGAGCTGTTTCCTGCTCTAAAATGGGCACTATATCCCCAAACTCCGATGGCTATTTTCAAATGAGTATATGAATACTGAGACATTAACTGTGTATTCCATACATCTATGTACCTGAGTTTTGAAACTTGTTCCCTTTCCAGTTAGATGTGTGTAACTTGCACATGGGACTTTATCTTAAAGATCAGCTTTCCAAGATGAAGGATGAGAATATCTTGGAAGATTATTGCAGGGCTTAAATGACATGATCTATGAGAAATGACAGATTCTTGGTAGCCATGCATCTAAAGCCAGTGCCTGCCTATACTGTTCTCTCTATAAACACAAGGGCATGACTGAAACATCAAGATATACTTACTGTGTAATGTAAGGTAATTTTACCTCTATAAGTCTGAATGTGCTCATACCTTACTGGAGGATTTAAGCTTATAAAGAAAAGAAGAATTATTCTAGTCCAAGGGTATTCTAAACTCTTCCTAGCATTAGGAGAAGAAAATATAGTGTCTAAGAAGAATAGTCATGTTTTACTACTATTTATACATATATAGTTTTTGTCCTTGTCCATAACCAGTAATAGTCCCAATCCATTCTTTCAAATATGTCCTTGAATCACAAGTCCAGATAGAAACATGAAGCTTTTCACGTTTTTGTTTTTCAGAGTTTCTACAAAAGACCTCTGGAATTCAGGTTCTGAGAATTTCTTAGTTTCACCCCTTGTCAATTAACATTTGGAAAGATATTCTCCTGAAATAATGCAGTCAAATAATACAATCTGCATTACAACCTGCAATACAACTGCCAGGTACCAATACAAAAAGAACATGAAATACATACAACCCAAGAAAGAACACTATTTGGCGTATGCTGGTGTTTACTCTGGATGATATGGTACCATTTTAATCTCCAAAGGATTATTCTAGACTCAGTTATTTTGATATGCCCAATTTGTCAACTAGGACTTTGAGTTAAAGAGGTCCAGTTGGTTATTCAAGCTACCCACTTAAGCCTAATATATTTGCAAAGTATAAAGCTGAGATCTGAACCCAGGTTGTCTAAGTGCAATATTTGCCTTTCATCTCTATCATATGCTTTGTTTCTATCACACAAATATCTGTGTTAAGTGTACTCAGAAGGTAAAATTAAGGCTTCTTGAGTTCATTTTCTCTACAGGTTAATTTGCATGACCTCACTCTGAAGTTGAATGACATAGTCATCTCCTCAGTCTGACAAGCTCAGCTCCTTCAATGAGGACTTTGGATAATCATTCATGGATAAAGTCATAGGGATATGCAGCATTCAAATCTGTCTTTATGGAGGAAGAAGGCTCTATACTGGTATAGAAGAGCATTGTACCACTGATATCATATATGATATTCTCTAGAATTATGTAATTAGAAACAGAAACTATACTTGCGTCTTATTTATTATGTATTTCAAAATTATCTACCAATGTACACCCCGACCTGTTGCCTATATCCAAAGTGAGCCATTTCTGTTTCACCATTGTAGATACCCTACAAAGTGAAGACTCTTCAAGTCCCTTTCTTTCTGCTTATTGCAATACAATACTCAGGAAACTTTGATTTCCCATGAATGTTTTGCTAAGATTTAAACAGAGCTTTGCCTAAAAATTAGAGTAACTTCTGAATAAACAAAGTGATACTGCTAGAATAATGTTCCATCCATCTCTCTACTTTTATACAGCTGAAGCAGCTTTCCTTTGGTAAAAGTGCTACCATGCCTTCAATTATACAAATGCAAAAGTTCCTATGAAAACATTTTGGAAACAAATATGGGTAGTGTACATTAAGTGGTAATTCTTCCTGATGTGGGAACTCAGTGATTATACATCGCTCTCTTAAAACAAAGAACTGTCAGTACTGACTCAGTATCCAATGTCTTCCAAGCATGGTATTGGGAGTAGCATTTTTAGGTAAGGAAGGAATAAAGATGATTCTTGTTCTTGGGAGGTTTGTAGATAATTTGGATTTAGGATATAACTCAAAAGAACATATAATTACAAACACGTACATGCTGAGAGGGAAAAGATGATGTTGTCATGCGAAAGATTATCAGAGACAGTAACAGTTGAGACTAAGGAGCAACAAGAAGAGATGTTCTGACTAAATAATCATGAGTAACATCTCTGAAGGAAGACCAGTGGTAGCTGGTAAAGGAGGGAAGAATACAGTATAGATGAGAATATGCTAAGTCTCTTGAGAAATGAAGAACTACAGTGAATACAGACAAAAAGAGTGGGGGAAGGCCATAACATCAGAAAAGTCTACCTGAGTTCTGGGGCGACTGTGGGGATTACAAAATATTTTAAAGAATATATTACCATGACCCATTTTTTTTTATTTTTGGAAGATTCCTTTGGCTGTATCATAAAGAAGTTGAGTCATTAAACTCTGAATAATTCCAAAGTATTTTTATCTTAAAAAAATAGTGTCCTTCTTGAATCTCAGTGAAAACACTGGAATACAATTTGGGGCTTGCCTGAGTCATATCCCAGCATTCTGTGCATAGTGAGACCCTGGGGGCCCTGGGTTAGAAGATCACAGACATCTTTTGTGGAATCCATGGCACTGATTTGATGTGCCCTCCTTCCTCTCTTCTTTTTCTTGGTGAATCATAGCTTATGACCAAAGTGGGCAGATCCTCCTGTCAGTTCCCACCCTCCCTGTGCCCATCAGGGGAGAGAGTCCTGCCAAGTTCCCTACTAGAGTCAGGGACACCACCTGTTATGCTGTGTCCTCCTCCCACTCAGACAGCTGACAGCTTCTACGACACATGATCTGGGGGAGCACAGATCATTAAAGCCACAGGATCCTCAGGAATAGTCCAGATCAGCCACTTAATTTATGAGAACAGGAGGCAGTAGGTACCTACTGGGTCCTAGTTAACTGGGAAACAGAATTAGAGCTAAGGCACACAGCAAAAGATTTGAAGGTGATGGATTATTCTGTCACTGTCTAGACCTGAAATTTTCTTTCTGGCAGTGTGGCAATGCAATGTTCTCTGGAATAGGAGTCAAACAAACTGAGTTCCAGTACTAAGTCTGGAGCTGGTTATCTGTGTGAATTTGTCTAAGCTCTCTCCTTCTATGAATATTTCTTTCTTCTAGCTCATTAGAAAAAAGGTACTGCGTATTGTTGAAATCAGTGTGAATTCACAGGCTGCAAAATTGGAGGACTTTGGTGATAACTTAGAATGGGACTACTGAGGTAATATATGCCACTTCATGCTATGTTCTTTATTTTAACTGACAAAGACTAAAGGAATCATCATTACTGCATCAGTGTCTATGTCCCCACAGCCATGCACCGGTGAGGCTGTCTCTTCCATCATCTTTGACTCCGGACTCTATTCATGTCTGCTTTTTCTGATGAAGATTCCTTAGCCTTTGGAAGTTTTCTACATTTCTCTACCATGAATTAATAGATTCATCCTATTGTTCATCATTCATTATCTTCTGTTAGAAAACTGGTAAATCCCCAGACACAATATTCATAGACTGTTGATGACAGACCAGTGATGCTGTGCTAATGACAATGTTACTGATATAATCTATTGAGCTTCTACTTTACTTGAATATCATTTAATCCTCTTCACCATACTATGGCCCAAAAATTACACAGTGCATATTTGATTACTATATATGTGACACACTGATATGTGCAAAATGATAGCACAAAACTTCAAACAAGCTAAAACAATTTTGTAAGTGAGAATTAGGAAGCCAAAAGACAGAGGCAAATATTTGTAGGCTATCTAGCATGGTCCCGGGTACAAACAAAATGAAATTCCATCTCTAGGCAGAAGATGTAACTAATTTACTATCTGTATAAAGAGTTAATACATAAACATTTCTCCTCCTACCACTTTCTAAACATAAGCTCTTTGCTTCAACCAAAAGACTGACATGTGGGAGAAGATCCAGGTTGCTGAAGAATTGCTGAGGGGAGGCTTTGGAGTGGGGAGAAGGTTTCCAATATGCCTTGCAGGCAGTCACCCAATCTGATGTTGGCCTTGATGCTGCTTGTGGTAAAAGACATGCTGGCCCTTAATCAGGAGGCTTTGCTTCCTGGCTGTCTTCCTCCTGTCCTTCTAAATCCTTTTTTTCTATGCTATTCAATAATGTTAATTTGGGCTTCTAAGAAGTCCATTACTTTCATGTAAAGATCTAAAAGATTCAGACAGCCCCACAGCACTCATGTCCTTGAATCAAGGCACTCACAAAAATGCATTCCTGCAAACATGCACACATATACACACATGCACACATGTGTGTATGCACAGAAGTAATGTTAGAGGCACTTTGTATAAGCCTGAGTTCATATATGATCTGTACCTCTTTACATATTTGACGGGACTAATTTGTTTTTGTAAGTTCAAGGGTAGTGTCAAAGGAAATGATTATGCACCTTGAAAATATCCCATTTCCTGATGCTTCATTTCTCTGCCTTGATGGTGGAGTAAGCTGTAGGAAATTGTGGAGGGAACCATTCTTCAGTCCATTGAAGTATACAAATTTCTCTGTCTTCATTCTGTTTTTTTACTGCTGTGAAGACACACTATGACTATAGCAAATCTTACAAAGAAAACATTTAATTGAGGTGGTACCTTACAGTGTCACTGGTTCGGTCCATTATCATGATGATGGGGAGCATGGAGGCATTTTGGCAGACATGGTGCTGGCAACATCTTAACCAGAAAGAAGCAGGAAGTCAACTATCACACAGAATGAAGCTTGAGAAAAGAGATGTCAAAGCCCAGTCCCACAGTGACACACTTCCTCCAACAAAACCACACCTACTCCAACAAGACCATACCTCCTAATAGTGCTACTGTCTTTTCGGGCCGTATTCTTTCAAACTACCACAGTCTACCTGGATGGTTTGTGCCTTGGCTACTATGTTAACACTGGCCACCAATTTTTATGACATAAAAGTTTCACAGGACTCAGGGATCTCTTGCATGATAGGTTTTCACACTGAATGGAAATGGAAAGCTCATTCTTGTTCACCTGCTTGGGGTTCCCAGTGACCAGGGTCTACCACCTAGCTTCAGCTAAAGTCTGTTCAGAGGAACATGTCCTCCTGTGCAACTCTTTTCACCCCTCTTAAGAAAAAAAACAATAGACAAAACATGATACTTTCTTGTGTGGTTTCCTAGGATGAATGATGTATTATAATTCTCCTCAAAGCACAAGTCAGGAATGTTGGCTCCTTTCCTGGGATCACAGTGGGGGGAAAATATGTCAATGCAAAATAGTATCTTTTCTAAGTAACTTGCCCTTTTGCATAGACTTGTTAAAAGTCAGTAAAGAGTCTGGAGAAAACAAGTGATGTATGAAGTGGAAGAGACTCTCTATTAAGTCAACAAAAGAAGGCATTGTAAGAATGAAAGGAAAGAAAGACACTGAAGGCAAATACAGCATGGCAGAGCTGGCTATTAATTAGTATTTGAATATGGACCTGTGTACTGCATGCAAATGGTGTGTGTGTGTGTGTGTGTGTGTGTGTGTGTGTGTGTGTGTGTCTGTGTGTGTGTGTGTTCATGCAGCCCCAGCAATTTCCCCCAGTTTCTGAGATGGAACAGAGTTGACAGCATTCTTTCCTTCTTTGAGATAAGTTTATTTATTTATCTATCTATCTATTTATTTATTTACTTTTACATTCCAACTGCAGTCTCTTCTCCCTCCCTCTTTTCACCTCTGTCCTTCCCTAATCCATACCTCATCCATAATTGCTCAGAAAGAGGCTTCAGCAAAGCATGGAATATCAAGTTGCCATAATTCCAAGCACCTCTCCCTCTAGTCATGCTAGGCAAGGCATTACAACATAAGGAATAGGTTCTCAAGAGCCAGTCAAAGCACTGGGGACAAAACCTGCTCTCTCTGCTGGAAGTCCCACATAGAGAAAAAGCTTCCTAAATATCATAAAATGCAGAGGGTATAGGTCAGTCCCAGGCAAGCTCCCTGGTTGTCAGCTCAAACTTAATTCTCATCAGCCAGGCTAGTAGTTTCTGTGGGTTTTCCTTTGATGTTCCAGACCACCCTGTTTTCTACAATCCCTCCCCTCTCTCCTCAGCAGGACTTCTGAGCGCAGTCCAAGGTTTGGCCTTGGGTTCCTAAATCACCCTCTATCAGTCACTGGATAAAGGCTTTCTGGTGACAACCTGGGTAGTCACCAATACGATTACAGGGAAAGCCCCGTTGAGGTTATGCATCCACTGCTGAGATAAGTGGTTTTTGGGAGAAGCACTTCTCACCAGTCTTCGGCCTGAGCTGAGATTGTAATTAATAGTTCTTCTTCACTAAGTTCAGATTTCTTTCTCTCATGTTCCAAAGTGCTCGCAGCCTCTCCACTTCATTTTTAGTGTTGCCTGAGGGGCCATTTCTATCAACTGAAGTGCCAAGTGCCCCTCTGCCACAGCAGAGCTCATCAAATGCAGCCTTGTCTTAGGAAGGTGCTTATAAATCCCAAGAGCATAGTGCTTCTATACGAGTTTGTCACCACCCTGGGCTGTGGTGTTGGTGGAGATAGGTGTAGGTATGTGCTGATATCTGGCAGCCTTGTTTGCACTTATTTGCAGGCAAACTTCATTGTTACTCATTCAAGATGAGTCACATGTTTTCAGAGAGTTTATTAAAAATCCAACACAAATATTTGTCTTTCAAAGTTGTATGTACTCTGGAAAACTTTCTTGAGGAGAACTTGAATAGGATTTCTCACTGAAAATCTTGGTACTCTGGATTTTCTCCTTGGTTTTCCAAACACTATAGACTTAGTCACATCACAGAACATTCTCCACTGAACTTTAATCTGGGCCTAATATTTTGAATTTTTCCTAAACCATGAATGCTTCCAGAGTATGGATCACATCTTGTTCACCAACAGCTTCCTGATGTCTAATATTGTACCTTCATTGTAATTGCTCATAAAATGTTTGGTGGATGAACAAACAAGCTAATGACTGGGTTGAGTATGCAGATAGATGGATGCATGAAGCCATGAAGGATTCCACAAATGGATGAATAGATGGGTACATCTTTCTAAAGGAAATATTTTTTAATCTTCTATAAGTCAGATATATCTCAATTACATTGAAATGTTATTAAGTTTAAATGAAATGAGAATTGCTAAACTTTTGTCACGGTCCTTGATATATAAAGGAATCTAAACAAGAACTTCCTCTTTTCCTGTAGCCACCCATACTTGCTAACTAGGTAGTAAGTTCAGGTCTACAGAACTTACAAGTCTCTGAAAGTTTATCCTATTGTAACCTTAAAGCATTCTGTGTCTTTTCATGTGGTAAAGACATACAATACTTTTTTGTGAAACACTTCCATGACACTCAACTATGAGAAGTTAAAGTGGGTTTCCTTATCAGCCATTGTCAAACTGCTCAGTTTATCCCATGACATCTGCTCTGAATCTATTAACATCTACCTCTCCAGTCTCAAACTATACCACACTGTGCCCACCACATTGACCTCATTTCACAGATTAGCATTAGTACTGGCTTATCATACACTCAGTTTCTTTCTTCTCAGTACCTTTATAAATCTTATGGCTTTTGCCTACAGTGCATACCATCCTCCAGGCTAACATGGGTCCCATTCATACATGTGCTCATAGCACATACTTCATTAAGTAAATGTATTATATTTCTACTCAAGTGTTCATACATTTGTTCTGGTCTCTAACACAAATTCTGCATGCTTTGTTATAGCCACAAGGAACATATTATCGAGCATAAAAATGTTTCTAAGCATTTATAGAAGAATAAAACTTCTAATATTAACTGAGACATTTTCTGACTTAATACTAGGGTCATCTGGGAAGAGGGGACCTCAATTAAAGAATTATCTATATCAGTTTGACCTGCAGGCAAGTTTGTGGGGGTATTTCTTTCATTTTAATTGTTGGTGTGAAATGGCCACATCTCACTGTGGGTGGTGACAGCCTTGGGGAGGTTGTCCATACCTCTGTTTTAGATTTTGCTTTGGAGCTTCTGCCTTGACTTCCTCCTTTAATGTACTTTAAGCTGTGAACTTAAATAAACACTTTCCTTACTGAATAGATTTTGGCCATGGTCTTTGTTACAACATTTAAAGCGAATTAAGACACCCTGCCTTCATGACCCTCCCTCAGCCCTTGTACCGTATATACAAACACCAGCCAATGTGTGGGCATTTCCCTCTCCATCTTACATTTTAGGATTATTCACTGAAGTTTTTCCACTCTGCCTTGTACAGTCTGCAAAGCTGGAATAGATGCATGATATTATGGTAACCACATTCACTGGCCTGGAGACCTCTGAGTGTGCCACCTTACTCAGATCCAGCCTGCCAGTGCATAGATTATGTGCTTCACCTTATCTATTTGTCATTTTGCCTATTACCTTTCCTCTGGATTCTGGCACTTATGTTCCAGTCACTCTGAAACTGAAAGTGGCAGCCATAAGGAAAGTATAGGAACATTAATGGTTGCCATGATGCATTGTAAAATATCATGATATCTGATGCCTTCTATGTGCCACAGGTCAAACCAGAATGCTTAGAAGAGAAGACACAGTACGCTGAATCCATATGTGAGCTGAGTTTAAACATAAAACTTCTAGGGATCCATCAAGCAATGGCCACAACATGTATTCCCTGAGACAATAACTGAAGAAATATGAAGGAATGTGTATGCAGCCTGCAAGGCCAGTTATGAACATTTTTAATTCAGATCTTGAAACAAAGCTCTTCATTAGACCTTGTTTTATGATACAAGTCACATTAGAGAAAGTAGTCTTGCACTTCTTGGGAAATCTCTTCTTGTCTTTTCTAGTTTTTCATTTTATTTATGAGGTATGGGATCTGAGTACTTGGGAAGGAGTTATTAACAGTATGGTACTTTGAATAAAAAACAAACAAGCAAGCAACAACAACAAAACATTCCTTGGGTTTTAAAGCACAACACCTACATTGTATAGGTGAAAGCCTACATGCTCTTCTATGCCATTAAATGAGAAGAGCTCTTTGTCACATCATTAGGGTTGCTAGGTGGTTTCTAATGGGAGAAACCAAGGGGAACTCTAGAAAGTTCAACCATTTTCCAGGCTTTCTATTAGTATAACTCAGATTTGGTGACATTCTTAGGAAAGGTTTGGTGACACAATTCCTGTTGAATTACACAAGAATCATAATGAGCAACTTTCAAAATAGGTTTTATTGGATTCCTGACATTGGAAAGATCAAATCTTGCATTGGGAAATCAGTTCTCAACCCTTGTTGACTAAATAGGAGTCAAAATGAAATAGAATCTTGAAATCTAATTTTATGTTATTTTTCCCTAAAGAATATATATAAGAATTTGTTTAAGGTACACATTTATATCTGTAAAGATTTTTTTTTTTGGTTTTTGCGTTATTCATTCACACAACTTTTTTATAAGATCATAATATTTATTCATTTGAATCACCTGCAATGTTGACATTTGATCTCCATTTCAGTAGCCATTTGCTTTCAAGATATTTTGAACCTCTAACAATGTGTGCTATTAGTCTTAAACATGCCTAACTAGAATTTAATAATAATCTACTATTCAGAGCCAAATGTCACTCCTCTTCTATGAGGAATAAATATCTTCTCTGCAGCTATCAATTACTCTGAATGGGGCTTCTAAGTCCACACATCACTGTCTGATTTGAGAGCCTTTAAAAGTAATTTTCTATTTCACCAATTCAAATATGATACAGTATTTCAGGTTGATCAGATAAGTCAGAATTATCTTTCTCTCATTTCCAAGTAAGCCATGTAGTGAATCCGTGTTTATGATTTTGCTTGTTTTTACCTTTCCTAAGATGCAGTCTATTGATACATGTCCTTTACTAAAACATGCACGTATATGCATGGGCTATAATCTCCTTCCATAAGTTTATTTATTCATTTGGTATTATCAACAACATCCATTTGTCAAGAAAATTTAAATCCAACCTTATGTAGTTCATATGACCTTTCTTCTATTAATTCTATATATTTTTATAATTAGTCAAACGCAGACTACTAATTAATTATGCTCAACTGATTCAAAGTATATTTTTGGTTTGTTATTATTGTTATTTTATTACTTAATTATCAAAATGAAATGCAGTCTTAATGTTCCAAGTTCTTAGGTGTTGGATACATTTCTTTGAATTTCTGTAGAAGGTTTAAAACTGACTGATATAGAGAGATACATACCTTCTTATGCCTCTGTCCATCTCTTTTCTAGATCTTTTTGGAACAATCATCATGATTTTCACTACTAGGCAAAGTTAGAATAAAAAAATTCAGACCTCCAGCATGGCACTCCCTTTTGCTTTCTGCTCAGTCACATACTTATTTTCCATGATTTCCCAATCAAACGGGGCTGATTTCTGAATTGCTCTAGCCTTTACTCATTCCATTTCTTCTCCTTCTTGCCCACTGCTAGGTAAATGATCAGGCTGGCACATATTTTACAGTTCCTCTGATCTCTAGTAAAGGAAAAAGAAGACCTGCTTAGGTTTCCCATATGTCTAACAAAAATAACAGAATTCACAAATGGCATAAATAAAATGGCTTGAAATATCTTCCTAGTGATAGTTTCTAACCTCTTGTGCCATCAGAAATCTTCGTTGGGTAGAATTACCGTTTTTATAAACATAGAAGAAATTGGTGTTACAGTACCACATAGTGATCATCTTCTTCAACCCTCTCACCCAACATATGATAACATGATGACTCAGAATTAATGAGGTTTTTTATTAAATGCAGATGAAAGCAGAGGTAGAATCAGAACAGAGACCTCCTCTTCTTTGCTCAGCTACTTTCCTGGATGCCAGGTACATAAAAGGATGTTTAATTTCTTTTGAATCCAACACCTGTACCTCATCAGACAGTGTCTGGTGCAAAAAAAGTAACAAATTACATTTATAAATATTCCTTCATTTCAAAGGTATGTCTTGGGAGCAGAAATTATATTTCATATAAAGTAACTGACACATACTGATGACAATCCATGTAATGTAATTCAGTGGGAATCCTTTACTGTCTATGGGTCCTGTACATGGATCCCAATTTCTTATTGTAGAAGATAATGGTTTGAAAATAGGAACATACAAATCACAGGATGCAGGAATGTGAAGGAGCATTGTAAAGGAATTAGGAGAAGAATTTGGAGAAAATGCCTAACATTAGCATCCTCAACTCTCAGAATACTACATTATAAAAAACAAATTGCAAAATAAAACAGAGCCTGCAAGAAAAGGACAAATCTAAAAGCAACTTACAGACTAACTTTAATTTGTACTCACAGATGATTTAATTCTTTTTAAAGCCCAGCTCAAAATTGGTTAGCCCTGTAAGGCTTTTATCAACCCACACTGTCAAAACATATTTTTCTCCAAAATATTATCATAGAATCTTGTTAGTATTTCACTTGTGTCTTGTGTATTTTGTGGCTTAGTTGTTTATGTATCTGTCTGTCTTTCTCATTAGATTGAGAGACTCTTTGGGACACAAGCTCCCTTAATATTCATATATATTTCCTCCAGCTAGGGTGGCAGGTATGCACAGTACTGGCTACCTCTCCTTCATTCCTGCTTCAGGTAGACAGTAACAATCAATCACAACATCCCTTACTATTATGCTTGGGAAAGGCCTCAGAGTCCTTTAGAACAAAGACCCCCCAGGCTGCCACCTCTTTTGCTTTTTCTGCAAAAATGTTTATTTGTTGTATCTTTCTCCCTCATATAGCACTATTGTTTGCACAGTATTGGAATTCAGTGAATGTTACTTTGATTTGAACTAACTTCTAACAAGTGTGTCTTCAAAAAGAACTTTTGACGTTATCCTGAGTAGTCAAGGAGGATGGTAAGTGACAAAAAAGGCAAGGAAAGAAGGATCTCAATTATTAATACATAGAACATAGTTTGCCAGTAATACTAGAGTGGTATGGGATACAAATTTCTTGATCACTTGGGCACCTGGGTTATCATTCTGTGACTAGATAACCCAGGATAATCAATATGTATAAAAAAAGTTTATTTTGATTCATATGTACTGTGGGCACTGTAGCTTTGGGACATGGTGAGGCTGAGCAAAGGTGTTTGCTCATGGCCAGGGAACAAGACAGGAAAAAGAAGTGGTCAGGGTCCCCAAATCTCCTGATATACTCTTAATGTCTTAAGAGACTTTCTATAGGTCCCTGTTTCTCAAAACCCCTTACTTCATGTTAACACCACACACACAGTGAAGAACAAGCCATCAACATGTAAGCTTTTGGAGATGTTCTGAATCCAAATTACAGCAGGAGATGAGACAATAAGATTGTTGTAAGGGGTTATGTATAGAAGTAGTGACAAAAACAGACAATGGAGGTAATGAGTTTATTATTTAAGCCTGTTTTAAACGCTATTTTTCTCATTAAATTTCTGCACATTTTCAATTTTTCTTTCTTTCAAATTATTTTACTACTCATGATAGCTTCCAAATGATATGATCTACTACTTCCAATATCTTCATCATGTATGAATTATTGTTTTCAACTATTTTTACTTCATGTTTATGGATAACATTTTATTCTCCTTTTCACAGACTGCTTCTTTTTTACATTCTACATATCAAAATTTAGATAAATTTAGAGACTGGAATGAGTGCCATTTTACCTCAGAGCCTAATCTTTTACTAACTCAGTCATTTAGATAAGTAAGATGATAAGTTTAATCAATTAAGTTTAATCATGAATTGAGTCAAGTAACAGCTGGATTTCCACTTTATTTGATGTTAGTTCACCTGTGATTTCAAATAACCATGTCCTGCATATTTTACTGGCTTTGTCTTTATTAGGAATTTAAGTTTTATAGAACACACACAAAGTAAATAAAGCTTGTTCTTGCTCTATGAAATCATCCTCAGTTTGACAAGGCAGTCATCAAGTGTTGTAGATAATGTCTTCTAGACATGACACACCCATTTCACTCCTGAACTGGCTGGATCTATTTTGATTTATATAAGACCTGTACTAGATGGGGCTTGTTAAAATTTCAGCATGAATAGTAGAGGGGCCATAAGATTCCTGCAATTTTCCTTAGTAGTCTATCCATTGACAAGTTTCCCTTGCTCCAATAATAAGCTGCCACTAAAGCTTTGAAAGATTTCTAGTAAGTTTAGTGGTCCACATAGAAGGAAGGTATGAAAGTAGCAGGAGCACATGCTGCGATGGAGAGTTTCAGAATGAGAGGGAGGTAGACAAGAAAGAAGGAGAGGAGAATTAAAATCACTAACATTCATTACAATAATTGCTATATTTTCATGAAAATTAAAAGTACTGTAGAGAGTTGAGGATGAGAGTATTAGTACTATGATCACTGCTGGTGTTTATCTTATACAATCAAATTAGTCCATCATGCCCAGTCACATGACAATGATACTTTTTTCTGGTTTATCTTGGCTATTGTATATTAATTTCTTATGAGTCAATATTTTAGAAGTTCCTCAGAAGAAACAGACACTGTTCTCTCTTTTCACAAGGCTTATATGTATCCATTATTTCTAATGTCTTTAAAATGTGTTAGATGATCTGATATTTTTTTAGTTTCCATATTGTCAGCAATGATCTTTTCATTTTACACATGCAAAGCAGCAAAAAATACCTCTGATTATCATTATGAGCATGTTCTAGGATTTCTTTATGAAGGCTCAGGCAGACTTATGTTTGATGTGTTTTGTAAAGGTTAGCTGCATATAGTTCTGAGTTAATCTTGGTATATTCTTTAAACCCAAATGGTTTAAAACACACATTTATTTTCTCATGTTCATGAACATGTGAATTAGTTGTGGTTGGATAAAGATGGATTATCTGGGATTGGCTTTAGGCCACAGATTTAGTTTAGATTTGATCCAGATTGTCTATACCTTTATTTGACTATCTATTGCAAACAGTTCTTATGGTTAGAGGTAGGTTATCAGTAGGCTTATCGAATAATGTATGGAGTGCACAGAACTCTATGTCCTCTTAAATTCATGTGCAAAAACTTTGTTCATAATGTGGTAATATTTGGCAACAGAGCTTTAGGAAGGGCATTAGGCTATGAGAGTAGAAACTTTCCAACAAGATTAGTGCTCTCTTGAGAAGAGGCACTGGGAAGATTCTCTTCTCTTCTCTTCTCTTCTCTTCTCTTCTCTTCTCTTCTCTTCTCTTCTCTTCTCTTCTCTTCTCTTCTCTTCTCTTCTCTTCTCTCTTCTCTTGTCTCCCCTCCCCCTTACTCTTCCCACTGTCCTCTCCTACTCATATTCCCTTTTAACCTTCTTCCTCCCTCTCCCCTCTCTGTCCTCTGTTTCTGTGACTTGTGGATATAAGAGACATCTATCTCCAACCAAGAAGAATATCTTACTAGATACTGCACTTTTCATTACCTTGATCTTGAACTTTTTATCTGAAAAAGCCATGATAAATCACTTAAATCACCAGTTCAATGATATTTTTCTTTCATTGTAAATAAAAGCCGACTTAATATAGATGCAAGTTTAAAGTCATATGTCACAGATGTTAATATTTCATGGGTCAATCCAAGGTATTGTGATATCACTAACATTATAATGTGCAGGGAACTGGCAAAAATAAAGAAACTCAAAGAGAATGGATGCAAACCTAGCACAGGAAAACAAGTCATTTGAAAACATTAATCACACAACTGTGTTAGTGTAAAAAAAAACACCAAATAAATAAGAAGAGACAAGAGAAAATGCTAAATCTCTGATATCCATAAAAAGTCCTTTATATTTTCTGGACAAACCTTTTTTATACTGAAAATCCATATGGCAATCCACACCCTAGATGAAAGAGAACAGATCAAAAGTAGCCCAACCAAGATACTGAACCTGCTCCAGCTGGAAATGTTCCTCTCACCTGTTCCTCCCAATTCAGATGCTAATAGAAAGTAAATCTATTAAGGAAAAGGGAAACCAGGTGCCTAATGGAACAAACAATGCAACTGAAGCATCCCAGACTTCTGGCAGGATTGTTGCCATTGGTAACACATCTTTCTCTCTCTTTGAATCTGCCATGCTATAGTACTTCTCATCTCTACTAAATAGAATAATTACCATAAGTCTCATTAATGAGAACTCTGGAATTATTAACTTAGTTCATCTGGGATGGGACCTGATATTTTATATTTCAAATAAGTTTCCAGGAGATGACAATAGTTCTGATCTTGGGACAACTGAGATTTGACCATTGCTTACGTCTTAAATCTTCTAACACAAATAACTTACAAGCACTTCTGTAGGATAACGGTAAGTTTTCATTCTATTCTTTGATTTTCTACCAATGTTTCTGATGGGATGAAAACATTCATGAGGCAAAATTGCATATAGGTGAGTCTGGCATATTAGAGAGAGCCCTATTTTGGGAAGGTGGAGGCTAAGGCATCTTTGTTACTGACTTGTTTGATTACCTTGGGCAAGCTTTGTTCAGTCCCATGGATCTTGGGTTCCTTGGATGTAAAATGAAGAAATCTAAGCAGTTGACATCTGACTCAATGATTTATGCTTTCAGACATGAGCTCCTTCATTCTATGATAATCATTGGGTTTTTACTTGTCTTCTGTGATCTAGAAATTTGATTCTTGTATCCTGAAATATCCATGTATTTGGATTTATTTTATATTCATTGCTGCTTACATTGGAATTCAGTATTTTGAAAGAAATGACAAAGAGGTGCTTATGTAACATCTGACGTGAATACAAGCCTGGATACATAAATTAGGAGGACCTGTACAGGATGAAGATGTACGATAACCTGTCCCAAACATCAGGAAAAATATTAAAGTTTCTAAAGTATAAGTATTCCCTTTCTGCCAATAATTTTCTCTCAGCTTGTCACAGTGCTTATTTGTTATTCAGTGCCATTCTAAATAGAAAAATAATTATGTGGGTGATTTTTTCATTTATCATTGACAGTTTTAAATATAAATACAAGAACATTGAACTTATATTTAGAAGCACAGAAAATTGTAGAATTCACATTTTTATGTTTATACTTGTATGTGTTTTGTTCTTAAGCAAAATAGATGCTGCACCAAGGTAATTCCACAATCTTTGGTTCACTTTTTGATGTGCACACATTCGAACAACAAACTGATAAAATCAAAACTGATCGGACAAACTGATGAAATCAAAACCAAATTAATTTTCAGGTATTTCATTTTCTGTTACTTTTAGTGTATTCAGATGATTAAAACAGAGAGGACTTTATTCACAGGGGACAGAAGAGGATTTTATAGTGTTAATGACTGGCAGTACACCACTGTGTTGTTTCTCTTCAAAGCACACTCAAAAGAATTACATCTAATGCTGTTGTTACACCTCTTACACTGTTATCACATTTACCTTGTTCATGATTTTTGATCCATGGAACAGTGATATACCATGTATCCATTGGAAAGAATACTCATGGGAGCACCCTGAGTACTGTGAGATGAGAAGGAATTCTACACATGCATGTTACATATATCTCCTCTGCTTAAAAGATGTGGTCTACTTTCTTATTGCAGTTTACTCACAGAACACAAATTCAAAGACAAAATTGTTGCAAATATTAAGTTGTTAGTTCTGGAGATGTAGTTCATCAATTAATACCCATGGTTACTCTTCCCAAGGACCCATATCAATTCCCAGCACCAACATGGCAGCTCATATGTCTCTATAATTCCAGTTAGAGGGCATCTGGTGCCCTCTTTTAGACTCTTCTGGCAGCAGGCATGCAAGAGGTACATGGACAAACACATAAAACACACAAAAAATTAAAAAATACAAAAAATTATTTTAATATATCAAAAGTTGTATTTTTAAAACTGTGTACTTAAAGAGGTGAGAAGATGTGGCTGAATGTCTCAGAGAAGTCTTGTGTAAGTGTAAAAGCCTGAGGTTAAATCCCTGAAATCCATGTAAAAATTCAGGCATGACCTTTGCATATATAATAACCCCAGCATTGTTAAGTCTGAGACAGATTAATCCTAGGACTATGCTGGGCCTCAAGCCTAATAGGAAGTGTGATCTTGTCTTTCAGTGAGACAGCTTATCTCAAGGCTATGAGATGGAAAGTCATAGAGGAAGACACCCAACATCCTCTTATGTTTTTTATGTGCACATATGGTTGTAGACCCCTGCACACTCCCATGTGTGTAACACAGATACAAATAAAATAATATACAAACACTCAACTCACATACATGCATACAAACACATCAAAATAAAATAAATATGTGGGACTCTTCTGAGTCACGAGCTATGTGGATGTAATCTATAAGGCCATTATCCTCAATGACATTTCTGTTTATTCAATTGCTTGGTGAAGACAGGGCTTGCCATTTTTTCCATTGGAGTGTTATTTTGTTGTCTTTCCCACAATATCTCTCTTAGAAAGAAATCAGTAAGTGCTATCTAAACTCAAGGAGAGGGCACTCAAACTGCATTTCCTGGAGGTAGGAGTTTCAAAAATCAAAAAATTTGCATATATGTTAGAATCACTGCTGTAGTTAATACACATTTTGGAGTAGTTAATGTTTTCTGTATCTATAGAGGCCAGTCTTGGAATCTAAAACCCATACCTTGCCACTAGCTCTACTATATGGTAACTTTCAAAAGCATTTCAAAAGCTATGAAACTGACATGAGTATAGTACTAAAATCAAGAGAGCACAAAACCCCTTCCCAGACTGTAAATGCACAAATCTTGCCAGTAAAAGCCTTCAGGTCTCAGGATCTATCTGATCTATGAGGGAATGACCCTCTATCTGGCACTGTACAGTTCTACTTTCCTTAGAAAGTTCAGTCCCTTCTGAGGTTATGGAAAGCATGTGGTGAAGTAGAATTCTATTCATAGCATCCCTTGCATGTGGATGGCTGGGAATAAGCAATTATCTAGCCATGGTGCAGGATCTCCAGGCCCCCTCATCGCCATGGCATGTTCAGCATCTCTGTCTGCCCACAATTCCCCTCACTTGGCAGATGCTATGGGCAGAAGACGCTGAGTGCAGGCGAATTATTTCCACTACTTCCTGGTAATTTCAGTACTGCATTCATCCAAGGCTCTCAAAACTCTTAATCAACAGGAAAATGCTAACCTGAGACTGGGTCACAGAGGGACAGCCTGGAGATCCAGAGAGACTGGTGACAGCTGCTGCCCTCTCTCTGGAGAGGATAAGTGTAGCTATCATCATGCTTAGTGACAGGAGGAGGGATGAGCAGGTCTTTTAAGGTCTTTTCCAATCTGGGAAGTCTATGAATATCGCTACCAGCTGAGAGCGATTCTCCATGCTTTATTCATCATGAAAATGACGCAAATCCAGAGAAGCAGCTTTCTCAGAGGTAGGTGGCCACTAAACCAGGCATTCAGACACTTAGTACTCTGAAAACACTTGCTGAGGAAAGTCCTTGAATTTTAAAAAAGAACATTTCAGGTAAAGATAGAAGAAACACAGTGTATTTTGCAATGCATGGAAATAGAGGCTGACGTGTTTTAAGTTCAATAGCAGTGAGCTATGGTTGCCTAGAAAAGCTATTGTAATTCTGTCTCATATTAATGGAAGTAAAATGTCTTAGATGTAGAATGATATTATTCTTGTCCACCTTGTGCTAATCAAACCTTACCTGGGTAATAGTATTGAAATCTTGAAATACTTTCACATTCTGGAAAAAGTGAAAACCTTGAAAGGCAAGTAACCAAGTAGTAAAGATGTTGGAATCTTGTACATGCAGAAAAAAAGTTTTAAAAAATGAGACATGTAAAGTTTGAAAAGCTAGGGTAGAATTCTTCATATGGGGGCAAGATGAAGTGCAAAAAGAGTTTTCAGGAGTTAATTACAAGTTCTAGTGTGCTGGAGGGACATGTAGTTTGTTTCAGAAGTATGTGAGAAAGAACATTTCCATTGTCCAGAGCTCAGCAAGGATGGTACAGAGGGTTCTGCAGTGCACTAATCTCTGGAGGCCTTATATTACATATATCCAGGATAATAGAATGAATGTGGTTGCAACAGAAATTGGGCAGATTTCTTTTCTAAATAGAAAGCCTCTGTGTCACTGATAACAGTGTTTTGCAGGTTATACCTAAACATAAGGTAATTACATTTGGGATCTTACAAAGATTGCCTTGTTTTAAAAGTTTTCAAGTATACAGCAAAATAAAACTATAGACTAACATCTTTACAATCACAACCAAGATGTGAAAATTGACAACTTCTTTACTAAGGGATTCATTCTAATAGTGTACACATACAGCACAACTCAGCTCTCAATGGTATTTGGTTGAGTTATAAATCTCTGAAACTCTCATAGAAATTATTTCTATGATATTTTACACATTACAGCCAGAAAACAATACCAACTTTCAATTATTTATTGCTAATGATATAGCATTATGTCGATATGCAGAAGAATAAGTATACATATGTAACATTGAAAACAAGTGATTCTACTTTTGAGCCATTATAAATAATGCTAATATATATTTGCATACAATATTTTGGTCATATTTTCACCTACATTTTGGTTATGTACAAGAGTGGAATTTCTGAATCTCTTGATAATACTATGAATTTTTGCCTCTTTGTTTTGCTTTTGCTTTGGGCTTTATTTCTGGATTTTACTGCTAGGGTTCAAGCCCAGAATATTATTCTCCTTAGGTAAGTTTTGCTACTGAGTTGCATCCTCCAGTTTCTGTTTTTAACCTTTTGAGGAAGTACTATTGACATTGATTTATTTTATAGCATGTATAACAATCTATTTAATAACACCTTTTAAAGTTTGATTTTGTAATTCAAGAACTGAGGGAGTTTATTCTCTAAACACTTTAGAGTCTGTTGTCCTACTAGAAATTGATGCTCATACTTCACTTTTGATGTAAAATTCTCAAGCAGTGGAATATGAAAGTATTGAGGTATGTGCTGAGACTGACAATTGCATTGAGCTACACAACCCTCATACATCTAAAGATAAAGAACATCCGTATTGTCCCAGATTCCTTCTCATACCCATTTTCACTTAATTGCTGGGTTCACCCAGTCCCCAGATATAACTAATTGTTCTAAATTGTTTACACTGAATATAAAATTTATCCATTCTGTACAATCACCTAAAGTTATCAATAGGATATCATAATAAAAGTAAGGTTTCTTTCACTATGCTTAGGGTAATAAATGACCATTGCTTCATTCTTTTCAAAACACTACATGTTTTGTATGGTTTATATTGATTTATGTGTTATCCATCTGGTGGATATTATGATCAGTTCAACTTTATAGTAATTCCTTCATGATAATTCATGTGCTTGCCTTTGTGAGTATGTATGTATGTGTGCACAGGTGCTTGTGTTTGTGTGTGTGTGTGTGTGTGTGTGTGTGTGTGTGTGAATTTGTACATGTCCTTGTGTGTGCATTCAGAGGTCAGAGGTGGGAATTGGGTATCTTCTCCTATTCACTAGTTCCTCTCTCTGGGTCTCTCTCTCTCTCTCTCTCTCTCTCTCTCTCTCTCTCTCTCTCTCTCTCGTGTGTGTGTGTGTGTGTGTGTGTGTGTGTGTGTGTACGCACGCACACACGTGCACGTGCATGCATGTGCAATGCTGTCTTCCCAGAAAGCTCCAGAATTCTTTCTAATCTTTCTTTACCCCATTCATACTACCACACCCAGGTTTCAAATGGATGCTGGGATCCAAACTCAGGTTTTCATGCATGGATAGCAAGCATTCTTACACATAAAACCATCTACTTATCTCTTCTAAGTAATCTTGTGACTGGACATTTTCAGATGCCAGGTTAGGTGTACACATGTCTTTTTTGGAATTTGTCAGAAATTTTTCTAATGGCAATTGTATCATATTATACCTCACCAAATGGAAGAGTTGTATTTTTCTTCATCTTTGCAAATATCTAATTGTATTGAGCATTTTCTTCATAGTGATCAATGGTTTGTGTGTGAGGGGTGAGTGTATTTAGAGACCTATGGTTTATGTAGGTTCTTCCTCAGTCACTCTTCACCTGAGGTTGTTATTTTGCTTGTTTGTTGTTGTTTGATAGAGTGTCTTTCATTGAACCTGGAGCACTCAGATTCAGTTAGATTGGCTGGCCAATTAAGTTGAAAGATGGCCCCATCACAGTTGTGGGATTAATGGCTCCTCATTGCTTTTTACATGGCTTTTGGGCATCCAAAATCAGGCCCCCATGCTTGCACTTCAAAGACTGGGCTATCAGCTATCTCTCTAGCCCTGATATTTGTCTACCTTTTGTGCAGTTGTTTGTTTTTGGCTTTGAGTGACAGGAATCATTTACATACTTGGGTAAGGGTCCTTTATTGAGCATTAAGTGTCTGAGATTTTGGTGAATGTACCCATTGGGGCTGAGCTCCACAACGCTGTATTTTCATTGGTTGTGGTTTTCTGTAGAAGTCTCTGTTTCAAAAAGAAGTTTCTTTGGTGAGGGGTGAAGACTATATTTATCCATGAGTATAAGGTCAAATGTTTCTAGACTGTTACAGAAGACAGACAGATAAATTATAAGAGTTGTAGGATAATTGAGTTTGCTATGAGATTGTGTCTGCCAGTAATATCAGAAGCTACACATATAAAGATTTTCCAGCATGACTGTCCAAATGTGATCTGAACAAGGATGATACAATGAGCTGTAATTCCATGAGGCCTCAATTTTACACAAAGAAAAATAAGCAACCAATGAATTCTAGGAATGGGAGAAGTGACCCTCCCCCAGGAAGAGCATATGAATTGGTTTTCCAGTGTCAAAACGTCAGCCCAATATATATATATATATATATATATATATATATATATATAGTGATATATATATATATATTGTGATATATAATGTGATATATATGTGATATATAATGTGATATATATATCACATTCTACAGAGAGAACAGACTATATTTAGGAATGCGTATGTATGTATGTATGTATATATGTATGTATGTATTTATGCATACATGAATGAAGCAACAAGTAGTTAAAAAAGAGGCCATAAATATGAAGGAGTGGTATATGGGAGGTTTTGAAGGGAGAAAAGGGAGGGATTAATGTTGTAATTATTTATTATCTCAAAATTACGAGTCATTTACTGGATAGTTGTATTTCCCATAGTCTATGCCATTATTTTCACCATCTTTTAACAATATTTTATTTAAGAAAAATCTTATAATCATGCATTTTATTCCATAGTTATAATCAGATGACTGCTTCAGAAATCTGTTTATGCTCAATCACCAAAGTAATCTCATTTGGTTATTATAAACCCTAAGAAGTTTTACAATTTTTACTTGCATGTTTTACTTCATGACCCGTGTCAAATATATTTGCCTAAAATGTTGTATTTCTCTTTTACTTATGCTGAAATATAAGCAAATGAACCTAAAATTATTGGGCCATTTTCAGACCCCTGCTATTGTATTAATCTATTGGTCAATTCCATTGCTAATGTACAAAGGTCTTGATAATTCGATCTTATTCATTTTACTCAGTAATTAGTTTTTGTTTTCCAAGGCAAAGTTCATACAAGTGTAATGGTAAAAGGTTTTTTTTATCTTACAAGTTTATGCAATTGAAGGACCAATTTCTTTTGATTTAATTTTCTGTCTTATGCGCTGTTGTATGCATAATACACTTGATTTTTAAAATAATGCTCTGTGTATAGAAACTACTAGAAGCATAAGCATATATCTCCATGAGTTTTCACAACAAATAAACTATTTTCTAGTGATTTTTCTTCTGTTAGAGTAATCTTAGATTCACAGAAACATTGGAAAGTTAGTAAGATTTCTCATATGCTCCTTGGCCCCCACAAGACAGACAGACAGACAGACAGACACACACACACACACACACACACACACACAGAGAGAGAGAGAGAGAGAGAGAGAGAGAGAGAGAGAGAGAGAGAGAGAGAGAGAGAGAGAGAGAGTGTGTCTTTGCTGTGGTCTGTATTGAGAACCAGAATGGAAGACAATTGTGACAACTGATAGTATTTTATTGAGAAATCAGCACAAGCCACACTGAGGAGTCTGTGTTAATGTTCACACTTGCTATTGTACATTTTGTGAATTTTGATAAATGTGTATAAGGACATGATTCAATGCTAGAATACCATACAGAACATTTTCATTTCCTTCACCTCTTTGTATGATCTGCCCATCGTCTACCCCACCCTCCAATGTTGCATTCACTGATATTTTCACTTCAGAATTTCAGTTACCAGAATATCTACTAGAGTTAAACAGTATGTAGTCTTCTCAAATTGCCTTCTTTCACTTAATATATGCATTTTTGTTTCTTCCATGCCTTTTCATGGCTCAATGACTCATTTTGTTTCAGCTCTGTGCAAGCTCCATTGGCTGTGTGTATCAGAGTTTATTTACCCATTCAGCTGCTGAAAAATGACTTGGATTCTCTGATGTTTTGAATATATGAAAAAATCTACTATGAACATCCATGTACTAATATAGTGTTGACACAATTTTGAGCATTTTAGGGAAATGCCAAGCTCTGTTTGCTATAATGTTTATTAAGTTTTCAAGAAATAACCAAACTTCTAAGGTTATTATCATTTTGAATTCGACCAATTAACGAATGTGAAAGGATTCTTCTCCACCTCCATATTCGGATTTGATACTAATGATGTGGATTTTTGCCTATTCTTATACATATGTGTTGATTATAGCTGTTGTTTTAAATAAAACATTGTATTTGGTAACCTTGTCTAGTTTGCTTGTTATTTGTTAATATCTTCATAATTTCCTTGTGATTTTCTTTTCATAGAATATAATGGCATCTTCTGCTGTTTGGTAGTGGCTCATGCCTTTAATCCCAGCACTCGGGAGGCAGAGGCAAGTGGATGTGTGTGAGTTCAAGACCAGCTTGGTCTACAAGACCTAGTTCCAGGGCAGCCTCCAAAGCCACAGAGAAAGCCTGTCTCCAAAAACCAAAATAATAAAATAAAATTAAATAAATAAATAATAAAATAAAAATAAATAAAACTCAGACATGAATTAAAGTCTTCCTTTCTTATATTGCTGTGTCTCTTAGTTATTTTTGCAGTTGTTTAGGATTTCCAGATCAGTACTGAAGAGGAGTACTGAGAATGGAAACCGTTTCATTTTACTTGTTGGCAGAGAAATGTTCAGAATGGCACAATAAAGATGAAACATTAAGTACATTTCACAGATGCCCTTATAGGTTTATGGGTATCATGTTTGATTTACTAATATTTAGTTAATGGTGTTAATATCTATATACACACAGGAAACTGGTTGATAGCATTTCTCTCTTTTGGAGGCAATCAGCTCTGTTCCCCTCTCTTTAACCAGACTGTTTGTTATATGCACTGACTATATATGTGTCAGGAGTCAAGGGGCCTTGTGTATTTCCTGAGAACAATTTGGGGATCTTCTCCAGGCTTTGTTCTGACATTCCTGGGCCAGCAATTGACCCCACAACCATCTCTCTCTCTCTCTCTCTCTCTCTCTCTCTCTCTCTCTTTCTCTCTCTCTCTCTCTGTGTGTGTGTGTGTGTGTGTGTGTGGTACTGGAAGTGACATAATTTTAACTTAACTGAATGGCACAATAAAACACAAAAGAGAGAAAATGCCTTTTGCATTCTTATTCCCATCTGAAATTTCCCTATTTTATTCACTTTCCAACTCTCTTTTTTCATTTTTTAATATTGAAATTATACAACTTTTTGTTCTAGGATTTATCCGGAGATGTTTTAAAAAGTAGGAGTGCCATAAGGATTATCTGAAACAGAAGGAAAATGAAGACAGATCAGTCTTATTGTGTATTAAGGGATAAATCCATGCTAAATAAAACTTTAGTATTTCTTCAATGAAATAGATGAGGATAGTATCGAAAGAGTTTTGAAATCATATTGAAAATGCAATACTATATTGAAGTGGCATTTGTAGTTGATGTTGAAATGATGAATTATTCAGGAAGTTGCATTGGTAAAAGCTTTCTATAGTGAAAAAAAAAAAACTAAATTCTGGAACCGAAGAAAAGACTTCATGGTTAGATGTTCTTTCTACTTTTGTAGATGACCTAGGTACAGGTCCCAGCACCTGCATGATAGCTAACGATCAACCATCTGCAACTGCAGTTCCAGGGATATCTGACATCCTCTTGTGTCTTCCTTTGGCACCAATTATGCATTTAATATCCATCCATACATGCAAGCAAAGCATTCTTACACGTTAACAAGTTTAAAACCCTCTTCTCTTTATGTTCAAAATTAAGTTTAACATGTATAAAGAACAAAATGCAAGCACAGACTTAATGATTATAAGGAAGTGGAAGATGAGTCACAAAAACATATGCAAATGTAGATTCTCCTGGAAATGTAGGAAATTCAAACTCACATCTAGCTTCCTTTTCCTTTGGCTCTTATCTTTCAATACACCCTCTTCCTCACTGTTTTCTGAGCATTAAGTTTAGGGTTTTTTAATATTAATTTTATTTAAACTAGAGACAATCTTACTTTACATATCAATCCCAGTTCCTTCTCCCTCCCATCCTCCCATGCCAACCAACTACCCCCATCCCATCCCCCATCCACTCCCTAAGGAGGGTGAGGCCTTTCATGCGGGATCATCAAAATCTGTCAAGTATATGGGGCAGGGCCTAGGCCCTCCCCTGTGTATCTAGGCTAAGAGAGTATCCCTCCATGGGAAATGGGTTCCTGATGTCTGCTCGTACACTAGAGATACATCCTGGTTCCAATGCCAGACTCCCCATAGACTCTAGTGCTCCTACACACCCACATTCTGGGTCCTTGTTTGGTCCTATGTTGGTTTCCCAGCTGTCATACTGGGGTCCATGAGTTCCCACTTGCTCAGGTCAGTTGTTACTGTGGGTTTCTCAAGCATGGTCTTGACCCAATTGTTGGTAACTCCTCCATCTCTGAAACTGGATTCCAGGAATTTGACTCAGTGCTTAGCTGTGGATCTCTCCTTCTGCTTCCATCAGCTAATGGATGAAGGCTCTAGGATGGAATTTATGGTAATCATTATTCTCATTATAAGGGAAGGACATTTAAGGTGGCCTCTTCACTATTGCTTAGGTTCCTAGTTGGGGTCAAAATTGTGGATCTCTGTACAATTCCCTAGTGCCAGATTTCTCTCTGGTAGTGGATCAGTATTTTCACTGGTGTAAGAAGGGACTTCAAGAGCCCACCCCGAATGCTCTCTCGGCCTGGACACATGGGGGAGGGCCTAGGCCCTGCCCAGCATCATGTTGTGGAATTTGGTGAGACCTCATGGAAAGCCCTACCCTCCATAGGGAGCAGGGGGAAGGGGGAGAGGGCCAGTTGTGGGTTGTAGGGAGGGGGAGAGGGAGAAGGGATTGGCATCTAAAATTGTAATTTTCTGAAATTAAATAAAAAAAACAGAAAAAAAATTAAAAAATGGGACATTGAAAAGAGCTCATAAGAGAAAAAAACAGCAAAATATTGTTCTCTTCAATGTTAAGGTCCATACATAGGCTTTATAATATATAATAATATATATATATATATATATATATATATAGAGATCCATCAATAGATTATAAAAATATCAATAAAAATAAAAAAATTTTCATGTAAAAAAACCTATAGTGGCTCCCTCTATTGTTGTTTCTCTTTTCTTTCTCTCCTCTATTCCTCTCCCAAGTCAATATTCCTGATGCCTCATGTTCTCCTACCCTTTCCTCTTCTCCTACCTCCCTCCACTTTACCCCAAGCTCCCAATTTGTTCAGGGGTTCTTGTACCTTTCCACTTCACTGGTTGATCGTGTATCTCTCTCTTATGGTCCTCCTTGTTTCCTAGCTTCTCTAGAGGTGTGGATTGTAGGCTGGTAATCCTTTTCTTTATGTCTAATATCCATATATGAGTGAGTACATACTATGTTTGTCTTTCTGTGCCTGGTTTACCTCACTTAGGATTGTTTCTTCTAGTTCCATCCTTTTGCCTGCAAATTTCAAGATTCAATTGTTCCCACACACAAACTCGGTAGTACTCCATTGTGTAAATGTACCACATTTTGTGTATCCATCCTTCAGTTGAAGGTCATCTAGGCTGCTTCCAGGTTCTTGCTATTACAAATAATACTTCTATGAACACAGTTGAACAAATATCCTTGTTGTATGAATGTGCATTTTTGCGTATATGCCTAACAGTGGATTTACTGGATCTTGAGGTACAGTGGTTGTTTTGTAGATGCATCTATTAGAACTGGGCTCCACAATTGTATATTTTAATCAATGTATTTTCTGTAATGAAAAACAATATCTTAATTGTGTTTTAATATTAATTATTTAATTGTGAGGGATAATGGTCACCAACATGGCAACCTAAACATGACTTGATTAAGATAGCACAAATGACTTTCTTACATGGAAGAAGTAAAGCTAGGAGGCCTCATCCCTAGATAGAGAAATACAGGGATGAGGAAATGCCAAAAATAAGAGGAGTTATCTTTTCCAGGGAAGGGTATCCAGCTGTTTATCCAATACTAAGTGATCAGTACTGAAACATATACATGCAAAAACATTATACTGGCTAAGCAGTTTGTACTTACTTATCAAGGAATACATACCTATGTATACAAATGTATGTGTATATTTGTATATATAACAACAATTAGGGGAAAAGAGGACATTAATTTGAATGAAAGTGAGGTGAAAGGAAAAGGGGAAATGATGCAATTATATCATAACCTCAAAAATATAAAAAAAAAAAAAAAACGGCTGGGCGGTGGTGGCGCATGCCTTTAATCCCAGCACTCGGGAGGCAGAGACAGGCAGATCTCTGTGAGCTGGAGACCAGCCTGGTCTACAAGAGCTAGTTCCAGGAAAGCCTCCAAAGCCACAGGGAAATGTTACAATAAATCTTTTTGCCAAAAGCTGCCTGAGCCCCGCTGCCATGTGTGAGCTTTATACCAGCCACCTGACCAAGTTAGGCCCAAATGAATACACAGAAACTTGTATTAGGTTCAAAGCTGCTTGGCCAATGACTAGGATTCTCATCTGCTAGCTCAGTCTTAACTATCATAAATCTATATATTTTATAAGACTTATCTTATCAGGCGCCTTATTGGCGTCCCTCCTTGCTGTGGATCACATTGTGCCGCTGCAGCAGGAACGGAGGGGAAAAGAGGGCCCTTCCTGTTTCTCCTTCGCTTAAATATGAGTCTCCTTGCTATGTCACTTCCTGCCTGGATCATCACTTCTCTACTACATTTCCCAGAATCCTCTTTGACTCCTAGTTCCGTCTAACTTGCTGTCTCATTGGCCAAACAGTATTTTATTTAACAATCAATAAGATAAACATATACAGTAGTACATTCCCCATCAGGGAAACCCTGTCTCGAAAAGGGGAGAAGAAGAGGGATGCTGAGGACATGAGGGAGCAGAAAGTATGAGTCAGAGGAAGAATACATGATAACAAGAATGGAGATATCATAATAGAGGGAGACATTTTTGGTTTACAGAGAAATCAGGCACTAGGGAAATGTCTGGATATCTACAAAGATGACACCAGCTAACTATCAGCAATGGAGGAGAGGCTACCTTATGCCCACCCCTGATTATGAGATTGTGACTGACTTATATGTCATCCTATAGCATATGGTGGAAGTAGAAGCAGACACCCATAACTAATCACTGAACTGAACTGGAACCCAGATGCAGAGAAGGGCCAGTGAAGAGCACAGAAGTACAGACCAGGCTGGTGAAACCCACAGAAACAGCTGACCTGAACATCTGGGAACTCTTACTCCCCAGTCTGATAGCTGGAATACCATCATGGGACTGATCCAGACCCCAGGAACATGGGTTTCTGTGAGGAAACCTCAGAAATCTATGGGACCTCCCGTAGAAGCCCAGTATTTATCCCTAGCATAGGTGTGGACTTTGGGAGCCCATTCCATATAGAGGAATACTCCCTGAGCCAAGACACACCGGGGTGGGCCTAGGTCCTATTCCAAAGGATATGAAAGACTCTGAAGACACCCTATGGAAGGCCTCACCATCCATGTGGAGCAGAAAAGATTTGTGACAGATAAGGTTTTAGTTGGGGGGGGGGTAGGGGTGGACGGGTGGGAGAAGGGAACTGGGATTGTCATGTAAAACAATCCTGTTTCTAATTCAAATAAAAAAGTTGGAAACAAATTAAAAAAAAATGGCTGTGTCCTTGGAAAAATAGTTTAGCATATAAAATTCTTGCTATAGAAGCATTAACTCCTGAGTTCAAATCTATTTAAATATGAGCATGATGATGTATTTTTGCAACACTAATGTAGGCAGACCTGTAGCCAGCCCCTAAGCAGGCATGGCTACAGTTTCCCCTACACCCTAATGTTCCTATGGTGAGATGAGTGACAAGCAGGAGACTCTATAGGTTCATGGTTCAGACATGCCGTTCTATATAGAAGTGAAAACAAATACAGCTTAGAATGTTGTTTGTCTGGAAGTCACATGATTTGTAAATACATAGAGGGAAAAGCTGACTCGGACTAATTTATAAATATGTGTGTGTGTGTGTGTGTGTGTGTGTGTGTGTGTGTGTGTGTTTGTGTGTGTAAAGTAAATATACATATGTATTAAGAAAAAGTAGCTTTTTGTATATATGTTTGTTTCTTCAAGTGTATATATACTTAATATCTAAAGACAGAAACAGATGGAAAAGATATAATAGATAAAGCATTAAGAAGATGTACAGTGTTTACAAATTATTGCCACACTGCAAACAGATCATTTGATTAATTAGTCAAAGCTGCAAGCTACAAAATTTGAAGACACTAATTAATATATGAAAAATTATTCATCATCCTTCAAAATTAAGTAATGAAGATTGAAATACAATTGAGATACTCTTTGCATTAAGTTAAATAGGCTTTAATATTACATCTGGACATACTAGGGAAACGATACCTGTTTAAAATATCCAAAATGAACTTAGGCTAATAAAATGAGTATTCTTTGGTCTTGTCAGTTCTTTCTTGATGTACAGACAGAAGAATAGCTCATATCTCATCATGAAGAAGCAAAGAAGAGCGACACATTGGCTTGTAACTCAACACACAGGCAATGAGGTTCATTTGAGTTTTCTATTCCTAGGGAGCAATTAATTCCAAACTTAATGGCCTAATCAATACACATCTGTTGTGGTTCCTTAGTTTTGAAATCTGACTGTAGATGCTGCCACAGCCATACCCATTTCTTGAAGCTCTAGGATATTATTCTTGCTCTTCTCTTGTTTCAGCACACACTCCCCCATCATAAGAGACAATAGCATGCATCTTCTTGACTGTTCCCCTATAGACATCTCTCTCCCTAGTCACTATTTTCAAAGGTTTGCTACTCTTAAGAACACATTATTCTAAGATGAGGATATATTCATAGATGCAAGGCAGGATTATGTTATCTCAAGATTATTAAATATCATTACAATGCTTTCTTCTTTTCATGTAAGATGATATATTTACAGTATATATAAATATTTATTATATTAAATATATTCATATATATGTATGTGTATGTATGTATGTATGTATGTATGTATGTATGTATGTGTTCATGTAACAGCCATTATTGAAAAAAGAGGCCATGGGTTCGAAAGAAAACAAGGGGTGATATATTGGAGGGTTTGGAAGGAGGAAACATAAGGGATAAATGATGCAATTATATTATGTTATGCATAACAGATGAAATAAAACTGACAATTCTTTTTACTGAGTCTAGCATTAGCCATGGAATTGAACATAAAGGATTTTGAAGATAATTGTTCATTTTGCCTAAAATTTTACTATTATACTACAAGGTATATTTCAAACATATATTTTTAAAAGTTAATAAAACATAAGACAGATTTCCCTCTCATTTTCAGGATTTGAGGAGCCCATAGTTCTATATATTTTTCTAAAGTGAATAAATAATCAAAAGATGTAACCCTGGTTTCCTTGCTCCAGAGATAAATGTTCTTATCTCCATATTCAGACAAACTATTAGAAATTTCTCTTTTTTCCAGTCACCAATATCTGTGTCCTCATAGAATCCACAGTGGAAGGTCTGCCTGCACTACAGGCACAGGCACATCTTGTCAGGGCATGGTTCCCAAAAGGCAGAAGCCAGTTTGTAGAACCATGGTCTGAGCTACTATGTTAGAAGTAAGGTTGCAATTGATTGTTCTATAAGCACACATGTTCCCACATGGATTTGCAAAGATTCTTATCATATAAATCGAGTATGCTTCTCACCCCTTAACCATGTGAATTATGGCCATGTAATTTGTTTTGCTTATGAATATGTTACATCTGGGGGGAGGGGAATGTGCATACTCATTAGGGCATTTCCCCTTTAACATTAGTCTCCTCCAGAGTAATCTGCAAGGAGTCACTGTTCTTAGATTCTATAATGAACATAAGTCAGAACAAGTCACTACAGACAACTTTGAAAGAAGAAGAATGTCCTCACATGGTGTGAAGATCCATGAGTTAAATAACTGCTTATTTCTTCATGTTAGTGACCGGTTATGTTTTTATGGCTTGGTGTCATCTAGGGAAGCAAAACTATTAAATATACACATGTATGCATACCAATGTGCACTCATTTCACATACTGAACACACACATAAAAATAGACATTTTGGCTCTCTGACCTTATTTTTGTAAGAGCTGGTTATAAATCTCTGAAGAGTTGTTCCCTCTGCCTGCTGAAGCTCAAAGGGCTCAACATCAGAAAGAAGAGACAGATGTAAAGTTGGTGATCTCAACTCACAGGTATAATATGGAATTTCAAAAGAATGAGCTAACTCATCCTTAGTTTTTTGCCCCTTATATTGGTCATACTTACAACTTTCATAAGTAATAGGTATATTTTTTTGTCAGAGATAACTAGAGATTGGGTCCAGAAATGGAGGATTCAGAAGGAGTATAGACTCAGTTACTCCATCAAGCCTGTGAGGTTAGTCAGCAGAATAGAAACAATGTCTGTGAGCTATTAAGTAGGTGTACATTTACCATCTAGAAGTTACCAATGATCTCCCTAGTATGGGGAACTAATTGGAAATGTAAAATAAATGAAATTATTGATATAATTCAGCCTAGACGACCAGGCCCATAGTGAAGCCACCATAGTTGCTGATAGTCACATTTAATATAGAAAGTCCCTATACAGTATATTGAACCCTACCCAATGCTATTGGTGGAACTGGAAACCAAATTTAGTTTCAGATATTAGGTCCTAATATATATATATATATATATATATATATATATATTTGTGTGTGTGTGGTGTGTGTGTACACATATATAGTCACATATCTGTGTATATGCAGCTGAATATATTATTCAAATATATATATATATATATATATATATATATATATATATATATATCTTTGTGTCATATTTACCTGTGATAGCTTTTGTGATTCGGGATACACCCATCATGATGGGGAGCAAGGAAGGACACTGAAAGTCTTAACATTTTGTGGAAACTAATACCTAGGCTTATTGTGGGATATTTGATTGCAGAGTGACACTCCAAGAGGTCAGTAAAGTTAAACTTGAATCAGGGGGCAACGCCAGAAACTAGGTGGCTGGAATTAGCAATAGAGAATCCAGGGATTTGGATAGAGAAAACGAAAAGGAAGGAAAGGGTGTGACTAGAGTTTAGCACTTCTTTTTGCTTTAGGGATGAGTGTAGGGACTGTGTCTTGCTGGATCTCCAACCAAAAGGTAAGGTCATTTTGTTTCTCCTTAGCTTCTATAACCTAGCAGGTTTTCACCACCACATCTGCTTTCTGAGTCTTTGTTGATAAACAGAATAATAGAGACTTAATTTAAATTTACATATCCTGGCTGGAGCAGAACCAGGACTGGGGTATCAGCAGGCACTCCAGTCCAGAGCCAGAGTGCCTGGGAGGGTGCTGGCTGGGGGCTATGGGGCCACAGATAATAACTATAGTTTCAATATATTCATGTGCAATCACTAAGCGGACAGAAAAAAATCATCATAGGATGATCCAAGAAAGCAGGTTTCTAGGAGTAGCCTGAGGTTACTCGGTTCTTGAAGAAGGAGATACATAGAGGAAGAGCACAGCTGCTGTTATTGCCCAAGTGTTTCACCCTTATGGGATTGCTTTGACATCTGATAAAACTTGTGAAGCATGTGTTCATAGTAAGGTAAACTATGGAAGGAAAGAAGCAGGCAGAGGTTGGAAAAGAACCCTGGCATTGCCAGGGAATACAGAAGAAGAGAAATTACAAGGAAATGGATAGATATTGTACTGAAGACACATTGGACTACCTGTCTTTTCTGTGAACATTGCAGAGGGAGGGAGTCCATATCAATTTGCTAAGATCCAGAGATATACACGGGGGAAAAATTAATCAAGTGGATAAAATATGGGGGGTCTACTTTAGAAACCATATTGATTAGTTTGAGACAGAGGAGGAAAGAACTTATACCAACACCTGTGATTTTCTGTGGTCAGAGAGACATTTGAAGAGTATGAAGGGATTAGGGGATCTTAGATGTTCTAGTCACCAGCTGGTAGCAGACTGATACATTCGGTAAAAAGTAAAAGTCACTTGAAACACACCTATGAAAAAATAAAGATGTATCATAGCCTTGGTATAGGATAGTTTCCAATATAAACTTTCCAATATAAATACACAATTCTGTCACTAAATTATAAAATATTTCTAATTTTGACAAATATTGTGTGTATAACTCATTTACCATTAATGTCCAAATAATGATATTTTCCAATGTATCACGTAAAATGTGAAAGCATAAATGATAGAAGACTCCATACTATATCTTTTTCATAAACACATAAAGGTAATAGACTTGTATTTTTATGATTTGCTGATTAGAGCTTCAAGTCAGGTATATGGCTATAATCAAGGGCTAGTCATCAAAATAGGATCATCAAGCAAAATGCAGATTCACAAAAAGCATGAGGGCAGAAGGGGAAGGAAAACCTCAGATGTAAGTTGTTCTTGGGGTTCCTTAGTGTTTAATCAAGGACTTGGATAAATTTCTAGCTGTCAGTTAACCCCCAGGACAAGCTGGCCCCAGAGACATGGGTGGGTCACAGAGCAGACAAGTCTACACGGGTTCCACATACTCCAGGACTAACTGTCTCTGAGAGCAAGAGCCTGAGGGAAGGAGTTGGCAGTGTGAGTGCAGGTTCGTGTGGAGGGGCTGGGAGCAGAGAGCAGTTTATTCTGCCAGATGATTTACAGCCTTTAAAACAACTCCACACTTCTGCAAAATTCTTAATTTAATAGGCAAATACCTTGTGGTGATACCTCACTAGTAACAGAACTGATGGGATAGATGTTGGAAAATTAGAGAGTCTGAAGAAGTCAATGCATGAATCCGTTATGAAAACAGGAAAAAAAAATTCACTATGTGCCCTCTGCATTTCCCCAAAACGAAAAGCTTTAGAAAACCACTGATCAGTTGAAGCAAAGGATGTTTCAGGAAGACAAATGTAGTCTTCATTATTTAAAGGGATCTTGGTGATTACATATCCAGAAAATCTTCATTAGAAGTCTATGCAGTAAGAGACTGAATTACAAGGAGGTAAGATATCTCACCAAGGTGGGTTGTTAAATAAGACCTCCGGGTGTACCCTATTCAACTAATCATTAGTCTTTGTCTCATGCTTGACAGGAAACAGTTGGATGTGTGGTGCACAATCAGTAGATAGCAAAATGCAAATCACTGAGTATGTCTTCCAAAATAGCTAATGAAGTATCTGCAGAGCCTTTTGAACTTCCTCCTGGAAGCTGAAGATATTTTCTTCCAGTATAGTGATTGGAGTTTGGGTCATATTCTGTTGTTTAATTCCCCATCAGAATATTCCCCATCTCCTCTCAGGCTTTGGTTTGGCTCATGAATCTCCACTCATTCCCAGTGTAATTTCTTTAAGCTGTACATAAGCCTTAAGCCTTAACATCCTAGGAGGAAAGCCAAGAGAAAGTCAGTGATTCAGGTAAGACAGTGAGTTGTGATGTTAAAAGCAGACCACATAAGTAGGAGGACCGTGCAGTTGGAGGTGTTCCAGGGCCTTGGATTTGATGAACATAATGGTAACTTCTCCATTAAAAATTAGCAAATATATACAATACAAATGCAACATTAGAATTGGTAGCCATGACAGAGGAAACAAAGTTATGAGACTGAAAACATTAAACATGAAAAATTCAGAATAGGTTCTTTGAAAACACATGAGGAATCTAGACAAAACACCACAGAACTACTTTATTGGCCTTTATGGGGTGGTAGCTCAAGGCTTAATCTAACAGGACTTTTTTCTTGTTGCTAATTGGGGATGACCTGTAGCTACTGCCTTGAAATATGTGCTAGATTTTTGGCAGGGACCTCTAAATGTATGCAGAGCCATGTGCAAATTGATAGCAATGATATGCCAAATTCCAATTTCTATCTTCCCATCTCACTGAGTATATAATTTAGAATGATTAGTCTGACCTGTATAAATTTCACTTTTATCTTTTATACCGAGAACATGATCATAGATAGCTAAATGATTTGGGGAAACTCCCCCCCCTCTCTCTGACACTCTGTGATGTATGTGTGTTTGTGTAACAAATAGTTTCCTTTTCCCTACTGTTTGTTAACCCATCAAGACTGATCAGCATCAGCAGTGGTCTTCATGAGTAAGAGCTTTAAGACTCAACATATTTGAGAACATTTAATCTCCTTTGGATCCAATTATACCTTCTAAGTTAAGGGTTTGCTTAGTCTGTAAGCATTTTTGTCCCATCTGGTCTGCTACTGGATGGACATTGGTCTTCTTCTTTGTAAATTTTTAATTAAAAATTAGTCTTAAGAAACATATCCATTGATTTCTTTGCATGAAATGTATTTGTTGAGCACTCAGCATGTTCTAGATGTGGTTACCCTTCTATATTTCAAAGCACATTAACTTTATATCTGATAGTGATTTCTGAAAATTTTTAAAAAGAAGAAAAAATGGTTTAATTTTGTTATATATAAATTTCATTTTAAAATAGAGTTTGAAGTATGTTGTGTAACAGTATGAGTATGTGGAAGATTTCTTGATTACAGCATTCCACAGGGGGAAAAGTACAGAGGAAAAACCAAGACTCAGAATAATAACCATTTCTAACAACTTCTTGGCTATTAAGAACACCAAGTAAAATATAGAAAGAGGAAATTGAATGTGGACCAATAGTAACTGCTCTGCTAGGTCCTAACCCCATCCCTCTAAACACAAGATGAAAGAAATATGGCTAGTGAGAAAGACACACATTTGAGGCTGTACTACTCTTGCTGTGTTTTCTTGTCCCACCAGGCCCACTGCCCTTCTCAGCCCCAATAAGCATGCAGACACTATATTAGTTATTAAACTGTTGGCTGAAGCCTAGGGCTTCTTATTGCTTAGCTTTGTCTTAATTATTAACCCATATTTTTTATATATCTAAGTATTTCCACATGGTCTTAGCTTACCAAAGAATGACCAGACCTGTTTCTCCTTTGGCCGCTACATGCCATCTGTCTCTGATGGGCTCTTCTGCCTACCTTTCCCAGAATTCTACTCATCTCCTAGTCCCACCTATCTTCCTGCCCCATTGGCCAAACAGTATTTTCTTCATCAACCAATAAGAAAAACATATATACAGAAGGACATCCTGCAATTAACTACTAATGAGGAGTAACAGTGATGTAAATAAACAATGGGCTCTGAATGGAACTAAAATTGCTACTGTACTACAAGTTGACCTACATATGATTTCATGCTTGGTAGAGGAAACAAGATGACTCTGCTGTAGTTAACTACATTCCAACCAATTCTGTGACTTTGTGTGCAGTTTCAGTGTAGTCCTGATGCTGGATAGGAAAGATGTTATAAATCAGATACACAGATTGAATGGAAGGTTGATCCTGCCCCTTAGAATGGAGAAGAAAAATGTTGAGGGAAGTACCTTTGCATTATCTGGCAACATCTGAGCATTTATAGAGAAAAACCAGTGCCATTAGAATAATAGAAATTATGTGGGAAATACAGGAAGCTACAGGTGATTGCGAGAGGAAGGAAAACTTTCTAAAAGTTTAACTCCTGCTTCAAAGCAGTCTTACCTGCCTTTTTGATGAATTACACAGGGAAAACACCAGAACACGCTTGTGGAAACTTTTGTAGTGGTGTTGGAAAATCATTTTGCAAGGTCAAGGAGTTCAATCTAGACATGCTCTAAGTACAACCAGTATTTGTTGGGTGAAAAAAACAATAACATTCTAAAATAGTATTCTTGAGTCATCAATAGGAGTTTTTTAAAAAAATATACACAAAAATGTTCGTTACATGGTGAGGTATATTTCAAGGAGATTCATTATAATTTTAAAACTGGGAAAGAAATAGTGAATAAAAGAGGTTTCTCCTAAAGTTGAGACTATGAAATATACCATAAAGTATAAATCATGATACCAGAAATATATTCACATAGATTAACATAGAGTTTAGGAGGCAGGAGGCAGGAATATAGTTAAGTTGGTAGAGAGATAGCTGACCATGCAGGAATCACTGAGTTGAATTTCGAGCATTTTATTTATTATGTGTGGGAATACACCATACAACTCAGAGGTAGAAGCAGGAGAATCAGATGGTCAGGGTCATTTTCATTTGTTTATGAGTTGGGAGTTATTCTGGAATACATGAGGTCCTAACTGAAACAAGAGAGGGAAAGAAAAAGAGAAAGAGTTTCTGAGTTGGTATCAACATTTTGATCCATTATTTCTTCTCTAATTCTCCCTCAAAGTAACAACTGTTATTCTAATCATTGATTTACCATATTTGAATCCATTACTTTTGAAACAGACTAACTCTTTGGCCTGGATGTACAACTTAGTCATAAAGGCCACATTCTTAATTTGAAACTCTCAGTTTTGTTGTCAATTTGTATTTTTAATTACAACACTAAAATGCATCAGATTAAGGGAGTGGTGGTATAGAGGGCTGGGGTGCAATTTCTTTAAATGTGATATGTGGAAATCTAATGATTCCAAGTCCTGTCTTTAGTAATGGTAAGAAAAGAAACTTCTGAGTAAGGAGATCTAAGAAATCATGAGAAGGGGGAAAAGATGGAACTATACAAAGATATTCAAATAGCAGCTCTTTGGGGAAGGCAGTATAGCTCCATGGCAGGCTGAATACAGTGTATTTGTTCTTTCCAACACAATGAAAATGGAAGTAATACAAAGGATAGGGAATGATGGTTCCTTTGGGAGGGAGACATTAATGTTTTGCTATGGTGAACAGGTAGCTTTGAAAATTATATGCTGTGGTGGAAGGTAATTTACTTTTTTACACTATTGTAATACCTGTGTTCAAACTGAAAGTGGGAGTTGCCTAAAAATGTTTAGGAAGGAGTTTTATAATCTTGCAGGTATATGAACAGTTTGAGTAATGCCAAGTACTACTAACAGGGAGTGGTGTTCATCATTTTCTGATCAGCCAATAAGACCTTAGACAAGAGGTTTTTGTTTTTTGTTTTTTGCTTTTTTTTTTTTTTTTGGACATTAATGCTTGAGCACCACAGTGTGGTTTGTTCCCTTAGCCATTTATACTTCCATGATTACAATACTATAACTATCCCCATAATATTGTTTGAAATGATTCATACATCATTATTTGTTAAATTTGTTTTTCTGTGTGAATTTAGATGGCCTGAGTGTCCCCCAAAGAACCATATGCTAGAAGCTTGATCCCAAGAAAAACTATGAACACTATAGGGAAGACATCTTGCATGACATTGCTTTCAAAAGGAATTGAGGTTAAGTGTATGGTTCTCAAATCACATTCAGAAATTTCCTTATGAAAGCCTGCTCATCACTCATGATAGGGTTTGTCCTAAGAAGAGAAAGGTTGGTCCTTCCATCTTTCCTTCTGTCTTCTTGTAACACAATTTAACTGGTTTCTTCTGCAATTACAACCCATCAAGATGCAACATAGCAAAAGGAAAGCATTTGTCAAAACCTATACCACACCAAGTGTAGTATGCCCCTCAACCCACAACTTAACTGCAGAGTGGGGAAACTGTGTTTGATAAAGAAGAAAGGATTTGTATTAGACTACACTTTCAGGGGTTCAGATCATGGTTCTTGGTCCCAGGTGAACAGAAAAAGCATCACAGAGTTTTAAATGTTACACAAACTTCTTTAAAAATCACCTTGTGTCAAGTACTTTGTTAAAGTAACAAATACTCAGAGAAACAGTTCATATTTGCCTACTTGGGATACTTGAGTGAAAGAGTCTGTGTTCAGTAGTTTTATTGAGTACATATTCATAAGAAGCCCATCATTATATAAGAAGACTGATCTGAAAAATCAATTATAAAAATGAAGCCTTAACTTTGGGATAAGGAGATAATGAAGTCCAGAAAAGAGACTTGATGGCCTGAAGTCAAGAAAAAGTGCTTCTTGTGTGCACTTCCAGTATACAGTTGTGAGCAGCACGGGCTGTGTTTTCTTCTAACTACTCAGTAGAGCACCTGCATACTAGAATAGTAATGTCCACCCTTGTTCTAAGAGTGAAAAGAGCTTCAGGGAGAGCTTGAGGTGATATGAGGAGACCTCATATGGCCCTGGAGCATCACAGAACCCCCTCTTATGCCACATGGTTTGTTAAAACTAAATCAACATGGAGGAATTGAAGACAGAAGTAGAGTAGGAAAGTAAGACATCTTTCCGAGAGAAAGAAGACCTCTAAGAAGCTGAAGAGAGATAGGTGGTTAGACATGGAGTCAAAGGAAAGTAGGCCGTGGGGCAAAATCTTGAAGGGAAGGATAGCAACTTTCTTTTCTCTTTACCATATACCAGTCCCCCTGGTCTTACCAATCCCTTTCATGGTTTAGACACTAAAAGTCACAGGGTAGCTTTAAATAGACCTACAGTATGCTCTGAATCACTGCCTCTCCATGAACTCAACCTTTTTAGAATACAACCTTTAAAGAAAGTTTAAACATTAGATAATCAAAAATAAGGAATTTTTTTCTAATGCTGTTTGCAAATGTCATTTGAGGAGTGAGGAGTCTGGCTGGGGAACTGTGAATTCTGTTTTATGTTCAGGGAGCTCCTCCAAGGTTTAAGAAAGCATGCACAATCTTCTGGAATTCCCCTTTAGTCTTCACTAGGATCAAAAGAATATTTTCTAGACATTTCTTTTCCTGATCCTAAGTCTTCATTTGAGCAGAATTTCTGGACATGATGATTCACATAGTTCCTTTCTCCTCTGAAAAAAATATTGAAACTCAAGAAAACCGTTCTCAGTTTCCCATGAAGTGATACAGTTAGCTGTGATTTTTATCTCATTGGGTGGAGAAAGGAAAGGAAAGAAATTCAAAGAAAATTCAAGTGAGAGCAGTTGATCTTTGTATGTTGGGGGTTGCAGAGTCGAGCCTATGCTGTGCATGTGTATGAGTATGTAAAGTCTCATGCTTGCAGTGTTTTTCTTTATTGCCCTTTACTTTATTGCTGTGAAATAGGGTCTCTCAATGAATTGGAAACTTGTTTTACTTTAGTAGTTAGCTAGAGTGTTCCAGATATCTTCCTGTCTTCATCTTCAAGTGTTGCAGTTATCTGGGTTTTAAACACTGGTCTCATGCTTTGGTAGCAAGCCCAAGAACAAAAGTCCTATGCTAGCCTAACTTCTGCCAGAAAGTTCAGCCTCCACCCAAAGTCCTCATCATAGTTATTCCATAGCATATGTCAATAACTTACAGGGACAAGACAGAAATTATAGCTTTTTCTTTTTCTTTTTTGTTTTTTCAAGACAGGGTTTCTCTGTGTAGCTTTAGAGCCTATCCTGGCAAATTATAGCTTTTTCTTCTTGACTAAAAAAGAACTGTAGACAAATGGGTAATGCACAGTAAGTCAGATGTGGGAATTGGGAAAACAAATTTACAGCACAGGAGATGCTGTAAAATTTTAATGTATACCATCATTGCAGGGGAAGACTGAGGCAGATACCCTGTATTAGTCAGGATTCTATAGAGTAACATAACTTATAGTGAATCAATATCTTTTCCTCCTTCCCACCCTTTCTGAATATATTACATATACATTTGACTTTATTTCACCCACTTATAGCTACAGTCCATCTAATTCAACAAAGGCTGGCTGTGAAAAGAAAGTACAAGAATCCAGTAGTTGTTCAGTCTACAAGGTTGGATCTTGGGTGGACTTCAGTATTGGCTGGCATGCAAAAGAAGTAGACTCCAATGCCAGTGAAGGAATGGATGCACTAGCAAGGCAAAGGCAAGCAGGCAAAGAGAAAAATCTTACTTCTATGTCCTCATATAGATGTCCAGAAGAAAGTATTCCCCCGATTAAAGGTGTGTCTTCCCACCCCAAGATCCAGATCAAATATGTATGTCTTCCTACTTCTTCCTACTTCAAAGGTCCAGTCTAGTAGTAGATTCACATGCTTCAAAGCAGGCCAATCCCCATACCTCCCTGCCCTTCACACATCTCTGACCCCTAAGCTAACTAACATACAGGAGGAATGGTACAGAGATTAGAGAGGAGGGAAATTTCTTGTCGCATAATTTTCTTGAATCTGTTTTGGCAAAATAATATGGGCTTACATGTAGTGCTAAAATGCTGTGCAATGAGAATTAGTAAAAACAGAAATCATTAATTTGAGAGAGAGACAGGAAAAATGTATGAGAGGTTTTGGAGGGATGAAAAGCAGGTGAGAAAGGTTGTTATACTTTTTATTTTCATTTTCTTCTTATGTTATGTTGGAATCCCATGGCCAAAACTTGCAGTGTAATCTGGAGGCCATTTAAAGCAGTTTGCTTATATTGGAGATCAGTAAAACTGAGTTTCAACACTTCTAGCTTTCTGTATGCAACTCAGTTAGGGTATGCCATATTTTCCAATGTTTATTTTTTCTCCTCTAACTTCCACTTTTATTTCAATGTTGTTATCACATTTACTAGAAGGTTAGTAAGAATGTCTCTAAGCCCATCACCACTACCTGCCTTCCAGTATTTGGACATACACACATTGTTCTCCCTCTTGCTACTATTAAATTATGTGTGCTTTCTACCTCTAGATTCCACCTCTAACTTTTTGTTTCTTTGTCCCTTCCAGGTCAATGCTTTGGCAATGTGAAAAACATCCTGGCTTCTCTGGATCATATTTGCTTCCTCTCTAAGTAATCCCAGTTATCATCAAAACATAATAATTGACTAAGTAAAATTTCCCTAGACACCAAGTCCATGGAGATCTCCTCCCTTTCACTAAAGAGTAGCTATGTATTCCAGTTTCTAGACCAGAACCTCAGCCATGTTGATGACTCTTTGCTTGTTCTCACACTCCACATTCAACACTACCACAATTCCCACTGAATATATTACAAAATGTATCAAAGATGTGAATATTCCTCACGACTTCTGATATTTATATCATGTCTCCAGGATAACAGCTACAGCCTCCACACTGCTCTCTCCTGCTTCCTCAGTCTTATCTTTACCAGTACCCCCCCCAAACAAGCTTTTGAAAGGCTTTAAAAAAAGAATATGAGCCATGGTTGTTATTCTGCTATTCAAAAGTTTTTCTCTGATCATTGTTTTCCTGCCTTGTTCAGTATATGTGACCGACACAACTTTCTCAAGCTGTGCCACCTAGACACTCTTGACTTACTCAGGGAAATGGAGTCTCTCTGTCCCATAACCCATTTGAGCTCAGTGTATTTCCTTTCTGTTTCTAGGTCACACGGAATTCTTGTGCTGTTATAATTCTTACAAGAGACAGTCCCTCTGCTTTATATGATAGTGATCCCAATGTCTTCATGGGTACTGGGCGCTTGCTTCTGTGTTCTTGCTCAGCAGTTACATACAGATATTTCAATCAAAAGCGACTCTTTCTCTCCTTCTCCCTCACTCTGACCCTCTTCTTCTCTCTTCTTCCCTCTCCCTTATCTCTCCATTTTGATCTTCCTCATTTGCTGATGTTAATCATCACTTTATAGAATCACTGTTTTATTAATTTTGTTATCTGTCTTTTTATATGAGAAAGACCACCATTACTTTGTCTCATTTTAGGTCTGAGTATAATGCTTGCATATAATCAAAACTCCAACATGATTAAGTAAATAAGAGAGTAAGATGGATATAGTGATGTTGGCATTTATTTCTAGCAATGGGCAGAGACAGGAGGATCATGAGATCAAGGTCATCCTTAGTTGAGATTGATCAGCCTAGGTGTTATGAGATTATATTTTTAAAAACTCAGCCAAAGCCAAAGCAGACAAAAATTGAGCAAACAAGAAAGGAAATGAGGACTGAAGGAAGATAAGAAATAACACAAGAAGAAAAAAAAGAAGGATCTAGTTTTAGTTAATTTATCTAACTTTATTAAATATTGATGTCTTCAATTCTAGGAATATGGATAACACAAATATATTAAAGACTGATAAGAACACAGGTAATATCTAGCTGGCCACATTTTCATACAATACTGATTTTAACACTGGAAAACAGTATGTATTAGTTTCTTCGTTACTATACTGAAATGCCTGTGGGAAGGTGCTTTACAATGAAAAAAGTTTCATTTTTGTTCACATTTTCTGGAGGTGTTAATCAAAGGTTTGACTGTGTCTGGTGATTATCACCTTGCTATCAGAGCCTCATAGTTGTTATAAAACACCACATGGAAAGATGCAGAGAGCACAGATGTGTCAACTTCATGAATCCATGGCAAATAGGAAGAATTCAATGAAGAGCATCCATGCTGGCTAATGTATCATATATCATCTTGATAATATATACAGAGAACCTGGAATTCTTGCTGTGTTATATGGTACTCTGGCAATTGTAGGTCTGGTTATACATATTTTTTAAAAAATTATGGTTGTGGGGATGACAAATAACAGCAGTCCAGGCCTGAAATTTGTGCGTCAAATTTGGTAGAGAATAGATCTACGGACAAGTTATTTCACCTACACTTAATTTTGGATTTTTCTTTTTTCCTTTTCTTTTTTTAAATTGATTTTTTCCATTTTTATTTAAATTAGAAACAAGATTGTTTTACATGTCAATCCCAGTTTCCTCCCCCTGTCTTCCTCACCTGATCCCCTCTAACATCCTACCTATCCCATACCCTTTCTGCTCCCCAGGGAGGGTGAGGCCTTCCAGGGAGGATATTCAGAGTCTGTCTATCTTTGGGATAGGGCATAGGGTCTCCCCTGTGTGTCTAGACTCAAGGAGTATACCTCTATGTGTATTGGACTCACAAAGTTCATTCCTGTGCTAAGGATAAGTACTGATTTACCAAAAGAAGCCCCATAGATTTCTGAGGCATCCTCACTGACACCCACGTTCATGGGGTCCGGATAAGTCCTAACCCAGATATCAGTCTGTGGACCATGAGTTTCCCCTGGTGCAGATCAGCTGTTTCTGTGGGTTTTGCCAGCTTGGTCTTGACCCCTTTGCTCATCACTACTCTCTCTCTCTCTGCAACTGGAGAGTTACAGTGCTGAGCTTAGGGTGTCAGTTTTTACTTCTATCAGCTGCTGGATGAAGGCTCTAGGATGGTATATAAGCTAGTCAACAATCTCCTCATCAGAGGATGGCATTTAAGGTAGCCTCTCCACTGTTGCTTAAATTGTTAGTTGGTGTCATCCTTGTTGATCCCTGGACATTTCCCTATTGCCTGATTTCTCTTTAAAATATTATGGCTACCTCTATTAACATATCTCTTATCTTTCTCTCCTGTGTTCTCCCCTGACTCAAACTTGCTGCTCCCTCATTACCTCCTCACTCCTCATCTTTTCACCTTCTCATCTCCTAGCTCCCTCTCTCCTTGCCCCAGGCTGCCAATTTGTTCAGGAGATCTTGTCCATTCCCCTTCTCTGGGGGACCATGTATGTTTATCATAGGGCCCTCTTTATTCCCTAGCTTCTCAGTGGTGTGGATTGTAGGCTGGTAATCCTTTTTTCTATGTCTAAAATCCATTAATGAGTGAAGACATACTATGTTTGTATTTTTTGTGACTGGGTTACCCTTTCTCAGAATGGTTTCTTCTAGTTCCATCAATTTGCCTGTGAATTTCAAATTTCCTTTGATTTTTCCTGCTGAGTAGTACTCCATTGTGTAATTATACCACATTTCCTCCATCCATTCTTCAGTTGAGGGACATATAGATTGTTTCCTGGTTCTAGCTATTACAAATAATGCTTTGATGAACACAGTTGAACAGATGTCCTTGTTGTATGAATGTGCTTCTTTTGGGTAAATGCCTAAGAGTCTAATTGCTGGATCTTGTGGTAGACTGATTCCCTTTTCCTGAGGAATCTCCGTAAAGATTTTTAAAGTGGCTGTATGAATTGGCACTCCAACCTGCAATGGAGAAGTGTTCCCCTTTCTCCACATCCTCACCAGCATAAACTGGCACTGGTGTTTTGATTTTAGCCATTCTGACAGGAGTGAGATATTATCTCAGAGTTGTTTTGATTTGAATTTCCCTGATGGCTAAGACTGCTGAGCACTTTCTTTTGTGTCTTTCAGCTATTTTAGATCCCTCTATTGAGAATTCTCTATTTAGTTCTGTATCAGATTTTTTAATTGGATTGTTTGGGTTTTAGAAACTGGCTTCTTGAGTTCTTTGTTAATATTGGAGATCATTCCTCTATCAAATGTGGGTTTCCCATGCTGTGGACTTCCATTTTGTCTTGTTGACAGTGTCCTTTGCCTTAGAGAAGCTTCTCAGTTTGAGGAGCTCCCATTTATTAATTGCTGATCTCAGTGTCTGTGCTACTGGTGTTATGTTCAGGAAGTGGTCTGTACCATTTCGTTCAATGTTACCATCGTTAAAATCTACTTTCTCTTCTAATAGGTTCAGTATGGATGTATGTTGAAGACTTTGATCCATTTCGACTTCAGTTTAATAGAAAACTATTAAGCCATTCAGAACTCTATTATTTTCTTTTTTAAAACACTTTTTCTCATTGTGCTGGATTTTGGGGAAACAGTACTACAACTATAAACCGCTGAATACTTTGTTTGGCTAAATTTGTAACATTCTTCTTAGGGCTCCAGCTTATAACTGTAACACATAATGATAGATTTTCACAGACCTATGTAAAACCTGCTGTGTTTCATGATTTTTTATTTCATTTCTGCCAAAATCATGGTTAGATTATCAGGTGTATGGTGGTCCTTGTAGGATCATGGCCACTAGATCTAGTCTGGCTTTGAAGGTTGTTTTTTCTACCTTTATGTGAACTTGGATACTTTATTTGCAGTTCTTTACTTATGCACAATAGGAAAATTTTAGTACTTAGTTCGTAAGTGAAGCTTTATAAAGAGATTACTTGAATTTAATAATGTGCAAAAGGGCCCATTTTTTGTGATTATATGAAAATGGCTTGGGAATACTTTGAAATACATGTCTCAACATTTTGGGGAAATATGTTATGTGGTGATGTATTATTTATGATTTAATAAAGGTTACGTGAGAGTTAAGAATGCAAAGTCAGCCTTAGGCTATAGAGATCAGGCAATGGTTGTACACAACTTTAACCCCAGGACTCAGGAAACAAAGGCAGATGGATCTCTTTTATTTCAAGGCCACAGATGAAATTGATCCAAGCTGAAAGAGAAACAGCTCACACAAAGGTGATCTCAGCACTTGATATCACATACCTTTAATTCCAGCACTAGGGAGGTGGAGACGGGAGTGACATAGCTGGGCAGAGAGAGGAATATAAGGTGGGGGGGGGAACAGAAACTCAGAGGATTGCAATCTGAGCCTTGGTGGAGAGCAGTGTAGTCTGTATTGCTTCTGAGGATTGCATTCTGAGGATTCCTGGAAACACGTTCGACCAATTCAGCCTGCAGTAGAGGTAAGAGCTTTGATTTTCTGATCTTCATCTTGATCCCCAATATCTGTCCTTGGGTATTTATTACCCCTGGTAAAATGCAATAATATTCTTATTTATCTTTAAAATGGACTGCCAACCATGTGTTTGCTTCACATACTGAATGTAGATTTGTTAATTGATCTGTCACAAATCCTATTCATTGGAATGGTAAAATCATCCCTGGTCTACTAAACAATGAATCAGATGAGAACTAGAAACATCAAGGTCATATTGATGGTTAATGGATAATGCTGGTGGTCTGGCTGTATCAGTCTCAGTCTTAACTATCTCAACAAAGGAAATAAATAAGTAACTTACAGCAAAGCCACTTTTTTGCCACACTATTACATTATTAAGTAGCTATATCATGAAAACTATAATAATACTGGTAGTTTAAAAATGACTTCACAATTTACCACAATTACACTGTGTGCAAAACAGAGGTAAACTGAGAATAAAATGGATGGGAATGATAAACTGAAGGTACCAAATATGACATGTTTTATCTAATGTTTTTTCAAATGTCCCCCAATATAGTAATAGTACACTTATTCAGAAAATACAGCTGCAATTAAAACCAGATGATGCCACTTGCACCAAAAAAATAACTGAAATGAAAATGGAATTCTAAGAATTTTTCTGACACAGAAATTCTATGCTTCAGTTAGAGTGGGATTTTTTATGGGCAAACTGGGCATCTGATATGCATATCTGGATGAAGACAAATCCCTCACAAATGAAATGCAAAGTCTCAAGTGAAAAGTTTTATTTTGATTTAACAGTCAATAATCCAAACTAAATGCCAGCCGATTAAGAGAAATATGTTTTTGGAGGCCTAAACAATTCTGTATTATTAGTCACACATCCCTGACAAAGTTGCTAAACTTCCATAAATTTGTTTTTAATGATCGGATTATATTTATCTAATGCATGCTATCTCTCACATTAAGATGGAATTAAATGCACTGTTTACTATGTCATATGCCTTCATGCCTTCAACAATCATCTCCTTGTTTCTCTTTTGATCTCAGATAACAATTTTCAATGCAGCTGTGTAACATCTGGTAGCCAAAAAATGTTGCTGGAGAGGTTTTTATTCTCTGAGTTTGATGGGTCCTGGTACGTAACTGGGAAATCATTTCTCAAGTGCCAAAATCCATGTAAAGGGGATATGTTTGGGAAATAGCCCAGACTACCACTCTTTTTTCATCTCTATGCTGAGGAATGTCCTCACACATAATGTGCTGGACACTTTATGTCGAGTTCATGCATCTTGGAAGAGGAAACCTCACTGAACTATTGCTTCTTTCAGACCAGCCTAAGTATGTCTTTGAGATACTGTCTTGATTGATAATTGATATGGGAATGTTCAACCCACTCTGATATGCATATCTGGGTATCACCATAATAGCATATCTGGTGATGTCACCATGAAGCAAGTTATCCTGGTTGGTATACGAAATGAAGGTGGTGAGTGAGCCATGTGGAAAAAGCCACTAAGCATATTTCATTAATGTTTTCTGCCTCTGATATTGCTTGAGTGTCTAGCTTGACTTCCCTTATTGGGGGACTGTGATCAGGACATTAAAGTCAATAAAATTCTTTTCACCCACATTATTAATGATCATGGTGTTTATCACAGCAACATAAAGAAAACTAGAACCCAAAGCATTTCCTTAAAAAGGAAAAATACAAGACTCAATGATTTTTTGAAGCTTGTCTTATTTTGTTTGTTTATACTTATTAGTAACAACTTAACCCCAGAATAACTAAATCAAACTATTCAACACTGTTTCTTTGGAAAATCTATTCACTCATGGTGGATGTACAATAATACACAGTGCTTCCTTGTTTGGAAGATATTTCCAATTATAAGATTTATGTCTGATATCATCAGAGCTTCTTGGGGAAGGAAAAGAATTGTGTTCACATACATAGCCACTGTGAGAAAATATATCAACAATAATGTTTAGTAAACATGATACTTACTATACGTAAATTAGAAACATGCATTTGTGTATTGTTCCATTGCTGTTTACTCACTTATTTTAAAATAAAATACTGGCCAAGACGTTTTGACTTATTTTTTGTAGATAAGGAATCTTAGTTTGAGTCTCAGAGGTTAATGGACTTCATAGCAGAACTAGGTTTCACAAAAGCTCTTCTGGTACATGTGTTCAAACTAAAATGAAAAAGCATCTCTCTCCAGCTATAAACACTCTGGTCAAATGGAACAACATTGACTTGAAGATATTATAAGATTTGTCATCACTGTTGACCAGGCTGGGCTAGAAACTGGCTAGAATGAATCTGTAGTTATTCACAGAGGATGATATTAAAAGCTATTATCAGTTGCTTGCAAGTTCATGAATTACAGAAACAAACATTATTTATGTATTATTAATTATTTGCAAACTGTTTAGCTTTTTAGACAATTCTCAATGGGCAAGGACCTCCACTTACACATCAAACATATTGTGGTGGTTTTAATAGGAATGCCCCCCTTAGACTCATATATTTGAATGCTTAGTCTTTAAGGAGTCTTGCAACTTAGAGAGATTAGGAGTTGTGGCATTGTTGAAGAAAGTGTGGTACTGGGAACAGGCTTCGAGGTTTTAGAAGACCATGCCAGGCCCAGTGATTTATCCCTTCCTGCTGCCTGTGAATTCAGATATATAAATCTCAGCTACTTCTCCAGCACTGTATTTACCTGCATGCTAACATGCTTGCCACTATGATGGCTATCTCCCAATAAATGTTTTCCTTTTTAAGAATGGCCATGGTCATGATGCCTCTTTACAACAATATAACACTAAGACACATCTCCTATATTCTATGTTCTCATACTTACTATGACCACATCAGTTTATAGTACCAGTTTATAATACCAGATGATCTATTGGATGGATAAATAATATTGCAGACAGGGAAGTGTGTCACAGAGAATAGAAACTTATACAAATCTAGAACTCAGACCTAGACATTTTTGATTGCAGAATACTATGTAAACCGTATTTTGATTTGCATGTGTGTATGTATGTATGTATGTATGTATGTATGTATGTGTACAATTGTATGTTTAGCAAATGTGACGGTACCCATGGAGTCCAGAAAACTGAAGAGGATGTTTGAGTCCCTAGAGTGGTTGTGAGCTGCATGGCAGGGGTGCTGTGATCCAAACTCACATCCTCTGGAATAGCATCCAGTGGTCCTAACCACAGACCAGCCATCTCTGTGGTTCCCAGAGTAGAGATTTATACTACTAATTAGTCTACTTTAAGGATCTAAAAGAAGGAAAGGGAAAACCTTTTTCTGATTAAGAAATCTGAAGCTTAGTTAGTGAAATAAAAATAATTCATATAATGATGATAAAATATGAAATTACCATCATATTTTGTAGACAAGCAACTACAGCCTAATGCTGTAAATAAAAATGAGGTGAAATTCAAAACTGGGATTAAAATTTTTTTCTTTCTTTCTTTCTCTTTTATCCATTTATCATCCTATTTCACTGTTAAGAAGGAAGCTAGGTCCAAATAATATTCAATAACTGTCCCAATACTAAAGGTTCATCAAAATTTGATGATATGACTTAGTACAGTGATTTATATCTGACATCTGAGGATGTGCTGTGACAACTGAAAGGCTGTCTCCCTTGGATCCTCTTATTTTCTCAATCCCTGTTGGTTCTTGCTTCATACTCACCCCTGATCATAAATATTTCCTGCCAGTTTTATGATTATTGGTGGTTAGATATGATGAATTTTGTTACTAGTCAACTGCGGAGAATATATTAAATACATTAGCTAATTTCCCCCTTAATGCCTCATCCAATATGAATCAATATTGGCTTAATAATTAACACATTTAAACATGTTATGTATATTTCATGATGAGATGATCTATGTTTATTTTATTAAGATGAAATATTTACCTCCCTGCCACAAATGGCAAAGACATTCCGAGTTGGAGTTTTCTCTTTAGACTGGTCAGGGGCTATCTGTTCATGTGCTAGGAAGCTGATGGATTCTCCTTGACTAAAACCCTGTGGGCAAAAATAAGTTCAAAATACTAAGTTGACAACATCTGCAAAAAGGAAAGGATAAATTCTGGTTAGTGAGCTTTTCGAGATCTTGCTGAAAACAGTGGCAACAGGTAGCACCATGCTCTGTGCCTGACTCTGTCCTCTCTTTAGTCTCCAAACATATGTTGTGTTGGATAGAAGAGTCAGCATCTTCAGTCCACAGACAGCAGTGAGATGTGATTCCAAACACAACTTGGAGTAGTAATTCCCAATCAAAGATGATCTGAATCATCTTCCTTAAGGAGGTATTTGGCAATTTTGGTGATATTTTTGATTGTTGTAACTGGAAATTTGGTCATTGGCTCTTTGTAGGCAAAGATGTTTCTCACTGTTCTGCAGTGAACAAGGCAGCTGCCTAAGGTAGCTATTCATGAGGTTCAAAGGCCATTAGTACTAAGGCTGAGCATCTGATTGACACTCAGGCATCACCAGTCTTGACTCTCCAGTTCTGGCATGCATTTTTGTATGAAGTTGAGAAATTTTTAGTTTTTATTTTCTGCATCTTCAAACTGAGAATACACATCATAAAAATAATTTATTCATGAAACTTTGTTAAAATTAAGTAAAAGGTAAATATTAACAGGCCTGTGTTTGATACTATTATAGATTAAATGTTTGGGCTTACCCAATCAAAAAATGAGATGCCCTCAACGTAGATATGGAAGCTTTAAGGGATGATTAACTTTTAAAGCTGTGCTCTTCTGAATTTGATTCATGCCTACATAATTTGTTGTCATTTGATTGGATTTCAAATCACAATGGAAACAAATCTCTAACCATATCTAAGAGATGTTGACTAGATTAAGTTAATTGTAGTGGGAGACAGGTATACCATTCCATGGGCTAAAGTCCCAGAATAAATGAAATGGAGAACATGAGCTGAACATGAGCATACATCCCTCGCTTTTTCAGTTCCAGACAACTTGTAGGTAGGTAGCTTCATGCTCTTTCAACAATGTCTTCTCAAGCACAAACTAAACTATTTTCTCATTATATTGGATGTTTGTAACAATCAAAGCTAGTCTATGAGACAAGGAATCTATAAAATGTCTGTATCAAATGGGCTACAGAGATGTTGTGCATAATTTCTGCTACATGATATATCAAGAAGATATCTAGGTACAAATCAGTAGAGGATTCTCAAAAAAATTGCTATGCAAGCACTATAAATTCAGACTTCAGAATCTGTAGACTTATGAGAAAACTGTTTCTGCTGTTTGTAAGACATGCAGTCTATATTATTTTGCTATGGAAAATATACACAGATGAAGATAGACATATGAGGCCAATACCAATAGATAAGCAACTGAGCTATTGCCAGAAGAAATAAAAAAAACAATCTATAGAGGTGAGAGTGGTAGACTGTAGAATGTGTACAATTCTAGATATCTTTTGTACTGAATATTTTACCTTCATAACAGGATTTTGAAGTCCTAGTGTATAATATTCTGAACCTTGTTTCTAAAATACATTCAGGATATCCCATTCATTCTTCTGGATGCTTGCAACCATTATTTGAAACATCAGGACTGTTATTGGAGACAACATACACAAATAAATAATCTCAGCTGTAGTCATATTAACATGATTTAATTTTGGATTACAGATCCAAACCAATAAGAGAAAAAGAAAATCTATGTAAAAGTATCCCAGACCTAAGATTTATAAGTAATTAGGTCATTATTTTCATTTACTGTGTTTAGGGTTACTTATGATATAACAAAGGCTAATGTATACAGTAAACTAGAATTTAATACTGTATAGTCAGAAGGACTTAATCCAGAAAATAGGGTGAATTCTGCTATATATGTAGAAAAGCCTAAAAAGAAGTCAGAGCAAGAGAGATTACTCTAGGAAACTAAGTTTTAAATACCCTTCATGTAATCATTATATGTTTTCTCTTCCTGTTAAAGTGACGAATGCCAGTAGCATCAGCAGTTGCATATCATAGAATAACCTTTCCTATATTAGTAGTTCTGGTCTCTGCCAAGCCCTTATGCAGAGGGACCCTATTGGAGCTTCACAATACTGTTTCTATCCACATAAATTAAAGGGCATGGGAGATCCTGTTATCATATATCATAAATGCATGAGGAAGATTTTTATTTCCATGCAAATCAGTTAAGAGTACTCCTGTTTCATAGGAGAAACATCCAAATTGGAAAGGAAGAAGTCAAACTTTCACTGTTTGCAGATGATAAGATAGTTTAGATAAGTGACCTGAAAAACTCTACCAGAGAACTCCTACAACTGACAAACACCTTCAGCAAAGTGGCATGATACTACATTAATTCAAAAGAAAGAGTAGCCCTACTATATACAAAGGGTAAATGGCCTGAGAAAGAAATCAGAACATCACAATAGCCACAAACAACATAAAATATCTTGGAGTAACACTAACCAAACAAGTGAAAGACCTGTATAAAACAAGAACTTTAAAGAAAGAAATTTTAAAAAGATACCAGAAAATGTAAAGAGCTTCCATGCTCTTGGATAGGTAGGATCAACATAGTAAAAATACCAATCTTGAATACAGATTCAATGCAATATTATATGAATATGATCATAAATATAATACTACATATATTTCATATATCCATGAATATATGATCCAACAATATGTAGGCTATATATGCATAAATGTACACATATAACAATACCTGATTTATCTTTGTATATTTACCCATAAATACAAAATTAACATTTGGTTAAACTTTAGTAAATGGGAGGGATTTGGTTAGAGAAACATGTCAATGGGAAACTCAGCATTTTTTGCTGTTGTAAGAGAATCATGACATGAACTTGTTCAAACCAAATTATAAAGCTTACTACATCCATCCATCCATACATACATAAATACATACATACATATATTGCCTTTGTTGAGCCCACCTTCAAATGAAATATAGTTACAGTGTATGGCTATGTATGTGCCTGTAAACATATAGAGGCAGAAAGTGAGGGAAGGTTAAAGAAACAAAACTTTCTTATTGCATGTGTACACATGTTTTTGTGAGTATTCATTTGTGTTCAAGTGTGTCTTCATAGGTATGAAGGACAACATGGCTTTTTAGAAACTCAGATTAGATTCTCACCTATACTGCAGGGGTTTAATGATTACTCTGTAGGGTTTGTGTGATGTCTGAATCAGATTTTTCAGTGAGGAACGTGGTCCAGAATCCAAATCAGATGTTTGGTATATGAACATTATGTCCTGCCCATATGCTGGTCCCTTTCTTCTTGTCTTCCACTTACACTCTTCATACAACTCAACTGAAATGAGATAGTGTCCAGAAGCCTCACACAGCCCTCCTGTGGGCTCATGGTCATGGCCCTGCCTGATAAAAGTACTGCATAAAAATGCTGATATGACTCTAATTAACATCAGGTGACACCATGGGAGGAAAATAGATTAATGTATTAGTCTGGGCTTTTAAATATAGAAAGTAGAGGCTATAGTTATAGTTGCTTTTCTTGATCATCTCTGAACTCTCAGATATTATATAAACTGAAACTGTAGCATAGCCACCGACAAAAGCTGCCTCTGAATGATCTGCATGTGGGGTTACCCCGAGGTCTTTCCTTCTGACATGCCCTTATTTAGTTGGCTTGTCTAGAGACATGTAAAACATTCTGTGTGGAAAGAAGATAGTAGAATTCAAGTCTTTTCTTACCAACTTGCTTACACAGTGATATATAAAGAAGATATATGGGCTGAATTGATTCTTTGAGTATTCAACTCTGAGTCCTCTCTTAGTAGGAACTAGAAAAAACTGTTTCCAAGGGCTCATTATCTTTAGTGTATCCTTGCACCTTTCAGGAAAACAACCACAGGAGATCTTTGGCTTTTAATTCTAACAGTCTGGAGCTGCCATAATGAAGATGATAACCCTATATACATTGATATCTGGCTGTTTCCCTCTATAGCTTGGAAAATAATTGAACTTCTTGAATATGGGATAAGTCTTAATGACAAATTTTATTGATAGATATTAGAGTTTAGTGTGCATCTCTTTGGATTTCTACCTTCTGTGTTATGGTACAAAAGAATAAAGAACAGGGGTAGCTGTATAGTTGCACAAACCTAGTTTATTAAAGAATTATACACTTCCAACAGGAAAAAAACAGACAAGAGCTAGGAGAGAGATTAGAAATACAATTGTATCATGACCAGAGGGCTTTGAAGCATTATAACACATTATAGATCATGTGCACAACACAGACTTTTTTCATCAATGCTCTATTGTTTACATGTGATGTTTGGGATGGGGCCAGTCTTCCTTTCTGTCGATTGATTTATTTCATATAATAAAATATACCCCTTTTATATACTGCTCTTTAAGAATAGAGACCACTGTACCCATTATTTTCTTATTGTTGTGACCAATTAGTTGACTTAAAGAGAGGGACTTCAGGAGAAAGATATGGCAAGTATCCTGGTTATCTCTGGGTAATACATGAAGCAGAGAAAGCGAAGTTGACACCTAACACATTCCTTCCATTTCTCATGTAATTCAGTCCAGGACACCAGGCCACAACATGGTACCAAACAAAGCCCAGTAAAGTCTTCCTTCCTAAGTTAATGTTCTATGGAAATTTCCTCATAATCACCCAGAAACTTGTGTTTCCTAAGTGCTTCTGAAAGCTGTCAACATGACAATGAAGACCATGACAATCCCACTAACATTGAGGATCTAGGCTGTAACCTAACAGAAAACATAACTTTAACATAGCAATAGGAAAACTGTCAGTGAAATACTGGACTTAACAGTGTAGTTCTTCCCATTTAGTTATGAGTATGGGTTGACACAGTTGAGGCCAAGAGAAAGTGTTTGAGAGTTGTGGCTTTCATACAACCCCAGTGGGAATTGATTCACATCTCCCTTTGTTTTTGTCTATGCAACTCCAATCCATTGTTTCACTTCTTTGATCATCTTTTTTCTTGCCTGTTAAATTGTACCAAAAATGTACCTACCTTTTAAGTTTAACAAGACCAGATTTTAATACATATAAGCCCTTATTAACACTTGCATCTAAAGGAACTCTGAGATATACTTACTGGATGGAGACTGAATACAGTTTAAGTCCTTCACCTTCATTATTCCCTTTTCTCTGTCTGACAACCCACTGAAAGTGGTGTATTCAGTCCCCTTTTAGGTTTGAAAAGTAAAGGAATATGCAAGAAATCTTGCATCATTCAGGTTAGATTCATTTTGACATCATCCCCAAGCACTGACTCTGAATCACTAAACCTTTTTAAATGGGAACTTATAATTTCATCTATTAAGGAATAACAGTGAACATGTAATGGTGCATTATATCTGTTAAATATGCCCATTTATTTAATTTTCAAAATAACTTTTTGAGATAGGTTATTGTATCTCTCCTGCTTTTTATATGAATTGAGAGGGGTAAAAAAGCCATCTTGAAAGTTTCTTCTTTACTTAATGAAATTCAAATGTACTTAGTAAAGCACCCATTTTGTTGATTCTTTTCATAAAAATTAATACATTTTATTCAAGAATAACTCAAGATTAACACTCTCAACATCCCAGTGAGGAGACAGAGACCAATAGATTGGATAAGAACACAAGACCCATCTTTTTCCTGACTTCACAACCAACAAAGTGTATTATTCTAATATCTGACAAAATGTACTTAAAACAAAATAAAATCATGAGAGATAAGGGGGGCACATTATAGTCATTAAAGGAAAACTATACTAGGATATTTTAATACAAACATATGTTTTAAACACAAATTACCCAATTTCAAAGAGAGTGATCCTGAAGATACAGGAAGGACATATGTACACAGTTGGATAGTAGCACTGATTCTCCATCACATAGCCAAGTGCAAAGTTGAATAGATATGGAACAATAATAGAGTACATGATTGTTTCTGAGTTTTTATTCCAACAGACCTAAAAGAAATAAGCATCCCCCCATTGCTAATTGAGTCACTTTGTATCAGTGGAAATGTTTTCTTCTGCTTTCCAAGGGGAGGCCCCTTTCATCAAATGAAGTTATTATATTGGTACCTAGGGCTGTGAGTGTAGCCTTAGCTTTCTATTTTGGACAGGGAAAAATGAAAGTTTTGGGTAAATCCTAGATGTCTGTCATTATTCTGTCACTATGAATGTCATTCCACTGTCAACCACCTGTGGTGTCAGGATGATTCATGGATGTGGAAGATTATTTCTTTCATTCTTCATTGAGAGAGGTTTCTGGCAAGCAACAAATGCTACACATTACAGAGAAGTTGAAGTTTGCTTACTGAACAGACCAGAAATGAAGATGTGGGTAGAAGGCCTATACAAAGTAAAGTATGTTGTGGAGAATGACAAAAAGCAACTGTTGTCATCTCAGGCCTCATGTCAGAGGGAAATTTATGATTACTAGTACTTGAACAGAGCAATAGGTATCGTAGCAGCCTTAACAGCAATAGCTGTGATACCATTATAGCCTCAAAAAAAAAATCAACAATAAACCTACTGTATTGAGTTTTTAGATTCAGACTGCACAATCAAAACTCTATTCATTTTTCCTTTCTGTTTTGAAGCAGGGTTTTGTGTATGCCATGCTGTCCTGTATGTCTATGACTTTGGTTATCAAACAGAAACATGGGGCTTTGTGAATGCTAGGGTCTACTCTGTAAATAAAGCAACGTATCAAGCAAAAAAAAAAAAACAACAATGAAGGGAGAAATCCTGTTACTTACTGGCTGCACTGGCTGAACTAGGAGCTCGGAAGATTAGGGAACTTTTGAGAAGAAGACTACCTCTTTAATGATATCAATATCTTAATACTCATAAAATGTATCTAGTTATATGACAATCAATAGTCTTATCTATATATGAAACCTGAAAGCTACAATAAAGACCAGCTTTGCAAGCTATGCCCATTGATATTTTAGTGGTATGGTTACTGCCACTAAACCAACAGGTTTCTAATTTAACTTAAGACCTGTTTTCACAAAAGGAAAGCCTTGCCTCCATTCTAAAGGAGCTATGGCTGAGAAGTCATAGGCCCTACTACTACTGCTTTATTAAATGGATTTAGTATCAAACAGCTTTCTAAATACTAAAGATATTATCTCTCTACATACATATACAAATATATATATATATATATATATATATGTATGTATGTGTGTGTGTGTGTGTGTGTATGTGGGTGTGTCACTCCTAATCATAAAAGCTTCTTCATGTTGTAAATGGAAATTAATACAGAGAATCAGAGCAGGATAAAAGTCAGAGAAGTGACTGTGAGGCACTCATGCTTAACTGAGACATCTCTATGACGTCACCTATAAGGCTGCAGGAAAATATAGGAAGAGATGGTAGAATGGCAAATAAGAGCCAGAGGTCAGCGAGTTTTGCTGGAAAATACATCAAATTTTGTATTCAGATGCCAAGTTCTTTGATTTAAGGTTTGAAAATTTACTATGGAAAACCTAATCCAGGACACCCAGTAAAATAATTCCTGGAGATATAGAGTAGAAGAGAATAATTAGAAAGGGTATCTGACAGAATAACAGTGACTGCTTAACTGGATCCAAGTCATGTCTCGCTTTACTACCTTGTTCTGGTAAAGCTTCACTGCCTGGGTCTGTCTGTCATCACCAACACACAATGCAAGGGATTAAATGACATCATGGATGTCAAAGTGTTTTATTAAGATGAGGTTGAAGTAAGGAACTTGCAACATAATGAACATAGGATAAATGACTCAGTGGAAACCCCTCTTAGATATTCCTGAGTTCAAAGCTTTTTTACTTTTTGTCTACACGAATTTCACATTATGGATTTTTTTTTTTTACTGTGAAAAATTAGGGCATGTTTCTAAACCATATTTTCCTCTGATGCCTGGAGCCATCTGGCTAGGCTGTAAATCTTTCTTTTCAGTGTTAAGATTTATGTTTCTTGCTGGAAAAGATAGCTTGCTACATGAACACACAGAATCATGTATGCACACAGAATCACACAGACATGTAGTGTGTGTTCTAGGAAAATGGACAGTGCACGAGGGTCATGAATGGGAAGATTGTGACTTTGTAATTACCTATCCAGGTAGCAAATGTAACATGTGATTACAGACAGCATATGATTTCATATTAAATGTTAAGCTTTCCTGTAAAAAAAGGTCCCCAAGAAATCGAACTTTTCAGTTCCCTCTGTTGCACATTGATGATAAGACCAGAAACTCAGAACACTCTTCACCTTGTCACCTCTACCAGTTCTACAATGAGTTTTGAGGCCAAATAAATATTTAACCCTGGGTGAACTTTATCTCTAATATGACAGCCGTGAGGAAAAGTAAAATTACTTTTCATGACTTTCAAAATTGCTTGAGGAAAACAAGTTGGTTTATATATTAAATTTACCTGGAATTTACATTTTGATTGGCCAAGAGTCTGGACAATATTCTACAGTAACTTATTGATCTACCAGAGACATTTGACAGCTCCAAACAATTGCTGAAATGGCTTTTAAAATCCATCTGGTAGGTGAGAGCTGGGCAAATTTTCTAAAAGAACCATCTCATTCATCTTATAACATTATCCTACTTAGCTCATAAGTCCTCAGATAGCTTTCAATAAAGGCAATGAAGAAACTTCCAAAGATACCCTGTACAAACTTTGTGGAGTGTCCTTCCATTGCTGCTGCTTCTTCTGTTGGTATCCATTTCATTCATTTCACACTTTATTACACTCTCAAGCTCTTTTCCCTGTAAACCCATGGTCCATTCAGGAACTGCATGCCCAAGACAGATAAAGAAAACAGCTGTGTGTCTCCAGGTTACCAAGCAAGTATTGTTCTAAAACTCTTGCTCCTCTTTGCTGTGACTCCAGCTCTAGACTCTGAGCCAAGAAACAACTTTATATCTCTTCTGTCTACAATGTCATCAAAATATATTTTTATCAACCCAAACAAGTACAACTTCTTTCATCCCATGTCTGCACATATTATATCTCAGTTATCATATCTATCTTGTCTTGCTATACTTTTTATTATATGAAAAATGAGCTCTTACTGTGTTTGGGTTATTGCTAAAATTATCATGTAGGGAACAATACACAACAAGCCTTTAGGGTCTTATAAAATAACACTGGTTATTGAAATGTGACAGCATTGTCTGGATATGCAATTCTCTAGTCTTAAGAATTAATGTCTTAAAAGTGTCTTTTGATAAAACTTCCAGCTGAATCTAATGTGAACTAAAGTTTAAATACTACCGTTTTAAAATATCTGAGATGTATACAAAAGCAAATATTGATTCTATGGGAAAAGTTGGTAGTAGGGTGCAAATGGAGATTTGGGGGATGAACTGAATTGTATAAAGCAAGATATGAAGAATAAGAAAGACAACAAGAGTCTTTGCTAAGGAGAAATTCCCATACTGTGCTTTAGAAGTCCTTCGAAAGAACTTGTTTAAACCAGGAGATAGGAGGAGTAGAGGAATAAAGCCATCCTGTGAGTATTTAATACTCAACTACCCTTTCCCTGGAAAGTTCTAACCATAGCCAGGTGGTGGTGGCGCAGGAAGATCTCTGTGTGTTCCAGACCATCCTGGTCTACAAGAGCTAGTTCCAGAAAAGCCTCCAAAGCCACAGAAAAACCCTGTGTCAAAAAACAAAAGAAAAAATAGGAAAAAAAGAAAGTTCTGACCATGATAGACACGGGTGATTAGATCAATCTTAACATTTTTTTCCTACTGAGAATTGTAAGGGTTTCATGTTCTTTCAAAACATATTTCATGTAGACAGTGACAATTAAGTACAATTGGCTGGAGGAAACCCATTTTTTTCCAGAATGGAGTAATAGGAACTTGGGCACTAGACCTTCTGTTGGAGAATCCTAGTGAATAAAGTTCAATAAAGATTAGATTTTATCAAGCCTTGAATGCCAAATAATAGTTTGAATTTACTCATACAGACAATGTGGAAGCGATTAAGGATATGACCCAGTAAAATGATATCATCAGGGCTGTTTTATGATTAAACATTTTTATCTTTTGCTCTTTTTAGATGATAGTTTCCAAACATGACTGCCCATTAGAATCACCCAGAGAGCTTTAAAACTCATGATGCTGAGACCATACCCTAGACCAATTAAATTAGTATCTCGACAGGTATACTGAGTGTCAGGTTGTTTAAAGGTCCCTGGGGATTACATGAGCATTCAAGCTTGAGTCCCAATAGTTGAGGTCATAAATGTACTGAAATAGGAATGTAATATCTGTCTATTTCTGTGTCCAGTATAAATCCACCACAATGATTTACATGATGGCATGGCATATTATATTTCTCCAAGCAAATTTAGTTATTTTCTAGCCAGTGTGCTGGGGTGAACAGTTAACTTCCATGTAAAATTGACTTCTCATAAATGGGAGGACTTCAAAAAGTTAGAAGCAAAAAGTCATGGGATCAGCCTGCATTTTCACCCTAAACTTATGGGTCCCACTGAGAACCACTCTCTCAGTGTTTACCTGAACACATCAAGTTTTGATACTCTTTCTATCTGTATTGGAATGGCAGTGACTCCTAGCAGAAATTGATGAACTTCAGAAGAGTAGAATACCCAGAATAGCATGTGGGTACAGCTATGTGGGTTGATAGATGGAAGGGTGTGAAAACAATATGCAATGGGAAGCTTACTGCTATTTTCTCTGAGTTTGACTATTATATTTTCATTTAGAAAAATGCCTCTCCTAACTGTTATTATCAAATTATTCAGTGTGTGTGTGTGTGTGTGTGTGTGTGTGTGTGTGTGTGTGTGTGTGTGTGTGTGTGTGTTTGCGTGCACGCATGCACATGCACAGGTACATGATACATATGTGGAGATCAAAGATGACTTTGTACTATCTTCTTTTATACTTTTATGTCACAAGAGGTCTTTTATCTTCTTTGGTGATTTGAATGAGAATGGTTCCCCATAGATTCATATGTTTAAATCCTTGATGCCTAGTTCATGAAACTATTTAGGAAGGCTTAGAAGGTGTGGCCTTTTTGAAGGAGGTATGTCACTGTGGGTGGATTTAGAGGTTTCAAATGCCCATCCAATATGTCTCTCTACTGATGTACAAATGTACCTATGTACTTATATGCCCTTTATATCCACCCATCCATCCATCTGTCATATCTGTCTATCTATCTATCTATCTATCTATCTATCTATCTATCTATCTAACATCTATCTATCACCTATCTCTTGCAGATGAGGATGAAAAGCTCTGAGCTAATTTTGCACGATGATATCCCATGCCTGCTAGTGTGCTGCCATGGTCCTTTCCATGATAATAATAGACTAACTCTCTGGAACTGTAAGCATGATTCCAGTTAATACCTTTTATTTTAAGAGTTGCTTTACCAAGGTGTCTCTTCAGAGCAGTAGAACATTGACTAATACTCCCTCATTCCTTCAAATTTGATGAAAGAATTTATTTCATTTTACTGAAATGGTTGATCATGTTTCCTTTCCTCTTTCTCTTCTGCTGTGTCTCTCATACCTTATGTATATGTATGTATATATGCACATATATAATTTTTACACAAATATTAAAAGATATGGGTAAGAAAGGATGGTGCATAAAATATTCAAATCCTCCATAATTATCTCTCGAAACCATCAATGATGCTTCAGTTTTCAAAAAAATTCCTGTGTTAATTTAATTGAGATGGTAATGTAAATGGATGGTTTCAATGGATTGTGAAATACAATATTGATGGAGATAGTGTTAGATGAAAAATCTTTGGAGATTGCATATGACATAATTTAATTTATATGAAATGTCCATAAAATGCATATTCATATATAAAATAATTTAGTGGGCCTTTAGGGTTCAGAGTACAAATGGGATTAACTACATTATGTAATAAGAAAATATTTGGGGGTAACAAAAACATGATAAATCCTGATGGTGTTGGTGGCTATAGAACTCTATGGAGTTATCAGAATTCACTAAACTTTAAGTACAATACGTGGATTTCATCTTAAAAAAATAGGTACTCAATAAAGACATTAAAGATTTAAATTTTCCTTCCCAAGTCTCATTTATAATAATGACATCAATTTCCATTCTATGAAAATACTGTAATTTTAGATTTTAGTACACCTTTTAAAAATAATTTACTTATTTTACTTTAATTATATATACAGATGTGGTGTATGTGTGTGTGTGTATGTATACCTGAAAAGATGTATTTGTGACCATATGTGTTCAGGTGGCTGTGAGGGCAGAAGAACTATTAAGATCCCCATTTGTGGACTTGTAAGCTTCCATGTGGATTTTGGAAATTGAAATTTAAGACAGTGCAAAAGTATCCAGAATATTCACTGCTGATTCATTTCTCCAGTACCCAAATCTTTACATTTGTTATAATGTTTTTTCTAAGTATGTTATTAAGGAGTTGGAGACATTGCTCAAGTAGTTAGAATGCATACTGCTGTTTCAGAGGCCCTTACTTCTGAACTTAGCACATATCTTGGTCAAATCATAACCTCCTATAAAAGCAGGTCTATGGTGATTGGAAACCCCTGTCATCTGTGAGTACCATCACTCACATGTACATGCCTACACACCACCCCCCCCACACACACACCTGAAATTTTAAAATAATTAAATATGTTGTTAATAGTACATATGAGTTTAAAAACCAGAAATCTCCTCAATGTGTGTCTTTGTGTGATTTTTATCTATATCCCAAATTTATTTTCTTTACATCTTAAAAATATGAATAATGTTTTTAAATATTTTAAGGTTTTTGTCTCTAGATATACTTGTTAAACTTCCTCTTCAAAGGATGTAAAAATGTATTTCAAAGCAACAGAGCAGAATGCTGATCTCACAGATCCCTGTTTAGAGTAGAATTTTTTTCCCTCCTGTTTTGCCAAATTGAGAGGTGAGGATAATAGCTCTTTCCTTTAATTTGCATTTGTTTAATTGCTAGTGAGGTTGCTACTTTAAAACATATGTTTATTTAGCATTTACATTTTCTCTTTTCTGAATTGCTTCCTCGTGAGGTTTTACAGCTAGCTATAAATTAGAATCTGAATGTTTCACACAGATATCTTTTATGTTTTAAGCATTGTTGTTATACCATTACACATTTATTTGAAAAGTTTGTAGTCTCTCTTACTGTTTTACTGATTTCTGTGATGTTGAAGTAAATGTGTCTTTTTTTAATTCTTTACAATAATATCAACATTTTCTTTGTGTTTGTGGTTTTGTTTTCTAAATTCAGAAGTAACCTCTTTGTGTCCCGTTATACCTTGGCCTGCTCAGTTGTCACTGTCACTTTCCTTTTCCTTTTCAGTGAGCCTGAAGTTCTCCCCCTCCAAGATTTTAAAGATTTGACAAAGAACCCCAGCGTGTGTGCTGAAAATAACATTTCATCCTCATACTTAGATCCTATTGGAGTGATTATTACATTTCTGAGGAGGAATAAGATGAAGTATTTAAAGTATATTTGCCCATTGATGTGACTTCACAAAAAACTGACAATATTGTCTTTACCCTGAAATATGAGAGCAACTATTTTGGGTATATCTTACTTTTTAAAAATGACAGCGATTTTACTCTTATTATTTTTGAGGTATTTTGGAGTTATCTTAGTAATGGTCTAACAATTCTGTCTTGTTTTGATTAGAAAATATAATAAGCCTGCAATCAAATTTAGGGGAAGTTGCTCTCTGTACTTTACTACATCTTCTGCATGGTATCTGTTTTTATCTTCCTATTTCATCAAGAAATTTTATACTTTATTGTAAATTTTGTCATTTTCTCAGTAAGAATTTTTCATATAATTTTCTATAGCTTTTCATAGCTGTGTTATATTTTTGTATTACTGTTTTGGATAAGACATTTTACAAACATATTTTAGAAAGAGTTATTTTTGGCATTTATCCTGTAACTGGTCTCTTTGTTCAGCTTCATTATTCACTTAACAGTTGTCCAGGTAATTCTTTTGCAGATTCTGACCATCAAAATATATCTTTTGCACATAATAATCATTTTGTCCCCTTAGTTTGGACCATTGTTCTTCGAGCAAAATTTCATTCATTTCAAAGAATAAAGCCCTATGAATTCAGCATGGGAAGGATGAGTTACACTTATTGAAGTGATGCAAAGTTTATCAGGAGAAATGACACAGGGAGCACTGTAGAGCTTGCTATCATGGGAACTGGTGTAAGGGGACCACTAGAAATAAAAGTATCTGTCGTGTGGGAATTTAGAAAAATTTCTCTGCTGGTGAACACTTGAGGAATGTGCATTCATCCTCTCAGAAACACTAGGTTCTCTTTTACTTTATAGACAACTTTTCAGAAGCAACTTTATGGTTGTTGGGTGATCAATTGATTGGCTGATGCTTATCAAGAGATCTGAATCATTTATACACAGGAATGCCTTATTTGATACTAACCATAGTATTAATTTCTTTTCAGACTTATGTATACTGTTTAGGTTTCACTTGCATTTCCCTTGTCATGAGTTTATTAGTCGTTGAATATCATATTTACTTCCAGAGCAGCTTATAAAGAATAAGAATTATCTGTCCTTTGAAAGTTGTCAAGAAATTTTATGGAAAGCAACTATCTTTGGTCATAACACTTTACCAAGAAGTAACTATTTGGTAACTCTTTCAAAATTTCTCCTATAGTCATTGCTCTTATTAGATCATGAGTGTTCTTTTATCTATCTTGTTACCTGACCTTCTAGGCCTCAGAACCATGTTTAATACATCTCTTTCTATCCAGGTTTAAGCCTGATTCCTTGACCTGAGCAGGTCACACTGATTTGTGTTGAGACAGGGTATTTCAAATAAGAGATGATGGACTGGATATGGAACCCAATGAGAGAATATAAGGATTCCCCTGAATATGGATGTCATTTTGGAGGTCTGGTTAATATGGGGCCTCTGGTAGTGGATCAGTATTTATCCCTAATACATGAATGGACTTTGGGAGCCCACTCCACATAGAGGGATACTCTCCCAGCCTAGACACACATGGGCGGGTCTAGGCCCTTCTCCAAATGATATGAAAGACATTGAAGATTCCCCCATAGAAGGCCTCACCCTTCTTGGGGATCAGAAAGGGGATGGGATAGGGGGTCAGTGCAGGGCAGTAGAGGAGGGGAGGGAAAGGGACCTGGGATTGACATGTAAAACAACCTTGTTTCTAATTTTAATAAAATGGGAAAATAATAACTTGGATAATCTTTTCCACTAATGTCTTAATCTCAAAAATATACAGTGATAAAGATATATGTGGTTGGGGAGAAACTTCTGAAAAGTTTTATCTTGTTTCTATCATTATGACTTAAGCTTATATATAAAATGTGAATTTCTGTTGGAGAAATAAACAACAAATAATACTTTCCAGAATTCTGCCTTAATCCTTGTAGAACCAGGAAAGTATTAATAAATAAGTAAAGGTCAGGCATTGGTTGTGCATATCTTGAATCCCAGCACTTGGGAGGCAGAGGCTGGTGGATCTCTGTGAATTCAAGATCAGCCTGGTCTACAGATCAAGTGCCAGGATAGGCTCCAAAGCTACACAGAGAAACCCTGTCTCAAAAAAACAAAAAAAATAAATTAACTAAATAAATGACTTAGGCTTTATTTATCTACATACAGTAGAAGATAACCATTGCTAGTTCAAGATCCAAAAGCATTACCTATTGATAGTTTGTAAAGTCTGTGTAAGAAATTTCAACATTTTAGTGAAAATTCCTAGCATAATTTTAGTGTGTATGCTTTTTGTTTCAGTATGAACTCATATTCTTATTCTAAGCATTCTTGTGTTTCAGAGTACAAGCTTGACCCCTCATTCATACATAGTGTTATGATGTGCTGTTGTTGACATTTCTTGGTGTCCTTGGTAAATATTTTTAAAGAGTGCACATGTACTACAAGCACATACTCATATTGTCCTGTGATTTGAATTGATTGGTAAGAAGGTCTTATTCAGTTAAGTATTTTCTATGTGCTTTGTGTTTTCTCACTTTCATAGGGAATGTTGATAGTCTGATTTCATCCATTCAGTGGAAAAAACAAAGTAGCAATTTGACCTTCACACATTGGGGTAACTGGGCACCTTGTATGGAGCCCTTGATGGGTAACATCCATCAAAAGCACACAAGTTCAACATAGTCAGGAATATTCTGAATGAAGTCCCAAGATCAGGTCACTCCAAGCTCCAGCATTTAATGTGCATTTCAAATATGAAACACAAGCACTGATTGCAAATGTGAAGGCATTTTCAGTTTGCCTGAGGCTAGGATTTTTAATTAAAAAAAGATAAACCTGTCAAGGTCTGCAAGAAAGGCTCTTAGATATTCTGGCCAATGGTTTATTTAAAAATCCAATAATGCAATTTCCTCAACAGCAGGGGGCAAGAGACCTTCTCTAGGCTGAATGTCCCATAAATGGAAGACAACTAGATTTGAAACTCATGAACTAGTTCACGAAAGGACTTCTACTTCTGGGTTCAGAATAGATGCATACCCTAAATTTCCCTTCTGTACATTGCTAAGATCAATCTCTCTTGCTCTCATACTATACATAAGAACTCGCCCATTCATATAATTTATATAAAAATCTTAAATTTTAGACAGCTAGTTGAAGACCAGATAAGGAAAATAAGTGTTTTATGTAATGTATGACCCTATGTTGTTAGTTATAGCAGATTCAGAGAATTGCAAGACCCCTGGCCAATCACACTACTTTTCTCTACAATTTGAAATCATTAATGTGAAAAGGGGACTTGGTTAGCTGTTGTCACTGAAGCTGTAATATCAAACTTCATCAAGACCAAAAACAAGCATTTTTGAGTAGCCATACTAGAATATGGTTAATGTGAAAAGAATGATTCTTAGACAGGGTACTAGAGTCTATGGGTAGACATAATTGAGATGGGAGGCTATGAAACCCCAGAATGGAGGGGGAGGGAAGAGCTAACAGGAGAGATAGAAATACAGGGACTGATAAATGAAACTCAAATATTAATTTTCATGGGATTATTTACCTTCTGGTAACTTGTGGGTTTTGTAGATATTTTTATTCTTGGAAATTAATTATAAAGAACTCCACAGATATATTTTTAACTTTTATTGATTCTTTGTAGATTCAATACTTTATAGATTCAATATCATCCATTCTGATCCTATTTATCTCCTGTCCCCTGGAATGTGCTTTCTGCACTTACAAACTCCCATGCAGAAGAAAAGAAAATTTAAAAGAAAAACACAAAAGTAAATAAAACAAAACAACCCCCAAATAAACAAAACAACCACACAAAAGGAGAAGAATCATGTCATGCAAGCTGTAGTGTGGCCCACTGAGTCACACAGTTTACCCTTTAATCCATTCATCTTTACATGCAAGTGATCATTGTCATGAGTCATTGATCTGGACTCATAGCCTTGGTATTGGGCCTGTATGGTAGCTAAATGGTTATCCCAGTAGCTTTTCCTCTTTGTCACTATCCAGATGAGCTCTTCAGCACTGCCTCAGCTAGTTTAGCCATTGAACCCAACACCAAGAATACAGGCCAGTTCTGCTCTCACATCCTCAAATCTGGCTCATCCACACTCACAACACAAAGGCCAGAATTTTTCGACTGAAAATGTATTAGTTATTTCTCATCTTATTATCTAATTTAATTAGTGAATAGTTATTAAACATGTTTTACAAACCTGAATCACAAGGCGAGAGAAACAATGAAAAAGACACCCACATCTTCTGGTCTCCTTGATCTTAAATTTTACCTAATAATATAAAAATAATAAAATGAAGATATGAAACCAAAGTCTATAAGTAAACAAATAAATGGCAGCACATTAACAAACATACTAAGTGAATGTGTATAAGGGGAAACGCTGTCTACTCCTGCTTGGACGTGATCAGAGTGACGTAACAAGGATTTAAATATCAGAGACACATGCACACGGCCCTCATTTTCCCTCTCCCACCTGGCTGAGAGAATGAGCAGGCATCCAGTGTAAACCTGGGGACTGGCTCTATTGCATGGGTACTTTCCTAATAAACTATCTGTGATCAATCTAGTTCTAACCCCATATTTCCTTCAGCTTTATATGATTGGATAGAATCTGGGCAATGAGGAGGGGCTTCTCTTATGAAGAACGTTCAGAAACTCTCAGAAAAGAGTGACAGAATGAAAAGCCTAAGGATGAGAAGATAGGGCTCTCTTGAAATAGGAAAGAAGAGATTCACACAGATATCTTTTGTAAATTCTTTGGGTCAAATGGGCTGATATGTGAAGACATAAACTTCCATACACTTTTCTTGACCTTTCACTGAATATAGAGATGCAGCATCAATTTTGATAATAGAAACTGGATGAAATTCATGTATCTTATATGCATTCTTAGTTAATTTAATTTGATAGACCCCCAATTTTTTTATATGCAATAATGACAATAAAGCTATATATCTTCGGAGCTTCTCAGGAGTTTAGCAATAATATATGTGAATGTCTAACCCAGTATATACTCAATAAAATTTTATTATTATTATTATTATTATTATTATTATTTCTGTACCTGTACTTCAAAAATTAGTAATACATTTTTTACTTTCTTTTATTAGTTCAAATTAGAAACAATCAAGCTTCTAATGTCAATCCCTTCTCCCTCTCCTTTCCCTTCCCCCCAACCCCAAGTAGTCCCCCACTTGATCTCCTCTGTCTCCCCAGGAATGTTAAGGACCTTCATGGGGTCTCCCCAAAGTCCACCACATCACACTGGGCCGGGCCTAGACCCCCACCCCGATGTGTCAAGGCCTAGAGAGCATCTCTTCATGTGGGATGGGCTCTCAAACTCCTTTCTTACACGGAAAAATACTGATCCACTACCAGGGGCTTCATAGAATGCAGAGGCCTCATCATTGACATCCACTTTCAGGGGTCTGGATCAGTCCCGTGCTGGCCTGCCGCACAGGAGTCTGGGGTCCATGTGCTACCCATTGTACAGGCTAGCTGTTTCTGTGGATTTCACCAGCCTGGTCCTGACCCCTTTGATCTTCATTCCTCCATGTCTGTAACTGGGTTCCAGAGTTCAGTTCAGTGCATAGCTGTGGGTGTCGGCCTCTGCTTCCATCAGCCACTGGATGAGGGTTCTAGGATAGCATATATAGTAGTCATCAGTCTCGATATAGGGGAAGGCCATTTAGGGTATCCTCTCCACCACAGTCTAGATTGTCAATTCATGTCATCTTTGTAGATCTCTGGAAATCTCCCTAGTGCCAGATCTCTCCTCAGACCTATAATGGCTCCCTCTGCTATGGTATCTCTAATCCTGCTCTCCTATATTTTTCCCCCAACTCAACTTTTCTGTTCCTCCATTTCCTCCTCGCCCCTCCTCTTCTCCTCCTCTCATTCTGCCAGCTCTATCTCCCCTACCTGATGCTCCAAATTAGCTCAGGAGATCCTACCCCTTCCCATTCTCTGGAGCCCATAAATTTTTGTCTTAGAGTCGAACTTGTTTCCTAGTTCTTTGGTGATGAAGATTGTAGGCTGGTAATTCTTTGCTGTATGTCTAAACTTCATTCATGAGTGAGTACAAACCATGTTTGTCCTATTGTGACTGAGTTACCTCACTAAGGATGGTTTCTTCTAGTTCCATCATTTGCCTGAGAATTACAAGATTCCATTGCTTTTTTCCACTAGGCAGTAATCCACTATGTAAATGTACCATATTTTCTCTATCTATTCATCAGTTGAGGGGCATCTAGGTTGTTTCCAGGTTCCGGCTATTACAACCAACGCTGCTATGAACATGACAGAATACAGGTCCTTTTAGTATGAATGTGCAATACTTGGGAATATGCCCAAGAGAGGAATTGTTGGATCTTGAGATGGACTGTTTCCGTTTTCCTGAGCAATCACTGTACTGATTTCAAAGTGGACTTACAAGTTTACACTCCCACCAGCAATGGAGGAGTGCTCCTTTTTCTCCAAATCCACTCCATCATAGACTGTCATTGGTATTTGTGATTTTAGCCATTCTGACAGGTGTAAGACAGTATTTCAGAGTTGTTTTGAGTTGCATTTGTCTTATGGCTAATGATTTTGAGCATGTTCTTAAGTGTCTTTAAGCCATTTTAGATTCCTCTGTTGAGAATGCTCTATTTAGTTCTGCATCCCACTTTTTAATTTCATTGATGGGTGTTTTGGTGGCTACCTTCTTGAGTTCTTTGTATATTTTGGAAATCATCCCTCTATCAGACGGGGGGTTGCTGAAGACCTTTTCCCATTCTGTGGGATGTGGTTTTGGCTTTCTGTCTGTGTCCTTTGCCTTACAGAAGCCTCTCAGTTTCAGGAGTTTCCATTTATTAACTGTAGATCTCAATGTCTTTGCTACTGGTGTTATGTTCAGGAAGCAGTCTCCTGTACCAATTTGTTCAAGCATATCTGCCACTTTCTCGTCTAGAAGGTTCAGTGTGAGTGGATTTATGTTGAGATCTTTGATCCATGTGGGCTTAAGTTTTGTGTATGGTGACAGATATGGATCTCTCTGCAATTATCTGCATGTCTGAATCCAGTTGTGCCAGCACCATTTGTTGAAGATGCTTTCTTTTTTACACTGCATAGATTTAGATTCTTTGTCAAAAATCATGTGTTCATAGGTGTGTGGGTTAATATTACAGTTTTCAAATCAATTCCATTGGTCTATCTGTCTATTTTGGTGCCAATTCCAAGCTGTTTTCGGGGACTATGGCTCTATAATAGAGCTTGAAGTCAAAAACAGTGATGCCTCTAGAAGTTCCTTTATTGTACAGGGTTGTTTTGGCTATCCTGGGTCTTTTGTTTTTCCATATAACATTGAGTATTTTTCTTTCAAAGTCTGTGAAGAACTGTGTTGGGATTTTGATGGGGATTGTGTTGAATCTGTAGATTGCTTTTGGCAAGATTGCCATTTTTACTCTATTGATCCTACCTATCCATGAACACGGGACATCCTTCCATTTTCTGGTATCTTCTTTAATTTCATTTTTTTTTTGGTTTTTCGAGACAGGGTTTCTCTGTGTAGCTTTGGAGCCTATCCTGGCACTCGCTCTGTAGACCAGGCTGGCCTTGAACTCACAGAAATCTGATTGCCTCTGCCTCCCGATCGCTGGAATTAAAGGCATGCACCACCAATACCCAGCTAATTTCATTCTTTAAAGACTCAAAGTTATTCCTGTACAGGTCTTTCACTTTTTTGGTTAGCATTACCCCAAGATATTTCATGCTGTTTGTGGATATTGTGAAGGGTGATGTTTCTCTGATTTCTTTCTCATTGCATTTATCATCTGTATAAAGTAGGGATACTGATTTTTTTTTGAGTTAATTTTGTATCCTGCTACTTTGCTGAAGGTGTTTATCAGCTGTAGGAGATCCCTGGTAGAGTTTTGGGGGGCACTGATGTAGACTATCATATCATCTGCAAATAGTGAAAGCTTGACTTCTTCCTTTCCAGTTTGTATCTCCTTGATCTCCTTTTGTTGTCTTATTGCTCTAGCTAGAATTTCAAGTACAATATTTAAGAGATATGGAGACAGGGGACAGCCTTGTGTTGTTCCTGCTTTTAGAAGAAACACTTTTATTTTCTCTGCATTTAGTTTGATGCTGGCAGTTGGTTTCCTCTATATTTCTTTTTATAATGTTTAGATATGTTCTTGTTATTCCTGTTCTCTCCAAGATCTTATCATGAAGGGATGTTGGATTTTGTCAAAGGCTTTTTCAGCATCTAGTGAGATGTTCATGTGGTTTTTCTTTTTCAGTTTGATTATGGTGGATTACTTTGATGGATTTTCAATTGTTGAACCATCCTTGCACCCCTGGGATGAAGCCTATTTGATCATAGTGGGTGATTTTTCTGATGTGTTTTTGGATTAGATTTGCCAATATTTTGTTGAGTATTTTTGCATGGAAGTTCATGAGGGATATTGGTTTGTAGTTCTCTTTTTTAGTTGTGTCTTTGAGTGGCTTGGGTATCAAAGTGATTGTAGCCTCATAAAAAGAGTTTGGCAATATCACTTCTGCTTCTAATGTGTGGAACAATTTGAGGAGCACTGGTATTAACTCTTTGAATTTCTGTTAGAATTCTTCAGTGAAGCCATCTGTCCCTGGGCTTTTTTTGGTTCGGAGGCTTTTGATGACTGCTTCTATTTCATTAGGTGTTATAGGTTAATTTACACTTTATCTGTACTTGGTTTAATTTGCTAAGTGATATCTATCCAGGAAATCCCCATTTCCTTTAGATATTTGAATTTTGTGAAGTACAGGTTTTCAAAGTATGATCTGATGATTCTTCGGATTTCCTCAGTGTGTGTTGTTATGTCCCCATTTTCATTTCTGAGTTTGTTAATGAGCATGCTCTTTTTCTGCCTTTTGGTTAGTTTTGATAGAGGTTTGTATATCTTGTTGATCTTCTCAAAGAAACAACTCTTTGTTTCATTGATTCTTCTAATTTTTTCCTAGTTTCTAATTTTTTTGATTTCAGCCCTCAGTTTGATTATTTCCTGGTGTCTACTTTTCAGTGGTGAGTTTGCTTCTTTTTGTTCTAAAGCTTTCAGGTGTTCTGTCAATTCTCTAGAGTGATTATTCTCCAGTTTCTTCATGTGGGCACTTAGTGCTATGAACTTTCCTCTTAGCACTGCTTTCAACATGACCCATAAGTTTGGGTATGTTGTGTCTTCATTCTCCTTAAATTCTAGGAAATCTTTAATTTCTTTTTTTTTAATTTCTTCCTTGACCCAGGAATGGTGCTATTGGGTATTATTCAATTTCCAAGAGTTTGTACATTTTCTACAATTTGGGTTGCTGTGTAATTTTAACTTTAAAGTATGGTGGTCTGATAAGATACAAGGGGTTATTTATTTATTTTTGTATCTGTGAATGTTTGCTATGTTGCCAATTAAGTGGTCAATATTAGAGAAGGTTCCATGTTGCACTGAGATGAAGGTATATTCCTTTGTGTTTGGATGGAATGTTCTATAGATGTCTGTTAATCCCAATTAGGTTTTAACTTCTGTTAGATCCTGTGTTTCTTTGTTAAGTTTCTATCTGATGGTCCTGTCTAATTGTGAAAGCAGGGTGTTGAACTCTCCTACAATAAATGTATGGATTTTATTTGTGGTTTGAGTTTTAGTAATGTTTCTTTTAATTTTTTTTTAAAAAAACTGTTTACTTCCAATCTTCAGACACAGGTAAAATAAATTTGACAAAATAAAATTGGAAAAATAGGAATGATTGCAAAATGAAAAAAGAAAATACAAAATATATAAAAATAAACCAAGATAATAGTTAGTTCTTTGAATAGTTAAAAAAAATGACATTTTATTTTTGGAAAAAGAGAGGACTCAAACTACTAACATAAAGAATAACAGAGGCAATTATTGTGCCCTTTCAAAATCTCAAAAAAAAAATCCCACTTGATTGCTTTAGAAATTTACATGGTTCTGAAGTTCATTTGTACAAACAAGGACCTCAGAATAGCACATAATAATGGAAGAAAAAGAAATAATAAATGTGGAGTAGTCACATCTCATGATTTCAGAACATCACACAGAATGACCACAAATGTGATAGTGGAATGCTGGCAAAAAAAGAATGATAAAAGAGAGAGGGGGGAGAGAAAGAGAGAAAACAAGGGGGAGACATTAATAAGATAGAAATGATGCTGATGCAAAGTGACAGGATACAAGATTATCTCAAAAAAATCTGTAGCCCTACTATATATAGATGATACATTCGCGAAGAATGAAATCAGAGAACATCACACTTTACAATTGCCACAAACAACATAAAATACCTTGGGGTAATGCTAACCAAAAAAGTGACAGACCTGTACCATAGGAATTTGAGTCTTTAAAAAAAAGAATTTAAAGAAGATACCAGAAAACAGAAGGATGTTCGTGTTCATGAATAGGTACGATCAACATAGTAAATATGGCAATCTTGCCAAAAGCAATCTACAGATTCAATGCAATCCTCATTAAAATCCAAGCACAATTCTTTACAGACCTTGAAAGAAAAATTGTAAACTTTATTCGGAAAAAAATAAAAGACCCAAGATAGCCGAAACAACCCTGTACAATAAAGGAACTTCTGGAGGCATCACCATCCCTGATTTCAAACTCTGTTACAGAGATATATTCATGAAAACAGCTTGGTATTGTCACAGAAATAGACAGATAGACCAATGGAATAGAGTTGAAAATTCTGATATTAACCCACACACTTATGAACACCTATTTTGTGACAAAGAAACTAAATTTATAGATGGAATAAAGAAAGCACCTTTAAAAAATGGTGCTAGCATAACTGGCTGCTGGCATGTAGAAGACTGCAGCTAGACCCATGTCTATTGCCATGCACAAAACTTAAGTCCAGCTTTTCCCCTCCACTCTTCTTCCAGAGGCACAATGTGATCCATCAGCAAGGCGGGATGCCAATAAGGCGTCCGATAAGATATGTCTTATAAAATATATAGATTTATGATAATTGAGACTGAGCTAACAGATGAGAATCCTTGTCATTGGCCAAGCAGCATTGTACCTAATACAAGTTTCTGCATATTTGGGCCTTAACTCAGGCTGGCAGCTGGCATAAACACACATGTGGTGGTGGGGCTCTGCAGCTTTAGGCAGAAAGATTTATCGTAACAGAATGGTGTCAGTGAGCAGGATGACCCCATGCCCCAAGGTTCCAGAGAAAGAGGGAAACCTGCCATCACAGCCTGCCCTGTCAGGCAGCTGAGTGGCATAGGAACAGCTTCCATGTGCTCGGTTGGTTATAAATGGTAATGAGCATAGTCAATGTCTTTTTTAAAGAAAAAAAAAAAGGGAATAGGATATAGGAATGAATACTTTGCATTGGTATGGATTTTCATTTATTGATACAACTTTAAGGCCAATTTTGTGATATGTATATGTATCCTTTTGTTTAGGTATTGTGTTTATACAGATCTTTTAAAATGATATGCATAATTAAATACAGGTTATATAATTCCCTAAGATAGTCAAAACTTATAATTAGGTTACTTAGGTTTTCTAGAAATACAGAGATGTATTTGAGATGAATAGGTATTCTTCAAACCTTTCAAAGACCTATAGAAATATGGCAATTAAATATGGAAATTAAATGAGTTAGGGTTTTTCTTGGCAGTGAGACACAACTGCTCCTAGCACACCAATTAAGTCAGAAAGGAGGATGGGCATCAAAGAAACTCGTTATGGAGTTTGCTTTCAACATGGCAAGATTAGCCATTTGAGCAAGAAACTGCTCTTGCCTGGACTGTTTGTTGCTGTATAAACTGGACATGCAGGACCCACAAGAAAATGACTGCTGAACTTACAAAACAAGACAGTACTGAAGGGTTCCTGTTAAAATGGAGAAGTGTGCTAGAAACACTGTGGCCTATGGGCTGAAGATGGATGCCCCAATGTTACAGAGGAACTTAGGTGACTGTCTAATTAGCGAGATGTGTCTATCAATTCTAGAGCTTATATATTACCCTTCTGTGATCTTGGATAGAGTTGAAGACAGATAGTTATTGTTATAGTTTTCTACAGTTATTATAAAAGATAAGTTATCCTTCTTTATATTTAGACAGAAAAGAGGAGATGATGGGGAATGTACTGTGTATGTTTATCTTATTGATTGTTAAATAAAGTTCTGTTTGGTCAATGAGACAGCAAGTTAGACAGGATAGAGGTCAAAGAGGATTCTGGGAAATGTAATAGTGAAGTGGTAATCCAGGCAGGAAGTGACATAGCAAGGAGACTCATATTTAAGCAAGGAGAAAGAGGAAGTGTGCCTTTTCCCCTCCGTTCTTCCTCCAGTGGCACAATGTGATCCACCGGCAAGGAGGGATGCCAATAAGGTGTCCGATAAGATACGTCTTATAAAATATATAGATTTATGATAACTGAGACTGAGCTAACAGATGAGAATCTGAGTCATTGACCAAGCAGCATTGTACCAAAAAATAAAAATAAAAATAAAAATAAAGTCCAATTAAGTCCAAATGGATCAAAGACCTCAACATAATGCCAGCCACACTGAATCTATTAGAAGACAAAGTGGGAAATACCCTTGAATTAATTGGCACAGGAGATAGATTACTGAACATTATACCAGTAGCACAGACAGTGAGATCAACAATTCATAAATAGGACTTTCTGAAACTGAGAAGCTTCTGTAAGGCAAAGGATACAGTAAGTAAGGCACAATGGCAGCCCACAGACTGCAAAAAGATATTCACCAACCCCACATCTGACAGAGGGATGATTTTCAAAATATACAAAGAACTCAAGAAGCTAGTCCCCAAAACACCAAACAATCCAATTAAAAATTGGAGTACAGAACTAAATAGACAATTCTCAGTAGAGGAATCTATAATGGCTGAAAGACACATAAGAAAGTGTTCAGCATCCTTAGCCATGAGGGAAATGCAAATCAAAACAACTCTGAGATACAATATTATTCCTGTCAGAATGGCTAAAATCAAAAGCACCAATGGCAGTTTATGCTAGAAAGAATGTGGAGAAAGGGAAACACTCCTCCACCACTGGTGGGAGTGCCAACTTGTACAGCCACTTTAGAAATCAGTATGGAAACTCCTCAGGAAAATGGGAATCAGTCTACCACAAGATCCAGCAATCCACTAATAGGCATATACCCAAAAGAAGCACATTCAAACAACAAGGACATCAGTTCAACAATGTTCATAGCAGCACTATTTGTAATAGACAAAAGCTGGAAGCAACCTAGGTTCCCCTCAACTGAATAATAGAGTAGAGAAGATAAAAGACATCCTAATAGAGGGAGCCATTATAGGTTTAAAGGGTAAACAGGCACCAGGGAAATGTCTGGAGATCTATAAAGATAACACCAACTAACAATCTAAGCAACAGAGGAGAGGCTACCTTAAATGCCCTCTGCTGATAATTAGATTGATGACTGAATTATGCCATCCTATAGCCTTCATCCAGCAGCTGGTGGAAGTAGAAGCAGACACCCACAACTAATTACTAAATTGAACTAGAATCCATTTGCAGAGAAGGACAAGTGATGAACAAAGGGTCTAGACCAGGCTGGCTACACACACTGAAACAGCTGACCTGAACACTGTGGAGCTCTTGGTCCCCAGAGTGATAGCTGAGAAACCATCATGGGACTGATCTAGATCACAGGAATGTGGTTTTAAGTGAGAAGACCTCAGAGATCTATGGGGTCTCCTGTAGTAGATCAGTACTTATCCCTAGCATAGGTGTGGACTTTGGGAGCCCATTTCACATAGAGGGATACTACCTGAGCCAAGACACACAGGAGTGTGCCTAGGCCCTATCCCAAAGGATACAGTAGACTCTGTTGACACTCTATGGAAGGCCTCACCCTCCCTGGGGAGTAGAAAGGATTTGTGATAGGTAGTATTTTAGTTGGGTGGGGGGTTGTAGGGGAGGATGGGAGGGAGAGAGAAGTGGGATTGTCATGTAAAACAATCTTGTTTCTAATTCAAATAAAAAAAAATCTGAAAAAAAGGATGCTGATGAAGATATCTTCCCATTCTCTAAGCTGATGCTTTGTCCTATTAATTATGTTCTTTGACTTACACAAAGTCTTTAATTTTCTCAGTATCTTAGTACCCAGGCTTATAGTGTTCTGTTCATGAAGTTGTCTCCTGTGTCAATACATTCATAATTATTTCCCATCTTGTCTTTTATATTGGCTGATGTATCTGGATTTATGTTGATGTCTTTGAGCCACTTAAGTTTAAGGTTTTGAAGCATGATAGAAACAGATCTATTTGCATTCTTCTACATGCCAACATCTAGTTATTCAGCACAATTTTTGAAAATTTTTTTTGTTCCAATAATCGGTTTTCATAGGTGTGTGGGTTTACTTCTGGGTTTTCAGTTCAATTCTGTTGACCCACCTGTATATTTTTGTGCCAATACCATGCAGTGTTTATTACTATACCTCTATAGTATAGCTTAATATCAGATATGGAATTTCTTTTATTATACAGGATTGTTTTATCTATCCTGGCATTTTCTTTTTCCATGTGAAGCAGAGTATTGTTTTTTCAAAGTCTGTAAAGAATTGTGTTGTGTTGTTAATTCATATTGCATTGAATCTGCAGATTGCTTTTGGTAAGATGGCCAGTATTACGGTGTTAATTCTACCCTTCCATGAACATGGGATATCTTTCCATATTCTGATATCTTCTTCAATTTCTTTCATCAAAGACTTGAAGTTCCTGTCATACAGGCCTTTCACTTGATTGCTTGATTGCTTAGTGTGACACTGATACATACACACACACACACACACACACACACACACACACACACACACATATATATATATATATATATATATATATATATATATATATATATATATGATTTGAGTAGAGAATTCTCAACAGAATTATTTCAAATGACCAAGAAAGACTTAAGAGGTTGTTCAATATTATTAGTAATCAGGGAAATGCACATCAAAAATCAAAACCAATTTAAGATTCCATCTTATACCTGTCAAAATGGCAAAGATCAAAAACAAAAAAGACAGCTCATGCTGGAGAGGATTTGAAGCAATGTGAATACTCCTCCATTGCTTGTGGGAAGGTAAATTTGTACAGCCACTTTGGAAGTCAGTATGGCAGTTTCTCAGAAAACTGGGAATCAACCCACCACAAGATCCAGCTATAAGGTTTTGTGGTATATACTAAAACCAAAGGTTGTTCAATGGTACCACAGGGAAAAATGATCAACTACATTCATAGCAAAATCATTTGTAGTAGCCAGAAATGGGAAGAAACTTTGATATCTCTCCACTGAGTAATGGATAAAGGAAAAGTGGTACATTTATACAATGGAGTATTAATCAGCTGTTTAAAACAAGGACAGCAGGAAATATCAAGGCAAATGGTTGGAACTAGAAAAAAATTATCCTGGGTGAGGTAACCCAGACTGAGAAAAAAAATATTGTATGTACTAACTCATAATTAGACATTAGCTGTAAAATAAAAGAAACCCATGCTACAATCCACAACCCCGGAGAGTCTATAAATAAAGGGAGTCCATGAGGGGGTATCTAGGTCTCCTGAGGAAGGGGAAATAGATGAAATTTCAAGAGTTGACTGAGGATGTGTAGGGAAGAGAAAATGTGATCATGTGGAGGAGGGATTGAAGCTGAGAGATGATGGGGAATGTACTGTTTATGTTTATCTTATTGATTGTTAAATAAAATACAGTTTGGCCAATGAAACAGCAAGTTAGATGGGACTAGGAGTCAAAGAGGATTCTGGGAAATGTAGTAGAGAAGTGGTGATGCAGGCAGGAAGTGACATAGCAAGGGGACTCATATTTAAAGGAGAAACAGGAAGCGTGCCTTTTTTCCCCTTGATCCTCCAGCAGCACAATGTGATCCACTGGTAAGGAGGGACACCAATAAGGAGTCTGATAAGTCTTATAAAATATATAGATTTATTATAATTAATACTGAGCTAACAGATGAGGAATCCTAGTCATTGGTCAAGCAGCTTTGAACCTAATACAAGTTTCTGTGTATTCATTTGGGCCTAACTCAGGCGGGCAGCTGGCATAAAGTGCACATGTGGCAGTGGGGCTCAGGCGGCTTTTGGCAGAAAGATTTATGGTAACTGAGACAAATGACAAGTGGAAGGTCAATGGGGCTTTTCAGGGTCAATGGACCCCTATCCCAGGATTCTTCAAGAAAGATGCCCACCCAACTTAGACTCCTAGCAATAACAGTACATGGCCTGACTTGATGTTCTTCTGTGACCAAATTGGTGCCTAACCCAACTGTGATCAGAGAGGTGTTGTTTAGCAACTGATGTAAACCACAGACAAATATTAGGTAGAGTTGGGGGAATCCTTCAAAAGGTGAGAAAAAAGGATTGTAGAAGCCAGAGGGATGAAAGACAATATAAGAAAACTCATAGAATCATCTCACCTGAGCACAGCAGGACTCACAGAGGCTGAACAACACCTAGGGAGCCTACATGGGTCTGACCTAAGCATTCTGCATATGTGTAAACTGGTTCTCTTATGGGACTCATAACAGTGGGAACAGGACCTGTCTTCAACTATTTTGCATGCTTTTGGGACCCTTCTCCTCCTACAGGATTGCCTTATCCAGCCTTAATAAATGGGCATATGCTTTAGTCTTACTTCAACTTGATGTGCCATGTTTTGTTGATACACATAGGAGACCTGCCCTTTCCTAAACAGAATAGAAAGGAGATGGGAAGGAGGGACTTGGAGGACAGAATGGAGGGGAAACTGTGGACAGGGTGTAAAATAAGTAAATAAGTAAATAAATAAATATTTTTAAATGTTGAAATGAGAACTTTGAAAAACATCTCCTGATTTTAGCAACAAGTAATGGGGCAAAGAATGTTTTATTGACATTGAAACAAATGACACTGAAACAAAACCAAAGCAAACCATCAATGTTCATGTAATAACTAACATAATTATAAAACACTTACAAAGTCCAGTGTTACATTTGGAGACATTGGGTTAGGTAATATTTCTTAGACTATGCCAAGTGAATAATGAACTATTAGATAAATTACACTTCAACATACTAAATATTTTATCCTACTAAGGGCATTCTGATAAATGTGAAAACATAACTCACAGAATGAGGAAGATTTTTGCAAACCATATATTTGGTGAAGAGTTTGCATTTAAAATATATAAAGAAATATTACAACTCAATAATAGACAGATCACCTAATTAAAAGAGGGTAAAGAGTCTTAGTTGATACTTCCCTAAAGAAAATATGCACATGCAGAAAAGCATATGAGAAAAGATGATCCATGTCATTAGTTATTCAACTAATTCAATTAAAAAACACAATGAGATTCTACTCTGCAGTCCCTATCATGCAAATGACAGGTAATAAAGGAATTGGTGGTAGATATGAAGAGAAAGAAAATTTCTCATGCTGCTATCCTATCATAAAATGTTGTGGTCAATTCTGAAAAGTCTGGTAGTTGCTCAGAATGTCAGAGGTAAAGGAGTGACTTCTAAGAGTCATGGGAATCTTACAGGTAATGAATAGCTTTTAAAATTGTCTATGTTCATATTTGTACAACTTTGTGTTGTTCATAAATGAGATGAGTTGTGGAATATATAAATAACCTCTCACTAATGCTATTAAAGTAAAATATAGAGGTAACTATTTATTCTGCCATCCCCCCAACAAACGTGTGTTACCAGTTATCATTTGAATTTTTAATTTTGTTGTGAATTTTCCAAATAATTCTCATGTGGGAAAATGGATGTAGTTCTGTGGAAGTGAGCAACTCTACACATCATATCTAAAAGTGAAGGACTGCCTTCAGATTGTGCTATCAGAAACTTAAGAATACAAGGTAGGATTTTCATTAAATTCTGCTACGTTGGCTCATATTTTATAAAAGTCTGATGAAATCTTCCATGCAAAGAGGATTGTGTTGAAGATGATGAAGGTAGTGAGTAAAGTTGTATGTGAATACTGAATAAAACAATAATCAGTATGTTTATGTGACATGGCAAATCAAATATTGGTGCTAAAGCAATTGAGTTATATCATCTGTAATGTAAGTGGAATATATGAGTTGCAAACATTCATCTCACTTATTGTCAAGATATTTGCATGTATCTTACAGTACATTTAACTCTACTATATATGTAAATTATACAAGTGAAAATGTTTGCAGGAAGAGTAGTCTTCTCTACATGTATGCCTAGCAAAATATTAGTTGTCTCTGAACGGATTTAGGAAAGTATTTTAACCTTGGCAGTTTTTGTCTTTTTAATTCTTTAATATGTATGATTTTCTTTGACCTTTGAACTAATCAATATCTGTTTTTTGTTGTTGTTGTTTTCTTTGGGAATGTGATTAGTATGTGACTTCTAGATAGGACTCTGTTCTTCAGTGTTGCAACCTACTTCTGCCCTTTACATTAACTGGATCTCCATTAATCCATGATAACATATCCTGATCTTATCAGATAAGAGGGAGTTTATTTTAATGGAGGCAGGAAAAACACCCAATGTCAATCAACTACCAAACATATCCTGACTCTGCAGTTGAGTTGCACGTTCACACACAGGCTGCAGCAAGAATATTCACCATGTTCAGAAGTTGTTTCTGCATGCACTCCCTCATCCTATTTGTCTGTTAGATTCTTTTCTCTACCTGTCAAATATTTCAAAAATTTCATTTTCGATGTCAGCCAGAAAACTACAGCAACAACCACAAAAAATTAAATTGCTGTTCAGTTGAATCCAATAACAAAAAAGGGGGATTTTCAGCTGTGTTGAATTAAAACCCACAAAGCATCATCTAAACAGAGAATGTATTGGCAATGTTTGGATATATTCATGGTATTGTTTGTAATGACTTTGGAAACCAGACAACTCAAGAAGTTTGATAACTAACCCATCAATTGTTATTAATGATGGCAAATTCTATTCCTTACAACTGATAACATAGGTGGCTGAATTAAACAGAGAGTTCAGTCACTGTATTTCCGAAGATTTTAGAGTTATATTTGCTGCTCCTCAGAGCTCACAGTTGCAAGAGAACAAAGAAGAATTAGATAATGATCCCAACACTCTTACATAGAAACAACATTTAGGGAGAACTTCTTAATGTGAAGGGATGAATTAAGTTATTGGAAGAATCAGAATGCAAAGCTGAACTCTTGACATCTGGTTTGGGTTTATACATTATGTCAGGCAGTTGAAATAAGTAGATGCTATTCACTAGAGTAAGAGAAGGAAGGGTGACAGATTGGAGTGAACTGAATAGAATATGGTGTGCCCTTGTTCTGAGAAACTCACATACATTTGTAGGCTGGATTTGACTTCTAGGTCTCAGTATGTATATCCCATTATATGTAAAATCACCCATATATAAAACTGTATACATTTATGTGTTCTTTTTCTTTATTTTGCTCCTACAAAGTATAAAACATCTTTTCTTTAATGCCAACCATTTAAAATATTTTGTGGCAGTCCTAGTCAATTTGAATAAATCCTTCTAAAGATTTGAATTTGTTATAGTACAATCTAAAGCATGTGATTTTCAATCACCCCCCAAATCATTAGCATTTAGATGTTTTTGTTTTAATTTATAAACTTCCCTGTTATTTGCACCTATTGTTCAAACTTTTGACTTAGGAGTTAAGTCAGAGACTCATTACTCCTCAAAATGACAACTTTTGAAATGCATGAAGATGGTTTGCCACATCTTCTCATCTCCCTTAATCATTCTTCATATGATAAATGATTTTTAAATGGGAGGTGTGTTCAAAATGTTAAGGAAAAGTTCCTCTAAATGAAAGTAACTTTTCTCATAGTTCATCATCATGCCACAAATTAATACAGGCTACTAAAGTATTCAAAGAAATGTCAAAAGAAGTAGAAGAAAGGTTCAGAAAGGAAACATGATGAGGGCATTTGAAGTTAATAATAATGGTACTTAACATATATCAAAATCTTACAACATGTCACGGGCTCTGTTAAAATCCTTACATGTATTATTAAATTCAACTCACGGTTATTCCAACAGTGAGGCATTTTGTTCCCATTTTATGGATGGAAAATTGAGCCACAGTGTGGTTAATCAAACTGTCCTTGGTCACTCAGCTGCAGAGAGGCAGAGATTTTTAAAATGTATATATATATATATTATATATATATATATATATATATATATATATCTTGCCACCACTACCATGATGTAAATATTGGAAAGAACACCAGATTTGGGGTGAAAATACTTGGGAATAAAATCTGCCATTCCTTTCTGTATTCTGTGCTTAGCTTCTTTGAGCCCCTCTTCTTGAAGTATTCTTCATAAATTTCTTGTGCTTTGTCTTGTTATTTACAAAAAATTTCAACTTTCTTTTTTATTAATTTAATTTTTATTAGTTCAAATTAGTAGCAAGCTTGATTCAGATGTCAATCCCTTCTCCCCCTCCCTCCCCTCCCCTCAACCCTCCCCTCTAACCCCACCTGTTCCCAACCCCTTCCTCCCTCCACTCCCTGAGGAAGGGAGGGCCCTCGATGGAGGCTCTCCTGTTAGACCCCCAGAAAACTCATGTATCCGGGGTCCCAGGCCACGACCGTGGTCACCCCAATCACCAGAGAGCTTGATGCAAACTTCGTGAGGCTTTATTGTAATTTAACGAGCTAACCCCATGTTAGCTCGGGTCTTTCACCTACCTGCCATGGCAGATGCCTCGCAAAAGACAGCTCTAACTGCTGCATACAGATCTTTACAGGGCAGTGTAAGGGGAGTGTCTAGGGGTATGCAAAGTCTCAGGATTGGTGTGCCTCCAGGCTTGGGGGGCTTGCCCGTGTTGATTGGCCAACTGGTTGTTATGGCCCATAGGCCCTCCCAGGGTGGTTGCTATGCTCTGTGCATCATTGCTGTGTGCTTGTCTGTAAAGTACGCCCAGGGTTGTAAAGCATACCACCATCAGCTAACTTCTGATTGGTTCCTTGTCACGAGGCAGGCACCTAAACTCTAGTGACTAAGACAAGGTCATAGAGCATGTGTTACTGTCATGGCTGCCAAAATGGGGAGCTGGTCCCTTCACCCCAAAGTCCACCACATCATGCTGGACCAGTCCTAGGCCCTCCCCTGTGTGTCCAGGCTGAGAGAGCATCCCTTCATGTTGAATGGTCTCTAAAATTCCCTTCTTATACCAGGGAAAAATACTGATTCACTACAAGGGTTCCCATAGTGTGTGGAGGCCTCCTCATTGACATCCATGTTCAGGGATCTGGATCAGTCCCATTCTTGCCTCCCAGACAGCAGTCTTGGGTCCATGTGCTACCTCTTGTTCAGGCCAGCTGTTTCTGTGGTTTTCACCAGCCTGATCCTGAACCCTTTGATCTTCATTCCTCCCTCTCTGCACCTGGGTTCCATAGTTCAGTTCAATGTATATCTTTGGTTGTCTGCCTCTGCTTCCCTCAGCCATTGGATGAGGCTCTAGGATGGCATATAAAGTAGTTATCAGTCTCATTATAGGGGAAGGGCATTTAGGGTATCCTCTCCATCATTGTCTAGATTGTCAGTTAGTGTCATCCTTGTATATTCTGGAAATCTCCCAACTTCCAGATCTCTCCTCAGACCTATAATGGCTTCCTCTGTTATGGTATCTGTCATCCTGCTCTCCTCTATTCTTCCTCCCACTCAACATTTCTGCTCCTCCATTTCCTCCTCTGTCGTGGCCCAGCATGTCTCAACCCCAAGTCACAGAAGCCTGGAGGTTCAGCCTGAGTGGGGGATCATGTACTTGAAAGCTCCTAACAACCCAATGGTGATAAAGACCAAACTCAGGCATCTTGTCATGTTTGGAGAGCTCTCAGTTCCATGTTGCAAAACTGGAGTCTCTTGTTTATTCAGCATATTCTTGGCTGTTTCTTAACCATGCTTCCATGGCCAGGAGGAGGCCATTTCTCTCCACCTCACTCCTCTCTACCCAATGGCTCATAACTCTCTGTCCTCACATGTTACTTACACACGAGCACCTCTGCCCAGGTGCAGGCCTATTCAAATGCTTACCAAACTTAGAGACATTCCCCATGAGGCCATGCTATTCAATAGCAAAATGGTTAGCATCCATTATTCAATGCAGACCAGATCTTCTGGTTACTGGAACTGCTAGAAATTTCATAATGGAATTTTCCTCACTCTCAACACTCCTCTCCCCTCCTCTTCTTCTCTCATTCTTCCAGCTCCCTCTCCCCCATGCTCATGTTCCCAATTAGTTCAGGAGATACTGGTCCTTCCCATTCTCCCGGGTCCATGTATTTTTCTCTGTTATGGAACCATAGTTCTGAAAACAGCTTGGTATTGGCACAAAAATAGACAGACCAAGGGAATCAAATTGAAAATCCTCATATTAACCCACACATGTATGAACACATGATTTTTTACAAAGAAGAAAAATCTGTACAATGGAAAAATGAAATCGTCTTCAATAAATGGTGTTGGTACAACTGGATTCAGACATGCAGATTATTGCAGATATATACATATCTGTCACCATGCACAAAACTTAAGTCCAAATGGCTCAAAGATCTCAACATAAACCCACCCACATTGAATCTTAAGAAGAGAAAGTGGGAGATACCCTTGAACGAATTGGCACAAGAGACCACTTCCTGAGCATTACACCAGTAGTACAGATATTGAGATCTACAATTAATAAATGGGACCTCCTGAATCTGAGAAGCTTCTGTAAGGCAAAGGACATAGTCAGTAAGACAAAACGACAGCCCAAAGAGTGGGAAAAGATCTTCCAACCCTGCATCTGACAGAAGGCTAATTTCCAAAATATACAATGAACTCAAGAAGCTAGTCACCCAAACACCAAACATATTAAAAAGTGGGGTGCAGAACTAAATAGAGAATTCACAACAGAGCAATCTGAAATGGCTGAAAGACACTTAAGAAAGTGATCAAAATCCTTAGCCATCAGAGAAATGCAACTCAAAACAACTCTGAGATACCATCATACATTGGCCAGAATGGCTAAAATCAAAAACACCAATGACAGTCAATGCTGGAGAGGATGTGAAGAAAAAGGAACACTCCTCCATTGTTGGTGGGAGTACAAACTTGTAAGACAGCTTTGGAAATCAGTATGGCAGTTGCTCAGAAAAATGGGAATCAGTCTACCTCAAGATCCAGCAATTCCTCTCTTGGGCATATACACAAATAATGCATGTTCATACAACAAGAACATATGTTCAACCATGTTCATAGCAGCATTATTTGTAATAGCCAGAAACTGTAAGCAACCTAGATGCCCCTCAACTGAAGAATGGATAAGAGAAAATGTGGCTCTTATGTAGTACTCCATTATGTAAAGTACTACTCAACAGAAAAAGCAATGGAATTTTGAAATTGGCAGGCAAATGGATGGAACTAGAAGAAACCACCCTGAGTGAGATAACCCAGTCACAAAAAGACAAACATGATATGTACTCACTCATACATGAATTTTAGACATAGAGCAAAGGATTACCAGCCTACAATCCTCTTCACCAAAGAAACTAGGAAACAAATATTCAACTTTCAAAGAACAACTAGATAGTATTCTTTTGAGAATGTGTTGTGTTTCATATTGATCAAGAGGTAAAATGATACAGCAAATATTCTTATGTCTTCCAAGGTCACCCATCTATAAGCTTTTATCCATATTCTTTCACTGGGCTGCATAGTAATTATTCTCCAAGCATTAAATACAGTAGGTGTTGTAGGATATTTATCCTGCTGAATGCTGATTTAATGAAGAAATCTACAAACCTAGAAAGATCAGGCTTCTTTCCTCTTTATCAATTAGCACTTTATTAAATATGATGAATCCCATTTGCTGTAAAACTACAGTTCTTAAATGACTTTCATTTCACTATAGTGTTGTGCTTAATATTCATAGAGCAGAAGATAAGATTGGGTGCCCTGTCATTATTACAACCTCACCAGTTATGGTCATAATGATGAATATGAGATTTTTATCATTATTTTTATTATCTTCAGTTAAAGAATTTTCCTTCTTTCCCCAGAGCTCCCAGGAATGTTTCTCATGTTTTTTTACCATTCCATCTTGTTTTGACACTTTTTTCCAGAGAACTGCATAAGGAGTAAAAAAGGGATGGGAAAGAGGGGATCCCAAAATTGCTGCCTTTGTGCTCAGGCAGGCCTACTGGTAGCAAACTGCCCCCGAGATACACTCCATGCCTAGTTTTCTCTCTTCTTCCTCTGAACTCAAGGCCACCATTGATTAGACACTAACTGCTTTACAGCTGCCTCCTTGGATAGGCAGTTGGAGAAATTGATTGCACCCTATTCCCAGCAGATAGAGACACATCCAGTAGTCTCCTGGACCTCTCAATGAGTGCCTTGATTTCCTTTCTTAATTACTCCAGTAAGTAGCTCTTCTGCATATCTAGCCAGAAAGAGAAAGAAAAAGAGATGGGAGAGTTTGGAGAAGGAGAGAGACAGAGAGAGCAACTTTCCCCAGCCCTAGGACTTCTCAATATGTGTTGTAAAACTGGGTCATATTTGATCATTATGAATTTAGTATACAGATTGTTTGAAACTTTTATTAGATAATCAAGAATAAAGCCAAGTTCAAGACTCAACTCAGCCAACTAAATTTGTAAATTTGTAAATTTTATATAGCCAGGAATTAGTTTCAAATCTGTAAATGAGAAAATTGCTAAGACAGTCATAATAATTACAAATGTTTGTAAATACAAATATGGATATCTTCTCTTCGGCCAGTCCAGTGAGGACAGATATGGCAATGTGTGCTACAACTCATTGAGTATTTAAGGCACTTTGAGTGATAAATGCTTTAGAAGGTTTTTCATTGGGATTTTAAAATAGTGCCTAGCAATAAGATAGAAAGTTTTCCATTCTCTTTCAGAGTAGTAGGCACTGATTCTTGAAAGTATAAATCAATGATCATATTGTGTTGATTAAACTTAAGTTTCCCTTACTTCTAAGATCCTTGTAATTCTGTCTAATGAAATACCTACCAAACTGCTTACATGAAAAGACCTTGGTTTCATACTGCCTTGTGTCTGTATATGTGTACAATAGATATGTAAATAAAGTCCCCTTGAACTGAAAACAATTCTATTTCTTTCTCTGTAAACAGAGAAACTTTTCTCCTGGTGTTTGTATATTTGTATCTTTGCTTTTAAAATAAGATGGAAGTTTGAAATGATAATACATCATTGTCACTGAAATCTCAAAATCAATACAGTGATGGATTCTTATGATGTCAACAGTAGGATTCCATGAAGAATGTGTTCAGAATTCTCTCCTGTACTGTATAGCCTGTACTTCTAGGGTAGAACTCAAGACATTGCATTTTAACCACAGCCTCTAGTTATTCTTGGAAACACTGACCTTTAAAGCCAATAATTTCTCATTTCAAATAATCACTTCCAACTCCTTTCTCTATTCAGTACTCAATGTTCACTTGGTGTCATATACTTCAGTCCTTGCAGATAAATAAATAATAACAGTTCCATGGCATTGTGCTATACCCATTTTTCTTCTCTGGTCATTGGTTAGAGGTGAGCAAGTGACCTGATTCTGGCTAATCTTAAGCAAAATGTTTTAGAAGGATTCCTATTCCTTCCAAAAGAGAAATTTATGGGAAAAGATGGTCCTTTAGTTGATATTTACCATGATATTTCAGAAAGAAAGGAGCATATATTATTCTTGGTAATACTGCATCTCTCTGGCACTGCAAGGTGATATATGAGAAACCAATATGGTGAGGGTGGAAAATTAGAAAAAAAAAGTAAAATACCCATGTCTGTGAAGTGAGCTCAGCATCATTCAACCAATCATGGCATCAATTGATGCTGTTCTAATTGTATGAATAACAAATAGCCTTTGGGTTAAGCCAATATTAGTCAAGATCTACTATTGCAGCCAAAAACATCATAAGTTTCTCCTTACCCCGTCTTGCCTTTAAGCATTTCTTCCTTTCAAAATCAATGCAGGAAAATCATGTTGAAGCCTTATCAACTCAGCATGCTGCCTATCATGTGAGAGAGCCAGATGAAGAGAAATTGAAGTGGCCATTTGACTCTGCTGTCAAATATGAGATGTCATAACTAATCTTTGGCAGATTCTAGATTGCAGTAAATTGATGGTATGATTCTCTAGCCTAAATTGGTCCTATTGATCAAAGGAATGAAACCATGGCCCACAGGACAAATCTGGCCACCTGCCTCCTTTTGTAAATTTTATTGGAACACAGCCACACTTGTTCATTGATATGATGTGTATAGCTGCTTTTATGCTACTGTGGCTGAGTTAAATAGCTATCACACACAAGAATTGGTCCAAAAGCTCTCAAGCATTTTATAAACTCTACTGATCTTTCATATCAATGATGCAATTCTTAGATAACGGGAAAAGTCTTATGTTTTATATACCAAGTGAAGGAATACACACAGGCTTACTGATGAAAAATCTTCAGATTCAAACTCTCTTTCACACTGGAGGGCAAAACATATCTATACAGGAGTAGAACAGAAGTAACTATGAAAAGAACCAGTATTGACCCAGGTGAAAATGCCTTGAACCTGATTTATCCTTTGGATAATGTTCAAGCTTGAACATGAAGAGGTTCCCTAAAGTCTCTTGTTGAAGTATTGGCTCCAGCATTCAATCATTGAGAGGGTACTGGCTCATGAGGCCTCTGAATTAATGATCATAGTAATACATTAGATTGAATACTAGTTTGATGGCACTTTGGTGAAGGGGGAAACTCTTATATTTGAATTGAAGCAAGTGTTTAATTTTGAGCATGATTTGTTTCTGCATCTCCCCCATTCTCTAAGCTTCCTAACTGTCTTTAGGAGAATAGTTTAGCACTGAAAAATTCTTCCCATCTCTAGGTTCTACTTTACCATGACCAGGAAACCATGGAGTCAAGTGACCACAGATTGAAACAATTATATGAAACAAATATTTTCATCCATTGTTGCTTTTCTCAGATATCAGTTGTCATGGTGAATGGCTGCCTAATTCAGGGAGGCAGAAGAGAACCTCAGAAAAATTCTAGATAAGTAATATAGAAATAGGCCAAGTGGTAAGAGACGTGAGCGTAGTCAAGGGAAAGTTGATTCCATTACTGAGACTTTAAATAGAAAGATAGTTCAAACTCAGCAGTAAGACTTCTAGACTGAGAAACCAGAATAATGACAAAACTGAAAGTATCAATTAAATTCTGATGGACTATAGCTTACAGACTTCAACACTCTCTTTAGCTTGCTCTTAAAGTGTTTAGTAGTGTCATCCAGGTGTATGGAAAGTTGCTGAGAGATTATCAAATAGCTAAGAGGTACCCACATTTCTGTGTTGTATGAGACAAACCTTTTGAGCCTGTCCCCAGCTTTTCCTTCAGATAAGAGTCACTAGATACGCTTATGTCTGGGAGAAAAGTATATTGTCTTAATCAAGAATACATGAAAGAAACCTGAGTCCTTACACACTAAATGAGCTCATAAAGACAATAGAGCTATCTGTATGTAAAGGGTAGCTTTATCACCAGGAACAAGGGCTATAGTAAACTTGTTTTATGCCCTGTGAAAAGCTGCATAGGGTATTACCAAAATCATAAAAATGGGTGGCACTGACATTCAGAAACATACAAAAGTTGCTTCCTAAATTACCAGTATCTCCAAATATGAAGTATCATGTTCATCAGTGAATAAAACTATGTATTGATAGGCTTGCAGTTTCAGTTGTCCATTTTACCTAAAATAGCTTTGTAATTTTACCTCCTATATGAGGATAATTAATGTATGCTTTTATTTAAGATGTTGTTGGATGTTTGCCCAAAAGGGCTTCCTCTATTATGTGTAATCAACACAGAAACTCTTATGACAGTAATTAGACACTAGACTCAGCTCTCCAATGGAATTTTTAAAGTCAGAAATAATAAAATTTTCTCAGTTCCTGGAATATTTGCCCATATTCCTTCTTGTGAAGAGGAGGTGCATTCGAATTTGTTACCAAAGAGCTCCAAAATATAGGTCAATTTGAATACAGAGATGTAGATGTTAGAAGGCCAGATGTGTATCCATTGAGACTTGGATACTCATAGCATCACTCTTTGGAGTACATCCACACATTTAGGAGCTTAACACAGGTTAACTTACAATCTGATCTTGTAAAAGCTAACAATGTAAACAGCCTATTGTATACATTATGTTCCTGAGAGAGGCATATACTAGTGTCAAGATATTTCTTCTAAGTGAGTAAGTACAACAAGGGTTCTCAGCAGGGGTGGGCATCATTGATTTTCAGAATAAAATAATTTTAAAGTGCTGTAATGAATTTGAAATAGAGATTTGGGTCCAAATATTCATAAAGAAGTTCCATAACATATTTTGAATTCACAATAGTGCTTTACTGGTGGTTTTCCAATAAGACACATTTATTAACATAATGTAATATGTAAGTTATCTCAAGTAGTCAAAGCAACAAAACCAAAGAGAGAAATAGAAGATTCAAGAACCTGGAGAAAGAAAGAATTATTTATCTATTGATATATTCAAATGTTGTGTGACTTTTCCTGAGGAGATGTGACCAAATGACTATTTACTTTAGATATGCCCCCCAATGACATGAAAATAATAATAATGATGATAATAATAGTAGCAACATAAAGTTCCATACATACTCAGCTTGGTGATGAACTGAGTTTCCATGGATTGCTTACAGGAACACAATCAGTGAAACATTGCCAGATTTGGGGCAAATCCAAATTTCTGCAACATCAAAAAGTCCCAGTTCAGCAACCTGTTGACCTCCTAGAAGCTGCAAGTTATTCTGTTATTGCTGTACAATAATTATTTAACTTTTCACCTCCTATTTTTCCACTCTGGTAACTCCAGAGACCATGAGCACCTGGGCTGTAATAATGTGCATCTGGAGATTCTATGTGGGAGGGAATAAATGACTATAATATCAAGAGAAAGTCTAATGAACTTACCCCACTCATTGCAAGGAATGTTAAGAAATCTGACCTTATGGGATTCATGTGGACAATGGCAGCTGCTTCTGCTTCAAAGTGGTAACAGCCATGCCATATGCAGTTTCAGCCAAATAGAATAAATTTTTTATTTAACTTGTCATCAACAATAATTTATTTCACACTTCAATTTTTATGAATATATATCCTATGTTAAATATCCTTGCAATGATAGTTTTTTGTTCATTGACAAGTAATTTTTTTATCTGACAATTCCAGATTCCCTAATTTTCCCATCTTCCTTCTTCTCCCTAATTAAATCCTAACACCCACGGTATTCTTCCTCTCTACTTCCATTTTATCCACATTCAATTGCTATCCACCTACTGTAAGACACTCCCCAAAGTCTCTTTCTAATTTGATGACTTCTATATATATTTCAAGTAGAATATGAACTATAAAATTTATTTATGTGAATGACTGTTTGTCTACATGTATGTATTTATAACACATGCGTGTAGTGCAGAGGCCAGAAGAGGTTGGATCTTCTGGAACTTGAATCAAGGATGGTTGTGAACCATCATTTTGGAACTTGGAACTTTTGTAAGAGCAGAAATTTTTGGTAAAAGGGGAGCCATCTTTTCAATCTCAAAATAAGAGGTCTGAAGGGAGGATTCATACAATATATGATGTAGCAATTTTTAGGCACATAAATTTCACATCAAGTGCTCTAGGATAAGTTAGTAAGGTATTGGACTTAAAATTTATTAGTCTGGCTATTTTTGTTTTTTGAGAGAGCCTTAGCATGATTATATACATCACACCAATTCTAATTGTTAGGTATTCTGGTATATATTCTGGTTCATAGACTTCCTACTATTGAAACATTGCACATGACCAAACCATTCATCTTTTAATTTATACTTCATGTTATGTGAAATAATCTACAGAAAGAAAACAAATAATCTGAAAGCAACAGTAGTTATGTGCCTCACATGTACTATATGAGCAAAAGAATGGAAACATAAAAGGACATACAGCAAATGGTCCACTTGTGTTAACTATGAGAACAACAATACCATCATTTTATTAGAGACTTTTCTCATTTCTTCAACAAAATATCTAATAAAAATCAGTTTAAGGAAGTAATGATTTGGTTTAAAGTTCCAGAAGATTCAGACAACTATAGCAGGAAATATATGTAGACTAGAGCAGACAGTAGCTATTCACATTACAATCAAAGTTAGGAAGCAGGACTGATTAGTGCTCTAGAGTTGTGACTCAGCTGATTTTCTCTACTTTGTTCAGTCTAAGAACTCATCCCACATTATGGTATCACTTCCATGAAGCCGACTTTCCCTACCTCAATAAACCTGAAATATGTAATCTTTTAGGGCTATTCCAAGAAGTTTGTTTCCATAGTGATTCTGAACCCCTTTATTTGACAGTCAAGATTAACCACCATGCCCATGTTGTCAGACTTCATATTAAAGATGATTCTCAGGGAAGGGATGACTGGAATAGTTCATGAGAGTAATCTGTGAGAAATATATCTTTCCCATTAATTAAGATAATTAATTTAATTATGGTGTCTTGTGCAAGTATAAAGTGGTTTCATCATACCAATCCCCTTACTCATCCATTTAGCCTCTGTCATTGTTTACTTTCCTCTTTAACACGAAAATCCATTCATATAGTAAGGGATTTTTTTTTTTTAGTTTTAGTTGAGATTATGCATTTGAGAGAAAATATGCAGTGTTTGCCTTTATGAGACTGCTTAATTTAGTATAAAATTATGATTTCCAGTTTTATCTATTTACTTGCAAAGAACATCACATAATTTTTCATTATACCTGAATAGAATGCCATTCTTTATGTAGCCCACAAATATTTTTCTCATTGGTTCATTAATAGGCTCATAGACAGGGTGTATAACTTGATGTAGTGAATAATGCTATGATAGCATGTGTATGGAGGTATAACTATGTATGCTGATATTCATTTCTTAAGATATGCACTCAGGAGTGGTACATTTGAATCACAATGTCTTTTTATTAATAATTTCTCAGGACTTATATATGCATTTCCATTATGACTGATTAATTTATAGTCCCACCAACAATATGGAAGTGTTCTATTTTCTCCACATCCTCATCAGCACTTGGTTCTTTTCTTTGGAATTTTCTTTTGTGGATTGTAGTAATTCTCCTCGGAATAAATAGATACATGATTTTAGTTTCCATTTCCCTGATGGTTAAAAATACTCAACATTTTTCCTTGTACCCATTAGCAATTTGGATTTCTTCTTTTGATAACTCCCTGTTCGCTGTTTCTGCTCATTTGTTTGATGAATATTTTGTTAATATACCATTTAATTTCTTTAAATATTTTACATTCTCAGTACTAATCCACTACAACAGCTGTTAGATTTTTCTTCATTTATGTAACTACCTCTTCTTTCTGGTTAGCTCTTCACTGTGCAGAAGCTCTTGAGTTTAGCACAATTCTAGCTTATCAGTTCTTGCACTTAGTTCCTAAAATATTGGAATCCTATCCAGTAGGCACTTACATATCTATACTTGTAAAGTATTTTTCTCTAATAGTTTCAAAGTCTTGGCACTTTGATCAATTTTGAGATGATATTTTCACAGGGTAAGAGGTAAGGTTACAGTTTAAGTTTTCTACATGTGAAAATCTACTTTTGTTAAAATAATTTGTCTTTCTTAATATGTATCTAGCACCTTTATAAAAATTGGATGGCTATGGGTTCATGCTTTATTTCTGGGCACTGTATTTTATTCCATTGAACTACATGTCTGTTTTTGTATTAATTCTGTCCTAATTACCTTTAGCTGTCAAATTGATTTCCTGTCAGCTTAGATTCAGTGGGAGGAATCCTGTATAAGAGGAATTGCTTTGACTGTTGGTTAATATGACAAGGCCGAGGTCACTGGGTGACGTGGTCCTGAGCTGTTTTCTAGACCTATGACGCATAAGCAAGGAGGAAGGATCCAGTAAGCAGGGTTGGGTTTATGCCTTTGTCTTCACTTCCTGCCTTGATTTACCTCAGTATTAACCACTTATCTTCAAAGTTTCTTTTGGCCATGGTGTTTATCAGAGTAATATCAATCAAGTTGAAACAAGTACTATGCTGTTTTTATTATGGCTCTATTGTATAATTTAAAGTTAGATGAGGTGATGCCTACTTAGCTTTGCTTCTTAGTATTGGTCTGGCTATAAAGAGCTATTTGTACTTCCATATGATTTTGTTTATGATCGCCTGTTTTTAGAATACATTTCAATGATATATTACATTTTTTAAATTATTGGGTAAAACTCTTTTCAAATAAAAAGCTGGTAATCAGAAATCAGACCCCAAGAAGCAGAAGCAGGAGGATTGTCATAAGTTTTAGGTTATCTTGTTCTACACAATGAGTTCTAGACGCCCCCCCACACACACACAATGCTAAAAATGAAACATAAAAGAAATAAGTTTGATATAGCATTGCTATTGCAGAGAAGAACACACTAGCTCTAATAATGTACATAAGACCTGAACAAGATAGAACCAGATAAAGTTCCAATATGGAAGCATGATGAGCCTGTTGATTGATGCTTGGGGAGAAATTTAATTTTCTTTGGCTGATGGTTGCTGGTCATTTCTTCATTCCCTATTGAGTGATCTGACACATGTGTACATATGGGCAACGCTAATTAGACTCAATGGTTTAAATAAGAGAATGAATGAATAAATAGACAAAGTTAAGAAGGACTTAAAGTGGAATGGGATGCATAATGGGATTACTGAGGAACTTGGGCTGATTAAAAGTGGGTATGAACAAGATACATCCTATTTATATATAAAATCTTTGAAGAATCAATTAAAATTAAAACAAAAATAATGAGTCAGGGAAGTAGGACAAGCCAATAAATGAACAGTTCATGCATTTGCTTTGTTGTAGCAACTGCAACATTTTAACTGACTGAGCTTAAGTACCTAATCTATAAAGATAGAATGCTGATTTTTGCCTATGAGGTCATTGTGAATGTCAGTATGAAAGTTACTACTACATGCAATATGCTTTCCACTTGATGAATGCCATTGATGAATGTTAGGCTGACAGCATTTCAGACAAATTGCTGTGAGACACATCATAATCTCTGGTGCATCAAGACATGTACTTCCTGCATCCTGGGGGTCAACAGACTGTGCAATGAATGCAAGTTAGAGGTGAGGACCAATGTAGGAGTATGAAATAAAGCTTTAGAAGCTCACTGAGGAAGACAGCAAGGGAGTATAAGAAGACCAGAGGCTAGATTTTATTTTTCAGTTTAAGTTACAGAAGACTTTTCATTTGAATAGAGAAGTTACATGGATGATTAGATGCAACCAGAAGGTACCACTGTAAGACCTGGTAATGAACCTGCCTTTTATGAAGTGTTTCACATCTGCAGAGAACAGAGATTCTGTTGCTTCTATTTTATAATGGGCAGTACTGATGAGTGCAATCACTACAATGTTAGCATACCTGTTGGGTACCATGTATTTAAGACTGTTATCTCATCTAATTCTTACTCAAAACTCCATGGGAATCCTTGTCATTTATCAGGTTTTCCCTAAGTACTAGGCACTTCTCCAAGCCTTTCACATATATTAATGCATTTAATACTTGTAACAGGCTTGTGAGATAGGCACTATTGTTATCTCCAGTTTATAAATGAGGAAATTGTAGCAAAGAGAGATTAAATTACTTATCTGAAGCCATACTGCTATCAAGTAATGGAGCAGGGATTCAAACCCTGGCAGCTTGGCTTTAGTTCTCATTCGCATAGCCATTATAGTATATCAACATTCTGAGCTTTTTGTGCCCATTTTCATAAGAACTGAAACCATATTCAAATCTCTTGCTCAACATCACCCTTTTTTTATTACATCATGACCAGGCTTATTCTCTTCATTCTAATCTTGTCTGACAGAGAAATAGTATGTTCTCATGGCTCATAAGAATTGTTCGATCCTCCAAATATCTTAAGGCAGAAAAATATTGCCGTTAATAACATTTATTTAATGAGCATGTATACAGTGAGAAATGTTTATGCCCTGTGTTTGTGAATGTGGTGTGTGTTTTTAATGTATGCAACCATGTTTGTGGGGAGAAGTTGACATTAAGTGTGTATTGTCTTCCTCCATTGCTCTTTTTTGTTTTATCCATCCATCCATTCATTCATTTATACATTTTTTACTGTGAAGGAGTCTCTGGTTGTACTTGGGCATCAAGCTGACTGATTTTTTTTATTCAAAATAGCCACTTTGCTTCAAGGTTCTGTGCTGTCTTTGTTTACTATGCACTGGTATTACAAGTGGGCCATCATATATCCAGAACTTTCAAGTGGGTACTGGGAATCTGAATTGTGGTCCTCATGCTTGCATAGCACATTTTACCTGTTCAGTCATTTCTCCCATCCTAGGAAGTTGTACTTTCCATTTTTAATCCATATGTCAGAAGTCAAGGAACTGAGCATTGCTGAAGCTACAAAATTAGGAGATACTCAAAATAGGTTCTTATACAGTCCATGGTGATAACATGCATCACTCAATACTCTCTAAACCATAATGAATGATTTCAGAATATGATCTCTCTTCTTTCAACTCCCATCCCCATTGAATTCTACACTTATTGATGTCTTGGGGAATTTTAAAAGCATTCCAAATTTTAATGTCTATAAGGAATCTTTGGCAAAATATTCTTATGCAACCCTCAGCAGCAAATTCCTTTCTATGTTAGCAAGCAAGCCTCAGGCTCCAGAAGAGCAGGTGCTTGTCTGACCCAAGTGTCACCTACATGTGATATATCTCATTAGCCTCCAGCAGAAATTTAGTCTGGCCGGTCCCTCTTCCAAGACACAGACTCCTATAGTTGGAGGGAGGGGCTGAAGCCTGTCTATGAATTCTGTAGAGGTGGGTTTCTCTCTGGGAACATAGGAAAGGCATGGGAATCCTATGGACATGCTCATTAATGCATGTTGTGTTATTAGGTTCTGACTTAGCTCCCAGCATAAAACTTAGTAGAAACAACTTCCAAGATGGCATTTAGTGAAGGGAGTTCAGAAACTACACTCCATAAATATCTCTACTTCTGGCCCTGTTATAAGGTCTGAATTCTTTCTTCTTATAGGCAAATTTGGTGTCCAGTTCCTCGTATCAAGGTAGAAGAGGCAGAAATACACAAGAGGTAGAAGAGGAAGACTTTAAGTTCAGTCAGTAAAATATACACAGAGAAAAACTCACTAACTTACAAAGTAACACAAACACCTACTTATTTGTCTGTCTATCTATCTATCTATCTATCTATCTATCTATCTATCTATCATCTCTCATTTTCTATATGTTGATCTTCAGAGTGGGGTTGACAGACTGTTTATATTTTATTTAATATTCAGCAAAACCTCCATCTTAAGGAAGGTTTCCAATTAATTGCCTACGGCCCATATTGGAAGATAATCTTGGAAATCATCTCATTATATATATTAACTATATATACAAAATGCCTTCATTTAAAAAACTGTAAGAGCAGTTATTTCTTAATTGTTTCATAAAATACAGAAAATAGAAGGAGAATGTATTCCAGTGAGAAGAATGCAGAATACATTACACGGTGGACTAGGTAATTGCAAAGATGACTTTTGGTGGGATCATTCTTCACCATTAGGCCTGTCTCCTCTCCTTTTCTTCCCTGGAGCCTTCCTGTGCTCCAAAGTTTATCAACTTACTGTGCTGAGCAACAAAAATGTAGACAGATCCTGAGAGAAATGTTGCTCATTAGCACCCATCAGATGCATTCTCTCAGCTTAACTATCATAACAGCAAACTCTTAAATCACTTTAAAGGCACTGGAAGATAAAACAGAGTAACAATCCTTGATATCCTGTACTTAGCACAGAATGCATGCTCGCTGTATTCAGAGCAGTGCTTTCTATATAGACTCAATGCCAACACAGTCCAGGCCCTGACCTCAGATAACATAGTTGCAAAGGGGCATACATAGTAACTTATGACAGGTGTTTTGAGAAGTGTGGTAGGTGATTGAGCAATATGGTACAGAGGATAATTTGTTTAACGTTAAGCCTAGAAATTAGAATTCACATAGTGAACCAAAAGAATTGAATACTATATGTTTTTTCCCTCTAACCTCTATACATGTTCTTTCACATGTATGCTTGTGCACACACACACACACACACACACACACACACACACACACACACACACACACACACACACAACACAGGCACACACACTTTTACCAGATTGCCTCAAAGGATAGGCTTTTGGTACGGTTTTCTTTATTACCTTTACAAACCATATATCTGAAGTCACACATGGGAGATGCCATGTGTCAAAGAGCTCATATCTGTAAAAGACTCAAGATTACTGTGTGGCCTTGGTTATCTATTAGAACTTTGAGTCCCATCTTGCTTGGTTTTTTCACTATTTCCTGTTATTCAGACTGGTAGAAATGCTGATTATTATCTGGATGTGGCTGTGCACTTAAATAGTTGGGAGCAAGTCCTATTGGTCCTAAGGGAGTTTGTAACAGCTTAAGACCAAGTTTCAAGTCATCTAAATTTTACCATCAAACAGAGGTGGCAGAACTGGCACAGTTTGATGACAGAGACATCGACCTTTTGTCATCAACACCCCGTGTCTGTTGTGTGGAGCATGTCAGCTGCTCAGATTGTTCAGTGTGAAATTTAATTTGGGTTCCTGGGTGAGAAGGGCATGAAAAATATGACACTGGTTAATTTCATGTTTTACAGACCCAACAACCCCAAACATACATTTCTTAGTGAAAGCAGAACCTGCAGGCCATTGAAAGCAATGATATGTGGTCCACAGAGAAAATGAAGAGAGAAAGGGAGAAAAACATAACGAATATATCATTTTCTGAAATCAAATAAACTCAGAAGTTTCCATGTGAATGGATTTGATGACAGGCAGAGAGAAAAAAGGGCAAAAGAGAGTTTCATTTAACTCTTCCAATATATTCTCACATGGCTGCAAACACTCTTTAGCTTGTCATCAGAAGCCCCTCACTGTACCCTCATCCAATTTTTCATACTCAGAGCTGGCCTTATCTTACATTTATTTCAGTTGTTTGCTTGCTTTTTTTGAGACAGCATTTTTCTGTGTATCATTGGCTATCCTGGAACTCTTTCTGTAGACCAGGCTGGCATCAAACTCACAGAGATCTGCCTGCTTCTGCCTCCTTAATGCTGGAGTTTAAGTCTTGCACCATCACCACCATGACGAACTTATCTTAGTTTTGCTTCAAAATTTTCTTGGCATCCCTCTAGATTGCTGCATAAAACTCAAGCACTTATAAAAGTCCCTTTTATGATGGGATCCTATATTAGGCATGGTTTCTCTGGTGGAGCAGAACTTATATAATGTATACTTATTGTAGAAGACATTTAATAGAAAGACATATTGCTAATGGGGACTACTTAGCCCAACAATAGCTATTTTTAGTGATAGAAAAACTGATAACTTGGTTACCACTTAGTCCAAAATGCTGGATGTCTTTAAAGTTTTAATCTAGGTGTGAATACATCGAAGATGTCTAAAGACTTGTTCATCTTCAGTCCAACTTGAAACTCAAAAAAAAAAATGGAGTTTTCTCACTATTTGCAGATGATATGATAGTCTACATAAGTGACCCAAAAAACTCTTCCAGGGAACTCCTGCAGCTGATAAACACCTTCAGCAAAGTGGAAGGATGCAAGATTAACTCAAAAAAAAGTCAGACTTTGTTGACACTTTATGGGAGACCTTCTCTACCTGTGAGAAGGAGTGGCCTGGGGGTGGGCTTGGGGTGGGGGAGGCATTGGGGAGGAGGAGAGTTGGGGGCAAGAATTGTGGTTGGAATGTAAAATAAAATTTAAAAGAATAAATTAATTATAAAAATAATATAAGCCCGCATTGGACATTTCAGTTTTAATTATACAGTATATAAAGGTAGTAGCAAAGTTACATCCTGGTATATTAATGTGGTCTATAAAGATCAGATTAACAGCTCTGTCCTGCAGTACGTGCCCGAGCCTCAGGTGAGTCTGGGCACTGCTCTGCTCCTGAACTTCTCCCATCAACCCCTGCTTGCTTCTGCATGAGCCCACCCAGGCAAGAGTGGACCTGCCCAGATTAGGAAGGCCCACCGAGCATCTGGAAACACCCCACCCTTTTCCACACATCACCCTCTGCCATCTGGCTGCTGCCAGAGGCTGAGCCCTCTGCCTACCACCAGAGAGGAGAGACCCCACCTGGAAGAAGGAATGGGAAGCAGTCCAAGTAAGAACACACTCAAAAACAGCAAAACCAATATGACACCACCAAAATCTAGGGATGCCACACCAGCAAGATCTGAAAAGCCCAACACAGAGGATAAAGAAGAGATGGACCTCAAAAATTATGTTAGGAAGATGATAGAGACATATAAAGAGGAAACAAGAAAGTCCCTTAAAGAAATAGAAGAAAAAACAAGCAAAAAATTGCATGAAATGGAGGAAAAGACAAACCAAAAAATTCAAGAAGTAAACAAATCTCTTAAAGAATTTAAGAAATCCGAGAAAAAATAAATAAGTGAAGGAAGCACTCAAAACAGTTCAAGGCATGAAAGCTGAAACAGACACAAAAAAGAAAACACAGAACAAGGGGATGCTGGAAATAGAAAGACTGGATAAAAGATCAGGAACTAAAGATGTGAGTACAACCAATAGAATTTCAAGTGACAGAAGAGCGAATCTCAGTTGTTGAAGACTTGCTAGAAGATGTACAGTCATTAACCAAAGAAAATCTGAATTTCAACAAATCCCTAAAAAAAATCCAGGAAATATGGGATACCATGAAAACGCTGAACCTAAGAATAATAGGTAAAGAAGAAGGTAAAGAAATACAGCTCAAAAAAAATCAGTAGCCCTACTAAATACAAATGATAAATGTAATGAGAAAGAAATCAAAGAAACATCACCCTTCGCAATAGCCACAAACAACATAAAATATCTTGGGGTAATGCTAACCAAAAAAGTGAAAGAACTGTACAGGAAGAACTTTGAGTCTTTTAAGAAAGAAATTAAAGAAGATAGCAGGAAATGGAAAGATTCCCCATGCTCTTGGATAGGCAGGATCAACATATTAAAAATGGCAATCATGCCAAAAACAATCTACAGATTCAATGCAATCCCCATCAAAATCCCAACACAATTCTTCACTGACCTTGAAAACCAATTCTCAACTTTATATGGAGAAACAAAAAACCCAGGATAGACAAAACAACTCTGTAAAATATAGGATCTTCTGGAGGCAACACCACCCCTGACTTCAAGCTCTATTATAGAGCCATAGCTCTGAAAACAGCTTGGTATTGACACAAAAATAGACAGATAGACCAACAGAATCAAAATGAAAACCCTGATATTAACCCACAAACCTATGAACACTTTATTTTTGAAGAAGATGCTAAATCTATACAATGGAAGAAAGATAGCATCTTCAACAAATGGTTGGCACAACTGGATTGGGACATGCAGAAGACTGCAGATAGATCCATATCTGTCACCAAGCACAAAACTTAAGTGCAAATGGATCAAAGATCTCAACATAAACCCAGACACACTGAATCTTATAGAAGAGAAAGTGGGAGATACACTTGAACGAAGTGGCACAAGAGACCACTTCCTGAACATTACACCAGTAGCACAGACTTTGAGATCTGCAATTAATAAATGGAACCTCTTGAAACTGAGAAGCTTCTGTAAGGCAAAGGGCACTGTCAGAAAGAAAAAACGACAGTTGACAGAATGTGAAAATATCTTCACCAACCCCGCATCTGATAGAGGGATGATTTCCAAAATATACAATGAACTCAAGAAACTAACCACTAAAACACCAAACATATTAAAAAGTGGGGTGCAGAAATAGAGAATTCTCAAAAGAGCAATCTGAAATGGCTGAAAGACACTTAAAGTGCTCAAAATTCGTGGCCATCAGAGAAATGCAACTCAAAACAACTCTGAGATACCACCTCACACCTGTCAGAATGGCTAAAATAAAAAACACCAATGACAAACTATGCTGGAGAGGATGTGAAGGAAAAGGAGCGCTCCTCCATTGGTGGTGGCAGTGCAAAATTGTAAGACCACTTTCGAAATCAGTATGGTGTTTTGGAGACTAGCTTCTTGAGTTCTATGTATATTTTGGAGACCAGCCCTCTGTCAGATGTGGGGTTGGTGAATATCTTTTTCCAGTCTGTGGGCTGCCATTTTGTCTTGCTGACTGTGTCCTTTGCCTTACAGAAACTTCTCAGTTTCACGAGGTCCCATTTATCAATTGTTGATCTCAGTGTCTGTGCTACTGGTGTTATGTTGAGGAAGCAGTCTCCTGTACCAATTAATTCAAGGGTATTTCCCACTTTATCTTCTAACAGGTTCGTATGTCTGGGTTTATTTTGAGGTCTTTTATCCATTTTGACTTGAGTTTTGTGCAGGGCAAAAGGCTTGAGTCTATCTGTAGTCTTCTACATGTCTGCAACCAGTTATGCCAGCACCATTTTTGAAGATATTCTCTCTGTTCCTGCATATATATTTGGATTGTTTGTCAAAAATCAGGTGTTCATAGGTGTGTGGGTTAATATCAGGGTTTTCAACTCTATACCATTGGTCTATCTGTCTATTTTTGTGCCAATACCAAGCTGTTTTCAGAACTATAGCTCTGTAGTAGAGCTTGAAGTCAGGGATGGTGATGCCTCCAGAAGTTTCTCTATTGTCCAGCGTTGTTTCGCTAACCTGGGTCTTTTGTTTCTCCATATAAAGTTGAGAATTGTTCTTTCAAGGTCAGTGAAGAATTGTGTTGGGATTTTGATGGGATTGAATTGAATCTATAGATTGCTTTTGGCAAGATGGCCATTTTTACTATGTTGATCCTGCCTATCCAAGAGCATGGGAGATCTTTCCATTTTCTGGTATCTTCTTTAATTTCTTTCTTTAGAGACTCAAAATTCTTATGGTACAGGAGTTCACTTTTTTGGTTAGTGTTACCCCAAAGTATTTTATGTTGTTTTGTGGCAATTGTAAAGGGTGATGTTTCTATGATTGCTTTCTCCACCAATGGGTCATCCATATATAGTAGGGCTACAGATTTTTTTTGAGTTAATCTTGCATCCTTCCACTTTGCTGAAGGTGTTTATTAGCTGTAGGAGTTCCCTGGAAGAGTTTTTTGGGTCACTTATGTAGACTATCATATCATCTGCAAATAGTGAGAAAACTCCATTTTTTTTTTGAGTTTCAAGTTGGACTGAAGATGAACAAGTCTTTAGACATCTTCGATGTCTAGCATCTTCTCCAGAAGAAGCTGTTCTCAGTGTTTTGATCTGGAAGATATATGATGGTACTTCAGAGTTGTTTTGAGTTGTATTTCCCTGATGATTAAGGATGTTGAGAACTTCCTTAAATACCTTTTTGCCATTTGATATTCTTCTGTTGAGAAGTCTCTGTTTAGCTCTGTACCCCACTTTTCAATTGTGTTCTTTTGTATTTTAATGTCTAGTTTCTAGGTTCTTCTGGAGAAGATGCAGACTAAGGGGAATACTCCTCCACTGCTGGAGGAAGTGCAAAGTCATACAGCCACTTTCAAAATCAGTATGGTGGTTTCTAAGAATATTGGTAATTGATCTACCTTAAGACCCAGTGATACCACTCTTAGGCATATAACCAAATCATACCACAAGAAACACTTGCTCAACAGTTTTCATGGCAGCATAATAGCCAGACTCTGGAAACAACCTAGATGCCCCGTAATCAAAGAATGGATAAGAAAAATGTGGTACATTTACACAATGAAATACGTCTCAGCTGGAAAAAATGGTGACCTCATGAAATTTGCTGGCAAATGGATGAAAATAGAAAAAAAAATATCCTGAGGTCAATAAACCAGACTCAGAAAGACAAACATGGTATGTATTTATAGATGAATACAAGGTATAGTCAGACATAAGTTAATAACTGGTAATTTATTAGGGGAAAATACTCACACGAGGAAACCAGTGACTAGGTTTGCACCTGAGCAGGATGGACCCAGAAATACTTCCCAGTCGGCTCAGCCTATCAAGAGAAAGCCACATGCTCTCTACTTCTTAAACCCCTGTGGGTGTGGTCAGCAATACCTGTAATCAGGGTTTTCCCTACATGTATTTACTCATAAGCGGATATTACATATAAAACAAAGGATAACCAGGCTTATATTCTTAACATTTGTTCCCTAATTGGTGGGCTATTTTGGAGACTCTTTGAAACTTCCAGGAGAGGGCAAATAGCTGACTGAAGTAAGTCAGGAGGGCCATGTCTTTTGAAAGTAATAGCCAAAGTTCTGGTGTGGGCCTTTATGAGTGCTTCCATGTGTGCTAAGATGTGAGCAAACTAACACAAGCCCCCACGGCCATTCCTCTGCCTCCAAAGGGGAATAAAATCTTTTGAAACTGAACCAAAATAAATCTCCCCTCCCTTAATTTATCTCTCACATATTGTGGTTAGTGTGAAGAAACATAGCTAATACATATGTGAAGTTCTTCCCACTAGGCTTCTTCTAATTTGTATCAATCCTACTTTTCTGACACTGGCTACTTGCTATATTAAACTCTGGCTTCCTACTAATCATATGGAGACCATGACAAGTATTTAATTATTCTTATATTTTCCAATAGCATAATGAGCATTCAGTTGTATGGTGATTTAAAGTGTGAAACAAAATTTCTGACATATAGTGAATGTGTTATTTTTCTTTATCAACTTAGCTCAAGTATGTCTTCTTCCAAGAACTCTTTCTAAATTTAATATGTAGTCTGATGGTACAATTTCACCTTGCATGCACATCAATCTCTATAATCATTGTGTCCTATATAATACCTTAAAGTTTATGTGTGCCCTACCTTCCACCATTATATTTCATTTGTAATTGAATAGTTTGTGTTTTAAGTGTAGATATACTCAATGCTCAGCCAAAATTCCAAAACAAAATTGTTGGACATATGGTTAAATTCATGCATGGCAGGATAAAACAGTTTTTGCAAGAATGGATCACTGATCAGATCCTAGATCAAAAGCTAGCTTTCTTATGATGTCTTATCTGCCTTCACCAGTAGAGCTATATTCATTTTGAAGACAGTGGTGAGGTTGCAGGGATGATAAAGTGTCTTCTTAAGAACTTATATCCCCTTGAGGATCCGGCATAACCCAAATTCTGTTGGTAGGTACTGATTTCAATGATGAAAATTGTAAACAAGATTGATTAGTGATCGAAGCACCATGGCAAGAACCCTGGCAAGGTTCTACAGAGCAGCTGAAATTTTAGGAAAGGATTGTCTTGGTCAAAGAAAGTATTCATATATTTATTCCCCAGGAAGGAATGGGTGCTTAGAGATAAACCAGGCAAGAATTCAAATCTTTATTCCTTGTTGTGCAATTGTATGACTGTCTCTAGATTTTTTTATTTTATTTATTTTTTTAAAGAAAAGGAGACAATTTTTTATTAGTTCAAATTAGGAACAAGCTTGTTTCACATATCAACCCCTTCTCCCTCTCCCTCCCCTCACTCCCACCCCTCCTCCACCACCCCATCCACCCTCCACTCCCCAGTCAGGGAAGGGTCCTCAAAAGGGGCTCCCCAAAGTCCACCACATCATCCTAGGCAGGGCCTAGGACCTTCCTCTTGTGTCCAGGCCAAGAGTGCATCCCTTTATGTGGGATAGACTCCCAAAGTCCCTTCTTACACCAGGGAAAAATGCTAATGCACTACCAGGGGTACCCTAGAATGCAAAGGCTTCCTCATTGACATCCATGTTCAGGGGTCTGGATCAGTCCTGTACTGGCCTCCCAGACAGCAGTCTGGGGTGGTGCACATATCTGATTCCACATTTCCTCATCTCTAGGTTGAAGAAAAGAGTTTGGGGATACCAATTGTGACAGGAGTGCATGTAGTTTATTTTCTCCTAATTTCCTGACAAATTTTAAGTAAGTGAAAATGTATATCTGCCTCGTTATGTATGTGTGTGTGTTTCTGTCTCACTTCATTTTTCCACTTTCTATGCCAAGCTGAGTCTTTCCACCTTTTGTGGCATATTTTACACCCCATGCTAGAAGTCTTTCCTAATTCTTTATACTTGACAGTCAAACCAACTCATTCTAATTGTTCACTCAAATCCCTGCCTTGCTGTCTCACAGTATATAGCCATATGTATAATCAATTTTTGAATATTTCATTTGATATCTGCCTTTCCTGACAAAATAGGAAATTTCAACGTCTTGTATAATAAAGAATTATCAGGTCCAATTGACAATGGTGTCACACTTGCAAAGCTTTTCCACAGACTGTGAGTTTTATTTGAGAAAACGTTTGGTAATAACCATAATCTTGCTCCCATTGTCAGACAACAAACACATAAATAATACACAAACCTTTGAAACAGTCTTATACACAAACATAGGTCATCTATGCTTCTGCATGGTCTTCTCTATTCTTTTGTTTGTAAGACCTCACACCCTAAGTTTATAATTCTCAATCAAAAACACACTTTCTTGGCCTACAACTCCTACCATAAAATGCACACACACACACACACACACACACACACACACACAAATTCACTTCTCCAAGAAATATATTTCAGCAATTTTCAACTATGTCCCTTTTCTTCCACACCCACCACATATACTTTTACCTGCTCAGAGAACTAGCATGCTCATCTTCACCTGTACATTTTCTCATCAAACATGTAGGAATGGTAGCAGAGGCTTTGTCTTTTATCTAAGGTAAAACACTCTTGAGCCAGATACATACACAGTAGTATAGAAGGCAATGTGCAGAGGATGCCTAGGCCTTTTACAATACCTCACTGATCTCATATAAACTATAGGACTATGAAATATCTGCCATTGAAACTAGACCTAAAGCCAGATATCAAGCAGAGACATCACATGCAATGTCTGCTAAATCTCTCTCTCTGTGTCTGTCTCTCTCTCTCTCTGTCTGTCTGTCTCTCTCTCTCTCTCTCTCTCTCTCTCTCTCTCTCTCTCTCTCACACACACACACACACACACACACACTTATTTACAATTTCTCTTTTTTAAGGAAGTCAAGCTGCAGAAAATAATTTTAATCAACACCATGCTAGTGTGGGCTGAGGGTGAAATTGGATATTAATGCTTTTATCTCTGCTGGGGACATGGATGACTTTACCACTGATTCTATTCAAAGTCGCACCCCAGGTGTGTTCTCATAGCGTTTCTGAATTAAACAGTAGTGAGACCAGGTCTAACATCTTTTATTATCTCGGCAAAGCTGCACACACTGTGTGGTGGGGCCATAATACAAAGATCCAATACCCCATTAGCACAGCTAAATATTTGACTTCTAAACTCAAGTGGAAAATGAAACTCGGCACCTGGAGTGGAGCTGGTGAGGAGCTGTGATGTCTGAGACTGGACTATGTTTCTTCACTGTTTCATAGTCTGCAGTTCACAAAGATTTTTGGAGAATCTTTTCACTGATATTCTGTGACAGCTGTATGATATAGGCATTATTCAATCCTACTTGCCAAGAGAGAGCTGAAACTTGGAAAACTGGGGTGGCTTGTCCAGATGAATAGCCCTTAAACTCATACAGCCTGACTCCTTAACATGTGAGATCCACACATGCAGGGCATAGTATCCTTTGCTCCATGATTATTTATTTCTCTGGATCAGTACACCAGCACTGTGTTGAGAATGTTCTAAACAGAAAGTGCAATTTCAGTTTTATCATGGAGGAGATTAATTTCTTGTTTTCATTTTTCCCTTCTTGCTCTTTGCTGTCCTACTAGACTCCACTCCAAAAGTGAATTCTTGCTGCCTTTTATACACCAGATACTTATGAGAAAAGGGAGTATGACTACTAACACACATGATGTTCACCTGATCCTGGATCATCACACCCTGCTGAATAATAGACTTACATGTTTAAAGCATGTGAAAAAATTGAATAACTGAAAGTTCTATAATCTATAAGTGGGATAGGGATAAGAGACAGGTGGGTTGTGGTAACAACACTAAAAATGACATCAACATTGGATTTCATGTGATAATTAGTCATGAGGAAACAGTGATGGGGATAAAGCTAAGGAGATTCTCCAGAAGAAAGAAATAACACAAACAGATTCACAAAGCAGAAAAAAAGATGGGATTACTAAGAGTAATTCTTTGTTAACAGAGGACTCTGGTAGTGAACTGGTAAGCAAAGTAGGTGAGGCCAGATGTTAGAGTCAAGGAAGTGACTGTTAGGAAGAATACAACCTCACAATCCCCACTGTGTGAACACATGAATTAACTTCAATTAAGGTACAGATTTTGATTAAAGATGACTGAGGTAGTGTCCAAGATTTTTCTCTTTATACCAATATCTCAGGTGATGGGCTAGAACCAGACTATGAAACATGTCTGAGTGACAAGATTTAGATGGGTGCTGTCTAGTTTTGTAATCACTAGCTACATGTGACTGTTGAATAATTAACATTTGATTGGTTAAATTTGAAACAGAAATCTATGAAGTATCTAACTCACACTACAGGTCTAGGTAAAAATAACTGGATGATCTTATTGGTAATATCTAATTGTTCTATGCTAAAATGATGTACTCTCATACTGCATTAAAAACAATAGACATCAACATAATATTTCCCTGTTTAACCTATTGGAGGTTGATAGAAAAAGTAAATTACATATTGACTGTATATCATTGTGAAGCATTCTCTCCCTCTGAAGGGCAGTCTAGGCTATTTACAATAGAAAGTCCAGCAACAGAGAAATTCAAGAAAGAGAAAGAGGAAGAATAAGAATGGGATGGGATATGAAAATGACACTAATAAAATTAATAATCGTAATTATTTACACTTACTTTTCACATGTTAAAGTGTGTGTTAAGAAATTTAGAACTACTTATCCTGCTTTTATTATCTTTCTACCAGGCTGCACCACCCTGGACCTAGTCTGCCTGCCATGGTTAATTTGTCCATTGCTCTTTCAGTACTTTAGATCTTTCTAACCTGGCTTCACTTTCTCATAATGACCTCCTAGCTATTAATATTATTCACCTATTTCATCAGAAAGTGATGCTTCACCTGCAACAGAGGTTGTTAAACTTGGAATTATCAGAGAAGCTAGGGACCTAACCATAATTGGTTCTAATCCAAACAGCTGACCTAGGGTAGCCTTTATGTATATTCAATGTACTAAAAAAGAATGTAGACTTAATCTAAAGCTTATTTTGTGAATAGTTAAAATTAGAGATCAGAGACAGGATATTTAGTTCAGATAACAAAATAATCAAAGTTTTCTTATCCTCATCATGCTCACTCTCTCTTTTGTACCTTGTATGAATATCATTCATGTGAGATTATTGTAGTATTTCTTCAATTACATTTGTATTTGAATCACACACTAGGAAAGAAAGGATGTCTTTAGGCAGTATGGAGAAATGGAAAATGACCTCCTTCTAGAAAAAGGGTTCTCTGACATGTAGGGAAAAACCAAGTTTTAAGATAAATGCATCCTGTTAAAGCAAAATGGTGGTTCATCTAGTAAATGTAAACACTGGTGAAGTTTAATTTTTCTCTTCCTTGTCTTCCTCCTCTTTCTCCTCCTTCTTTTTCTCTATCATCTGTCTACCTATCTCTATCTGTCTCATATAATTTTATATTGAACTTCATTTCTAGATAATGCCAAAAGCCAGATGCCTTCCATGACCATGATGTTGTGTAATGAAGGAATCCCTGGGTTTCAAGATGTTTCCTTCTTAGAACTGTTTACATCAGGATTTAAAGGGCTGACATCCGGTTTACCACTGGCCTGCTTTGGCTACTGTTGATACTCAAAGCTAGAATTTTATGGACTGAGTCAGAATGCCCATTGATTTTCTCCTGTCATCTCCAATGGATTATCCTAATTGTATTTCCCTAAGGAATTTCAATAGATGATCCAAGCAGCCTTGGTGACACACCAGGACTCATTGCCTTTGAAAAAAGTGTCCTTTTCTCTCCTTTGTGAATCAACTGCTAAAATTGGAAGCAACATGTTTAAAGAATTCTCCATTATTCTAATTTTACCAAAGCACCCTTCTGGGTACAGGGACAGAATTATAAAATGTTGCTTTATGGCTTTTAATAAATCAAAAAACATTTCAAAACTGATGTGAGATGGAAGAGTTTGGCCTCTACTCATTATTCCAGTATTATAGGATTGCAGACCTAAGAGGATCCTTAGGAATCCTGATGCTTAATCTCTTTCTTGAACAGATGAGAATGGCTTAGAAGTGCAACACTCACCTTGAAGTAGATATGCCACAATTCATTCTTAAGCCATGTTGAATGACCATGGCCTGAAAACACAGATTTAAATTATGGAAAGTTCCATATTCCAATCCTAATTATATATTAAACTTTTTGTAGTAACAGGAAAATGTCAGCAAACTTTTAAAGTTCACTTGTGGAAGCATTTTAAGAAGGGCAGTTTACAGCAAGCAGAGAAACTTCAATTACAGGCCCTAGATGTTATGTGATGACATTTTTAGCTTTGGGGTTGTTAGAAGATAGAAATCTGTTAATATATGCCAAAAGATTTTCCATTGTAGCCAAATGACATTAGATCAAACACCAATGGAAAATAAATGACTAATATGGAGTTAAAGACATCCCATAACAGGATAATTTGTCTCTGGATCTGCAATGTTCCAGCATCTCTACAACTATTAACTTCCAATCAGGCAATCAGTTTTGGCAGAGTGTTGAATGATCTCCTTTCAGTGACATTCTTTAGTGGAGATGACATTGACATCAAAATAGGTTGACTTGGACAAATATGGCCAATGGTTTAGAAAAACAACATTTTTTCTGTTGATCCTTTCTTTGATGCCATGATTTTGACAAGAGACCCTACTTAAGGCAATGTCAGTCTTCAGTGTTTCCCAACTACCCATACATACCAAGATGAGGAAAGCACTGCTCTTGCCCTCAAAGGGCTTAACAAAAATATGAACTCCAAAGTATAATTGGGGCTGAGTTATAACATTTCTTCCTTGTCTTCCTTGTCCTTGCCAACTTGGAAGTTTTTGTCTATTTTTCCACTGCTGTATCTTCTAGTACTTTTATTTAACAAGAGTATAAATAATGAAGTTATAGAGATAACTCAGCATTCTTAGGCATTGCAGGGTTTGAATCTCAGCACTCATATCAGACACTCAGAAACACCTGTAACTTCAGTTACAGGAGATATGACTCCCTTTTCTGATCATGCAGGTACTGCATGCATGTGATAGACATGATGAGAGGTAAGCACATATACATGCACATATGATACAAGCATATAAATCATTTTTGCAACTTTATTTTACTACATTCAATCTGGACATCACTTTATTGGAACCAGTATTTACAGCATTCTATAATAGAAACAGACCCAGTTATGAAACATCCTAGGGCTTTAAATTTATTTTAGTAGTGGGATAGTTTGCTATTTTAATGGTTTTTATAGTAGCTGCATTAACCCAACAAAAAGAAACATGTGGTCCTCTATGTAATATTTATATTTTACTTGAGTGAATATATATGAAAGTTTGTTTCACACTCCAATTAATAGAAAACAATACTGAGGCATTGCATTCTATTTTCACACTAGGTTTTTAAAATCTGGTGTGCATTTTATCCTTATAACCCTGTATAGTTCAGAGTAGAGAGTACATCTATTTCAGTGTGCCAAAGTCACAGTGGCAAGGGCAACCCTCCCAAATTTGTATGAAACTTAATAGCAACTTAAAATGTAAGAATCAAGTAACTATTAGTAAAGAACCCACCTCATATGATACCTAATGTCACCGCTCCACTTTCTTGGCAAGCAAAACAGCTAGAGAACAACAATGACCAAGAGATCATTTAATTGTCTCACTCCCAGAACAGAAATTGAACACAAGGTCTTCCCAGTAAACAAGCCCATCCTTCCATTGAACATGGCTCTTACAAGGCTTAGCACCCCCACCCCAGGACACACATGTGACCAGGAAATGTGTGCTGGAGGAAAGGCTATTTTGATAATAATTGGCAAAAGCATGGCAGAGGAGCCGGGCTTCTGCCTCCTGCCCAGGGCTCTTCACACCAAACCCTACTGTCATGCAAATTGATTTATTTTCAGGATCTAGATTATTGTAACAATTGTATCAAGGACACACTGGTGGACTGCAGATGCTGCAGCACTGATTCCTATTTATATTTTTGTGTGAGTAGGTGTCCAGTGGGCACAGTTGGAACTCATTGTGTTAGCATCTGAATTTGCCTGCAGTAGGAATGCTGGATGCCATTTATACAACAGAAGACAGGCACCTGCTACTGTGCTTCCTTTTAAGCAAACATATGTTAGAGAATGTGCCTGAGTCTCACAAGGTTCCAGACTTTCCTCCTAAGCAACCTATGTCACAGCTTGAAAACAGTACATTTGAAGTTCCCTTCTCCTTCTTCTTTGGGTGTCTAAGTTTTCTCCATTCTTAAGATTGAGTCAAGAGATACACCTAGTAGCAATTTTATTAGAGTACCTTCCCTAGGCTTCCTGGTGTGCCCAAGAATTCCCTCTTCTTTCTCTAGATGGGGCTGGCTGAGTTCTATGGCCCAACCTCTACTTCTGGCTTTCTTCCACACTCACAGAAATACTGTATTCCAGGAAATATGTCTCTTAGCATTAACAACCTTGGGCATGAATTTTTATACCCTCTTCAACAATATTTATGTCTTAAGCTCTATTTGTGATCCTTCTTTTTGGATAGAGTTGATAAATTAGATCTATTAATCAAATACTGGTAATACAGTATAAAGAAATAAATTTTGATGTAATTCTTTGGTATTGATAAAATTTACTTTCTAAAAAAATCAAGCTTGGATATAAATAAGAAGGATATGGTTTAAATATTTTTACATGAAGAATTAAATCTTGGTGATATGTTTGAAACTGCAGGACATAGAACATCTTCACAATTTTCACAGTTGATTGATATTTTGATTTTATAACCACCAATTCAAAGACTGGCACTTTGCATAAATACATAGTAGAGAATGGTAGAACTATAAGGCCATCTCAGAAATTCTTAGAAATGCTGTCCTAGTCACAAGCCACAATTCATCTAGTGCTTATATATGAAATTCAAGGCATCAACTCAAGCAGTGATTTTCAATATCAAACATTCTAAAACAATACAATCCAAAGACATACTAATATAATACTTACCTGCAGAGGAATAATAGTAGAGAAAAACTAAAAGTATTAATTTTTTCCAATAATTAAGCCATTTAATTTTTATAGGAGCAGAAACTTTGTATGTCAGTAAAAACATAGACATTCATGACATACAGTAGTCTCAGATCTGAGCTAAAATGTTCTAGAACATTTGCTCATTTGCACTGGGTGGTATTACAGCATGCACCATGCAAAGAACACATGCTGTGTGTTTTTCAGAGCCAAGGTGACTATGAAGTCGTGAGATGTTCTGTAGGCTAGTGAGGAAGAGCTACCTCAGACGAATGTCCCTTTGTTTTGAATGAATTTTGGTCATTACACATTGAGAAACCTTTAATCACTGCCACATTTTTCACAGTCACCACAATCAGTTAAGTGACCCAGTGCTTAGTGCTCTGTGAGAGTTTCCCAGACTCCAGGTATTTATGTACCATTTCACAAACTTAGCCCTAGCTATTGCATTAACAGTGCCTTATCTTATTTAAGTCTTTCTGCTTTTTAAATTGAAATATATTTACTTTTATGTAAATCAACAATATCCTGAAAAAGGAGCATGTGTGTAGTGTTACTTTCTCTCTTTGACTATAATCATAATATAATGAATGCTTATAAATAGATGCATGTATAATACAGCCACTGTGTACTAGCTAAAGCTGAGTGTGCTACTGCTCGTGACATATGCATTCAATGTAAAGCCTTTCTTCTATATCATCACCATCTTTACTTACACACTGAAATGGAAGATGGGAAGGTAGGGTTAACAGAGATTCTATGGTGAAGCTGTTTATTTACAGGCCAGAGTTGCTGTTTTAAGACTGATCTCATATTCTTGTCTAATTGTATATGCTCCATAAGTTTACATTTGACATGGTGTGGAATCCCAGCTGAGTGCTTTGGACTCTACCAGTTTATGCAAATGCTATATTTGATCCTATCCAGCATTCTTCTCCTGTACCTGAGGGAAAAATTGCTTCTTCTTTAAAAATTGTTTTGTGTTTATATGATGAAAGTGTGGGAGGAATGGGGTTATGATATGTGTGCAGGATATGTGTACACATACATTCTCTCTCTGTTTCTCAGTCTCTGTCTCTCCATACCTTCCTCCCTCCCTCCTCCCTGCATGGGCAAGCTCATATGCTACTGTGTGCATATGGAGGTTACAGAACAAATGAGTATCAGTCTTCATCTTTCTACTTGTTTGTGATAAGTTTTCTTAGTTGTTCTCCCCTGCATATGCCTATGACAGACTACTTAGCACTTCAGTCTTTCATTTCTCCACAAAAAGACAGGGATTGCAGGTGGGCTACTGAGCCTTGCTTTATTTGGGTTCTGGAATTCACCTCAGATCTTCAAACTTTAATGAGAAGTGCTTACTTTATTCACTGGGGCAGCTCCACTAATGGGATAGGTTACTTTCTTTCAAATCAATCATCAAAATTTACTTATGATTATAGAGATCTAAATTGAACCCAAACAATAACAACAATAATAATAGCTAATAGCTCTATTATTATGGTTCCCTGTATTAGTCATATTTCTTTTGCTATGATAAAATACTATAAGCAAAAGCAACTTGTAGAGGAAAGTATACAGTATACAGACCATCATAAGAGGAAGTTTGGGCAGGAACTTAAGACAGGATCCCAAAGGCGGGAACTGAAGAAGCCCCAGAGAAATGCTGATTATTGTCTTGTTTCCTATGGCTTGTTCAGCCTCTTTTTTTTTTTTTTTTTTTATACAACTCGGAACCATCTGCAGGGATGGCATATCTACAGTGGCTAGGTCCCAAATCAACCATTATATCATTATTCCAAAAATATGCCACACACTTGCCTACAGGAAATCTGATAGATGCATTTTCTCAACTGGGGGCCTAGATTTCCAGCACCCATATCAAGTGACATAAAACCATTGTGACTCTTGATCCAGGGGTTCAGACTCCCTCTTCTGACCACTTAAACTACTTGGTGCTTGTAATGAACTTACGGACAAGCAGTCACAAATGTACATGTGTAAACAAAAATAAACTTTAAAAATTCTGTACATTTGATTCCTCATCACAATGACTATATTTCTAGAGCTCAGTAACCTCTTGTGGCTATTCACAACAATGTGGCAGAACCTAGCCTTATTTTTATGTTTCTTTCAATGTAAAAAGGTCATTTTAATCATGAATGCAAAAGTCTAATTTGTAAAATTGTACTTTTTAGTTATATATGGGAGTGGTGTATGTAGTATGGTATGTGTGCTTTGTCTGTATAAGGGTGTACATGCCCATGTTTGTGCATGCAGAGAGCAGAGGACTGCATGGTTTTGTGCAGGTAGTAAATGGCAAGAATAGTCCATGAAAACAGAAGTGTCAGTTCCCTGCTCAGAGTCCTTAGTGAACTATTCAACTTTACTTGGTGTTTAAAGTAGTTAGATTTGAAGACTAACATATGAAATCTATTCTTTTTAAATATGAATTTTATCACATTCTCAGTGTTATGTGCTAATACTGGGAGCCTATCTTTTCTTAAGTCAAGGCAAAAGGAGATGAGGTTATGGGCAAAATGCTGAACTAATTAGATCCATGCAGGTTTACTTAGAAGGCTCATTTTAGCAGCTGTATTATTTAAACATCAGATAACTGATTTTTAATAACTCTTTTTCTTTCTCTAGTAAGTAGAATTTTCTTCTTTGAGGTTCCAAAAGGTAAAACGTTCCCTGTACAGAAGCCTGATTTTAGTATTCAGTTTTGATGGGGTTAATTTCCATTTTGGGCTTCCTACTTTTGTACTTCCTCTCATTCCTTTCATCTCAGGCTTCAGTTTGTGTGGGATTACTGATCTACATAGGATCTGTCTCCTCCCCTGTTTGTCCTCCTATGACTATTTTCACATGTGAAGGTAAATACAATAATAACATCTTGCTTTCTGAAGTTCTATTATCATTATCCCTTTCTGAGTGCCAGAAGCACATTGCATTTCAAAGCTTAAGGAAATACAGTGTTCAGGTTACAAAATTAGGCAACATGAAAAGTTAGACACACAGGGCCCTTAAAGCACACTGATTCTTGCAACATGACTGGTCCTCCAAACATCAACAATTGATGGTCCCTATGTAAACCTAAGTGTCCTGCTGTTGGTAGTGCAGATATTGTTAGAAAGGGGCATGTTTATTTATATGTCTACATTTCCCTGTGATTATTAGCAGCCCACACAGTTCTGTTGGGTTCAAAACAGCAACCACCTGAGAGCTTGTAACCCAGATGCAGATTTCAGAGAATCAGAATATTCTTTTAAGAAACTCACATCTTCTACCCAGGGCTGAATCCACATTCCTTTCATAAACTTTGTAAAACTTTATACCTGGTAAAGAATAAAATCGAATTAAATTACTACCCTCTTGTGTAAGCCTATGCTTCATTAACACACCTTTTTAAAACCTGAAAACATGAATGTTTCTAATCCCCACTGTGCAACACAAACATTTAGCCACCTTGCTGGCTACCTTCAACAGAGTTTGGATTTTTGTATAGGAAAACATCCTTTCAACTACAGAATTCTTATGCTCTTCTATCAGTGAAGTCCTGCTGGTTCCTTTCAATCTCTCAGATTCTGGCTTAAATATCATCTTCTCAAACATATTGCTTTATCCATGTTCTCAGTTTTATCACATTTTCTCTTGATTGTGCATGTTTTTACATGCCTTAACTATGTGCCATTTGCTTCATTGTGTTTGCTTCCTTAATCACTTACTTTCTCATCTTCCCCCATGAGAATTTTAGCCATTACATTGAAATTTTAAGATAGTTATACTTGTCCACAAATACATAGCCCTTTGTATAAAGTAAACTTTGGAGATTTTCTCAGTGTTTAGTACCCAATATTGTTTTACTTTCATTTGTTTTGTTTTTAATTACATCACCCATTCTAGAATTAAGCAGCTTAGATGATAGAGTCTATCTATGCTCATGGCTAAATGACCATCTGATGGTTGGACAAAATCCTTGCTCAGGTGGCCAGATAGATAAGAAAATGTGGCTGGAATATTTTGAAAGATCAACTTTTACACACAATTTTCTGCCACTGTTTTACTCATTGTTCACTTCCTAGAACCATCTTTTTCAGTTCTACTGGGTATTGATAATTTATTTTAACTGTTAATGTGATGGTAAAAAATATAAAATGACAATAAATCAAAATTAATCCCCTTTGATATACTTTATTTTTAAATCAAGATTTACAATAGTTTATTGGTATAAGAAATAAGGTTTCTGACTGCTCTTGTGCAGTCCCCACCAGCCTGGAGGCACAAGACAGACCTTGCTGCAGGCTATGCCTCTACCCCTGCCATAGTCTGGGCTTTGTCCCTCCAGGACCCACTTGATGCCCAACTCCAAGCACCTGAACATTTTCCCTTTGGCCAGCACTCCTTGCAAAACCCCAGCAGAGTACATATGCACAGGTGTAAACCATACCAGTTAGAAAAACAGCAGACAAAAAAAGAAAAGAAAAACAGCAGACTACATATGCACAGATGGAAACCACAAAAGATGGAATGACAGGGAACATACATAAGCCAATACAGTTGGAAGAAAAGATGTGTAAACAGCCATGTAAAAATAAATTCAACAAACAAAACATCAATATGGCAACACCAGAACCCTGTAATCCTAAAACAGTAACACTTGAACATTTCAATGCAGCTGAAACACAAGAAAATAAACTTAAAAATTACTTTATGTAGATGACAGATGCTCTTAAAAATCAAATGAAAAATTCCATTAAGAAGCTGAGGAAAGGACAAACAAAAATTGGGAAAACATCAATAAATCCCTTAAAGAAAGCAAAGAAATGCCAAGAAAAAGGAACAAACAGGTGAAGGAAATGGTTCAAGACTTGAAAACTGAAATAGAAACAATATAGAAAACCCAAACCAAGAGAATTATGGAAATGGAATACCTTGGTAAGAGAACAGTAACTACAGATACAACCATCAGCAAGAAAATACAAGAGATGGAAGACAGAGTATCAGACATTGAAGATACAATAGTGAAAAGAGATTCATAAGTCAAAGAAAATGTTAAATCCAATAAATTCCTAACACAAAACACCCAGGAAATATGAGACAACATGAAAAGACAAAATCTGAAAATAATTGTGAAAGAAATAGAAGATTACCAGCTCAAAGGCACAGAACACTTATTCAACAAAATCATAGAAGGAAATTTTCCCAACTTAAAAAAGGGCATGCCTGTAAAGGTACAAGAAGCTTATAGAACAACAATGAGACTGGACATAAAACAAACAAACAAACAAAAAACCAAAAAACAGAAACAAAAACCCTCCCCTTAGCACAGAATAATAAAAACACTAAAAGCACATAAAGAAAGAATTTCAAGAGTTGCAAAGGAAAAACTCCAAGTAACATATAAAGGCAAACCTATAAAAACTAGAACTTCTGAATAGAAACACTAAGGCAGAATGTCCTGGACAGACGTTTTGAAGACACTAAGGACCTTGGATGTCAGCCAAGACTATTATACACAGCAAAACTTTCAATAAATATAGATGTCAAATAGAAGGTATTACATAACAAAATAAGATTTAAACAATACCTATGCACAAATCCAGCACTACAACAAATACTAGAAGGAAAAATCCAACTGAAGCAACACAGTTACATGCACAAAACACAGTCAATATATAATCTCACGACAGCAAAACCCAAAGAATGGAAACACACACACACTACCACCAACAAGAACAACTCTTCAAAATAACAGAAATTAATAATCACTTTTCAATAACATATCTTAATGACAATGAACTCAATTTATCAATAAAAAGATACAGGCTAAAAGAATGGACCTGAAAACAGGGTCCATTCTGCTGCTGAATACCAGAAACACACACCAACTACAAAGACAAATATTACCTCAGAGTAAAGAGTTGGGAAAAGATTTTCAAATCAAATGGAACTAAGAGGCATACTAGTGTAGCTATCCTAATATTTAACAAAATAGACTACAAACTAAAATTAATCAAGGGAAACATCCATCAAGATGAACTCTCAATTCTGAATGTGTATGCATCAAATACTGGGGCACCCACATTTGTAAAAGAAACATTATTAAAGAATATATCAGACATTAAACCCCACAGATTAATAGTGGGAGACTTCACAACCCCACTCTCACCAATGGACAGGTCTTCTAGACAGAAACTTAACAGAGAAACAAGGGAGCTAACAGATGTTGTGACTCAAATGGATTTAATAGACATCTACAGAACATTTACCCAAAATATAAAATAAAATATTGTGTTCTTAGCACCTCATATAAAGTTCTCTAAAATTGACCACAAACTCAAGTCATAAAGCAACAATCAACAAATACAAAAAAATGGAATATTCCCATGTATTTACTCAGATCACTAGGTGATACAGTTAGAATACAACACAAACCAAAGAAAGCCTATAAACACATGGAAACAGCCAGGCTTTGGTGGCGCACGCCTTTAATCCCAGTACTCGGGAGGCAGAGGCAGGTGGATCTCTGTGAGTTCGAGGCTACCCTGGTCTCTAGAGTGAGTGCCAGGATAGGCTCCAAAGCTACACAGAGAAACCCTGTCTTGAAAAACCAATAATAAAAATAATAATAATAATAATAATAATAATAATAATAATAATAAACACATGGAAACTGAACAACTCTCAAATGAACCACACTTCGGTCAAGGAAGAAATAAAGAAATTAAAGACTTCATAGAATTCAATGAAAATGAATGCACAACATTTGCAAACTTATGGGACACAATGAAAGCTGTGCTAAGAGTAAAGTTCATAGCATTAAGTGCCTACATAAAAAATCTGGAGAAATCAATCAGTAGAGACTTAACAGATTACCTGAAAGCTCTTGAACAAAAAGAATTAAAATCACCCAGGGGGATTAGATAGCAAAATTAAAGCAAAGAGAACAACACACACACACACACACACACACACACACACACACACACACACACACACACACAAAAGAAAGAAATCAATGAAACAAAAAGTTGGTTCTTCAGTCCTCTGCTCTACGAGCTGAGCTAGAGCATTAAAAAGTGGGGTACAGAACTAAATAGATAAATCTCAATAGAGTAATCTAAAATGGCTGAAAGACACATAGGAAAGTGCTCAACATCCTTAGCCATCAGGGAAATGCAAGTCAAAGCAACTCTGAGACACCATCTTACTCCTGTCAAAATGACTAAAATCAAAACACCAATGATGATAGCTTATGCTAGAAAGGATGTAGAGAAAGGGGAACATTCCTCCACTGCTGGTGGGAGTGCCAACTCATACAGCCATTTTGGAAATCAGTATGGTGATTCCTCAGGAAAATAGGAATCAGTCCACCACAAGATCCAGCAATTCCACTCTTAGGCATATACCCCAAAGAAGCACATTCATACAACAAGGATATGTGATCAACTATGTTCATAGCAGCATTATTTGTAATAGCCAGTATCTGGAAGCAACCTAGATGCCCCTCAACCTAAGAGTGGATAGAGAAAATATGGTACATTTACACAATGGAGCACTATTCAGAGGAAAAAAACAATGAAATCTTGAAATTCACAGGCAAATAGATGGAACTAGAAGAAACCATTCTTAGGGAGGTAATGTAGTCACAAAAAGACAAACATGGTATGCTCTCACTCATAGATGGATTTTACATATAGAGCAAAGGATTACCAGCCTTCTCCCTGTGTTCAGGAAAGAATAGAGGAGAGCAAAATAAGATAAACCATGACAGATATAGCTATTATAATTTTAAAAAGAAATCAGTCACTAGGGAAATTTCCAGAGATCTACAAGGATGACACCAACTAACAATCCAACCAAAATTAGACAGGCTACCTTAAATGCCCTCCTTTGATAATGAGATTGATGACTAACTTATGTGCCATCCAGGAGCCTTCATCTAGCAGCTGGTGGAAGTAGAAGCAGATACCCATAGCTAAACACTTAACTGAACAAGAATCCAGTTTCAGAGGAGGAGGAATGATTAGCCAAGTATCAAGACCAGTCTGGTGAAACCCACAGAAACTGCTGATCTGAACAAGAGGAAACTCTTGGTCCCCAGACTGATAGCTGGGAAACCAACATGGAACTTATCCAGATCCCATAAATGTGGGTGTCAGTGATAAGGCCTCAAAAATCTATTGGTCCTCTTGTAATAGATCAGTACTTATGTCTAGCATAGGAATGGACTTTGGTTGCCCACTCCACATAGAGGGATAACTCCCTCAGCTTAGACACATGGGAGAGGGATTAGGCTCTTTCTCAAAGTATATGACAGACTCTGGAGACACCCCGCATTGAAGGCCTCACCCTCCCTGAAGAGCAGAAATGTTATGGAATTGGTATGCTGTTGGTGGGGTCAGGGGAGGAGGGGAGGGAGAGGGAACTGGGATTGATATGTAAAACAATCTTGGTTATAATTTAAATTTAAAAAGTGGAGAAAAAAAGGAAGAATGAAGAGGTCATGAGGGAGCAGAAAGGTTGAGTCAGGTGTAGATCAGAAGAAAGGGTATGTGATAGGTAGTCTTTTAGTTGAGGGAGTGGTAGGGGAGGAAGGCAGGGAGAAGGAAACTTGGATTGTCATGTAATTCAATCTTGTTTGTAATTCAAATTTTTAAAAAGTCAAAAAATGGAGAAAAAAAAGTTGGTTCTTTGAGAAAATCAACAAGATAGACAAACTCTCATCCAAAATAGCCAAAAGGTATAGAGAGAATATTCAGATTAACAAAATCACAAATGAAAGGGGGGCATATCAACAGACTGAGAAAATACAGAGAATCATTAGGTCATACTTCAAAAATATGACTCCACAAAATTGGAAATTTTAAAATAAATAGACACCTTTCTTAGTAGGTACCACACACCAAAAATTAATGCCAATAGAAATGCTCATTAAAAATATGCGCCCCCCCAAAAAAAACCCAGGGTCAGATGGGTTAATCACAGAATTCTATCATATTTTCAAAGAAGAGCTAAACCCAATACTCCTCTAACTGTTCTGCACAGTAGAAACAGAGGAAATGTTGCCAAATTCTTTTTAGGAGGCCAGAGTTACCCTGATACCCAAACCAAAGATGCAACAAAGAAGGAGAATTATAGAAGAATCTCCCTTGTGAACATTGATGTACAAATACTCAATAAAATGCTGGCAAACTGAATTCAAGAGCACATCAAACAATTATCCACCAAATATCCACCCAGAGATGCAAGGATGGTTTGACATATGAAATTCTGTCAATGTAATCCACCATGCAAACTGAAAGCAAATAAGCCACATGATCATCTCATCAGATGCTAAAACAAACCTTTGATAAAAAAAAAAAAAAACACAACACTCCTTCATGGTGAAAGTTCTGTTGAGAACAGGGATACAAGGAACATACCTAAACATAAGAAAGTCAGTATCCATTAAGCCAACAGCCTACATCAAACTAATTGGAGGGGAACAAAGCAATTCTACTAAATTCAGAGACTAGGCAAGGCTGTGAATTCTCTTAATATCTACTCACTAGAGTACTTGAAGTTCTAGCTAGAGCAAAAGGTAACAAAAGGATATCAAGGGAATAGAAATTGGAAAGGAATAAGTCAAATGTTCACTAATTGGAGATGGTGTGAGAGTATACATAAGTGAACTTAAAATTTCTAACAGGGAACACCTGCAGCTGATAAACACTTTCAGTAAAGTGGATGGATACAAGACTAACTCAAAAAATCAGTAGCCCTCTTATATACAGATGATATATTGGCTGAGAAAGAAATCAGAGGAATAACAACCTTTACAATTGCAACAAATAATATAAATTGTCATGGGTAATGATATCCAAACAAGTGAAAGACCTATAACAATTATTTAAGTATTTGGTGAAAGATTGGGGAAGAGAACAGAAAACGGAAAGATCTCCCATGCTCATGGATTGGTAGGATTAACTTAGTAAAAATGGCAATCCTACCAAAAGCCATCTATAGATTCAATGCAGTTTCCATTAAAATCCAGAGATTATTGTTTCAAATGAACAATAATCAAATTCATATGGAAAAACAAAAAACCCAGGAGAGCCAAAACAGTCCTGTGCAATAAAGGAACATCTGGGGTATTATCATCCCTGACTTCAAGCTCTAGTATAGAGCTATAGTGCTTCAAACCGTTTGGTTCTGGCATAAAAACAGACATGTGGATCAATGGAGTCAAATGGAAGGACCTGACATAAATCTACACACCTATGGCCAACTGGTTTTTGACAAACAAGTCAAATATATGCTATGAAAATGTCAGTATGTTAAACAAATGGTGCTTGCATAACTGGAGGTCAATATGTAGAAGAATGCCAATAGTTGCAAATTTATTGCCCTGAACAAAATTCAAGTCCAAGTGAGTCAAAGTCCTTCACATAATTACAGTTACACTGAAGCTGATAGAAGAGAGAGAGTGAAGTAGCCTTGAACTCATTGGCACAGGAGATGACTTTCTGAATATAACACCAACAGCATAGACACAGAGATCAACAATTACTAAATTGGACCACCTAAACTGAAAATCTTTTGTAAGGCAAGGGACATTGTCAATAAGACATAATGGCAGCCTACAGAATGAGAAAAGGTCTTTGCTAACCACACATCTGACAGAGGGCTAATTTCCAAAATATATTAAAAACTCAAGAAACTAGATATCAAAACACCAAATAATCCCATTAACAAATAGCATTCAGATTTAAGCAGCATTCTCAACAGAAGAACCACAAATGACCAAGACACACTCAAATAATTGTTGAATATCCTTAGCTCTCAGGAAAATGAAAATGAAAATGACTCTGGGATACCATCTTACACCTGTAGGAATATCTAAGATCAAAAACACCAATGGCAGCCTATGTTGGAGTACAAATTATACAAGTACTATGGAAATCAGTAAGGTGGTTTCTAAGAAAATTGTGAATCAATCCCTCTCAAGAGCCAGTAATACCAATCTTGGGCATATAACCAAAGGATGCTCAATCATACCAAAAGGATACTTGCTTAACTGTGTTCATGGCAGCATTATTCATGATAGAACCTGGAAATAACCTAGATTCCCCTCAACCTAAGAATGGATAAACAATGGACTATTACTCAGAGGGAAAAAAAAAAACAATGACATCTTAAAATTTGCAGACAAATTGATAGAACTAGAAAAATCAGCCTGAGTAAGGTAACCCAGATGAAGAAAGACAAAAACTGTATGTACACACTCTTGAGTGGATATTATATGTAAAGCAATGGATAACTAGGCTACAATCTACAGCTCCACAGAAGCTAGATAGCAAGGAGGACCTTAAGAGGGATGCAAGGATCTCCCTGTGAAGAGGAAAGAGATGAGTAATCCTGGACAAAATCAGCACAAGAGGATAGAGGGGAAAGGATAGGGGATGGGAGCATGAGGCATCAGGATGTTCAAGTTGGGACAGGATGGAGGTGGAGAGTAATGAAAGTGATATCTTGATAAAGGGGGCCATTATGGGGCTAGTGAGAAACCTGGTGCCAGGGAAATTCCCAGGAACCCACAAAGATAACTCCAGCTAAGACTCCTGGCAATAGTGGAGAAGGTGCCTGAACTGGCATTCCTTGTACTCAGATTGCTAACTACTTAATTGTCATCACGGACCCTTTATTAAATAAATGATGGAAGCAGATGTAGAGATCCACAGCCAAGCACTGAACGCAATTGAAAAGGGGGAGGAGGAATTAGAGGAGCATGTGGCTTGGTCAAGACCATGATGGAGGAACCAACAGAAAGCTGACCAGAACTTGTGGAAACTCATGGAATCTGGACAGACAGCTAGGGAGTCAGCATGGGATCAACCTAGTCCTCTGCATGTGGGTGACAGTTGGGTAGCTTCGCCTTTTGAGGGGCTCCCAGCAATGGGAGCAGGCCCTGCCCCTGATGCATGAGCTGGCTCTTTGGGACTTACTCCCTTTGAGGGATGCCTTTCCCAGCCTTGATGTGAGAGGGAGGAGCTTTGTACTGCCTCAATTTGATATTCTATGTTTTGTTGGCTGCTATGGGAGGCCTTAAGCCTTCTCAATTGAGAGGGAGGAGGGGTGAATGAGGGTAGATGGGAGTTGGGGGAGGGAACAGGGTCAGAGACGGGAGAGGAAACTGTGGTTGGTATGTAAAATAAATAATAAATAAACATTTAATTAAATAAATAAAATAAGCTTTTCTTGGGAGAAGGGCAAGATAGAAGGGAGCAAATGTACCACTGTTTCATGTCAGAACTTCCAGAATTTTTCAATATAAATTGTTTAATTTGCCTTACAAGATGCTAGACAGAACTTATCAAAAGCATGGTTCACATAAGAATTGTCAGACACAGTCAAAGGAAGACTTATTTAGACAGGTAGATAGGGTCCCAAATATTCTGCAATGTGTATGCATTTGAATGTACATGTCTTACTGGAATTTCAACTCAACAGTCTAATCCATTGGTAATAACTCTGTAGGCAATTGTTACGAAGGATTCTGAACATGTAACAGATTTTTTCTCAGGAAAAGCAGTGATTAATTAATAATGTATATCAGGGTTGATGACAACATAGATTCTGCATAATTTTAGCCATTGATAAGTATAAAGATCCAAAGTACTAGCAATCTGTGTAATCAGAATTTTAAAATGTTAACATACCTGAATTCTATTTCTTCCTCTTCCAGTAATGAATAAGGTCACATCAAGGTCTCAGAAGGTCAGATCTTTCTCAAAAGCAAAAGTTATTGAGTCTAAAATCAGGATATTGGAGTCAATGATTGATAAGGTTTCATTCTACTGAAATAGCATGTGATTTTACAGGTAGGTAATAATGGCCATTATCTTAGAACAAGCATACTCTTATATAACAGCAAATTTCATCTTGGTGTATCAGCACAGTACCACTACACTTATTCACTTAGAAACATTGTCTAAATAAGATATTGCTTACATAACTAGTAAATACTAGAGGTATTTAGAATGTCAATATTGAGTCACTTATGTAAAATTAGAAATATATCAGTGTTTATTCTAACACAGCTAGGGAAATATTCAGAATCTTATTTATGCATGGTGACAGCAACTGACCTACCTAGTGTACTCTGTACACTTGATATATCTTATGATCATTATGCAGAAGTCTAGAGAATCAGAGGAGCAGATATCAAAGAAAAATAAAGATAAGGATCTTTTAAAAATATAGATTAATAATATGTTTGATAATTAAGACTGATCTAGCAGATAAGAAATCCTAGTCTGGGAGGAAAATATTCCAAAGAGCAGACACAAGTGTCAGGAACCCACTTGTCCTCAACTGGCAGTTCCTTAAACTACTAAGCTGGTAACTATAACATATATATGGAGGACCTGGTGCAGACTCATGGAGATCCTGTGCTTGCTTCTTCAGTATCTGTGAGATCATATCCACCATAGTTAATGGATATAGAGGGCCTTGTTCTCCTGTTGTCCCAGTCACACTCTGATACTTATAATCTTTCCATCTCCTCTTCTGCAGGATTCCCTGAGTTCTGAGGGGAGGGATTTGATGGAGACATCCTACTCAGACTCTCCCTCCACTAAAAGTCAGACTGTGTGTCCCTTCTTCTGTTCCCATCTGCTGCTGGAGGATGCTTTTCTGATGAAGACTAAATATTCTACTGAATAATAAGTATAACAAAATATCATTAGAACTTGTTTTATTGATACTTTTCTTTAAAGACCAGAAGTCTAAAGTTTGGTTTTGTCCTAGGTCTCCAGGCTATTTAGTATCTTGTCACTGATTTTGCCAGCAGTGTCTGGTATGGGTTCCATCTTGTAGAGAAGAACTTTAGTCAAATCAGACTTTGGTTGGCTACTCCCACAACTTCTTTCTTTCCCCCTAATTTTTATCATTATCAGAAGTTAAATTTCTTCAATGTTTCTTCTATATTGATTGAAATAGTCAAGCAAGTTTTCCCACTAATCTATTAATGCAGAGTTATCTTCTCAGATTTTGTGTCATGCATATATGTATGTATATGCATGTTTGTATTTGTGTATGTATGTATGTATGTATGTATGTATGTATGTATGTATGCATGTGTATTTGCATGGGTGTGGAAGCCAAATATAGGTGCTGCATGTATTCCTTGATTGCTTTTGAAGCCATGTGCTGAGGCAGAATCTCACTTGAACCCAGAGCTTATCAATTTGGCTAGTCAGTGAGTAAGTGCTGAGTTTCAAACCTCTTGTGCTTTATCTATGGAGTGATCTCCCCAGCTCCTACATCAATGAATTTACAGATTTTTAATATACAACAAAGAATCTCTCATATTTACCTTCAGTTCCTGGAGTGGAATTTAAGTAATTTATTGCATTCGAACACTCATCTCAAATTTCCAATCACAAATTTGTTTCTGATATGTGGGTTTTGTTCATTTAATAACAGCTGGGTATGATATGAGCCCCTTTGTTTAATCTTCAGTTTACCCTAGATAGAACTGTATCATATTTTGTTCATCATTCCCAGTATAAATTTTTACATTTTATTGATCTTCTTTATCCTTTACTAACTTTTTAGTATAAACTATAGTCATCTTTTATTTTCCCTATAGTCATCTTTTATTTTCCCTACTAATGATAGATTTTGTTTCCTCATTATTCTGCTACTTTTTATATAAAATTAAACATACTTTGACAATTTCATTCTTTTCATTATTAAAATGTATTTGGTGTATATTTTTCTCAAAGACTGGTTTTGCTTCCATCCACAATTTTTTAATCCTCATTTACTTGAAAATGATTTTGAATTTTTCAGTTGTTTACAATGTGTTGAATTTTCAATGAACTTGGGACATCCTAAAGGGGAGTTTCTAAGGTAAAGCAGAGAAGGAAGATAAACCAACAAGAAGGAAGAAAGAACAGGCAAATTTTTGATTTCCATTTAATACTCTTCTTTTTATTAGTTCATTTTGCATCTTGTTTGAGTAATTTAAAATATTTGAGGATTTCAAAAGCATATTCTAAGTCCTGTTATATCTTGTTTGTGTTTTGGTCAGCGAATACTGATTTTAAGTTTTTTCATTTCTTGAACATTCTATGATGTTCTATTATTTTGTTGACACCTTATATTTGCTTGGAAATAGTGTGTGCCTCTTGTTACTCTATACACTTACACTCTCAACTAGATGAAGGCTCTTGATAATATTATTTCATTCTTCAAAATTCTTCATTTTTAAACAAATTTATTTAAACAATAACTAAAAATGGTAAATTCCAAGTATATATTATATACACTATTCCTCACATGTAATTATAATGAAAACATGAATAACTTAATTTCTTTTTTCAAAACTTTTTTACCTCATTACATTGTTCCTCTTATTGTGATTTTATAAAGAGTATCTATGTACTTTTAGTCCTGAATGCAAATGCACTCAAGATTATTAAACATTTTCTTATCTATTTATGTATGTGTGTGTGTGTGTGTGTCTGTCTGTCTGTCTGTCTGTCTGTCTGTCTAGTTAGTTCTCTATGAAACAAGTTCTCCTGTAACTAAGATTGTCTTTGACTTGCTATGTAGATCATTCTGACCTTGAGACTTGACCCTTCTGCCTCCATATCCTTGGAGCTAGGGTAACAGGTTTGAGCCACCATGCCTGAATATTTGTTCCTTCTTATTGGCTATTCTCCCCTCTCTGTTTCTCTTTTGAATCTTCCCCTTATTATGTCCTAAGTTATTAGAAAAAAATCTTTGGCAGTGACTAACATTGCTTTCATATCACATATTTTGTTTTCATATTTGCAACTTCCATTTACATCTTTTGAATTCTCTGGTTTTTACTTTTGCTTCCTTTATTTTCCTTTACAGTGTGAACATGTTGAGTGTTTGTCCAATAGTAATTTTAATTTCTATGTATTCAAAGTTAATTTTTTATTTAATACATCTCATTCTATTAATTTCCTTTTCTTCTGGCTGTACTCATCGTTTTTGCCAGGTTTGTAGAACTGATAATTGAAAAATATACACAATACTAGATTACATAAGCACATTTTCATACAAGTATACATTTTAGGTAATATTTTTAGATGTTAGACATTGGATTTTGTTGTTTATTTGATTTTTCTGAGATTTTCTCATGCAGTCTAGGTAGGCTTCACACTCAGTATGTAGCTGAGGCTGTCCTTAAACTACTGCTCCTCCTGCCCCTACCTCGTTTATTCCAGGATAAAGATGTGTACCAGACATTGTGCATTTTTATCACTGGATGCTGACCTTTCTGTGTGACTTACATCAGTTTTTCAACATCTAGCTTGTTCAAGCATGCATTATCAGACTTAGAATTTAGTTTGTTTTGAGTCTTGTTTTAAAATAAATTGTTTTGACTGTTCCAGAGTGGTATTTATTCAGAGACCAATTTAATACACTTTTCTAGCAACACCATTCTCAGGATTTGGTCCATTGTCTTATAGATTAGTTAGTAAAAGCAGGCATCATCCCTGGTCCTATAACACCACCCAAAGAATTACAACCTCCAGCTTATCAGAACTGTTTCTTTGGTCATAGTCAGTGTTATCACAACAGATACAGCTATGCTCACTAAACGGGACATAAATTCCACACATATCTCTAGAGTTTGCGATCTGTTTGTTTCTTGTATCTTTGATTGTTTCTGAGCTTTGAAAATTTTCACCATCTTGGCTTTCCTGAACTACAGTCTCCTTTTCCTGCATTGTTTGAATAGTCCAGCCGACAGTTTAGTTCCCCTCATTGTTTTACATGGTGGAAATTGATTCTAGCAGAAACCATAGGCAGCATAGGGCTGACCTTAAAATTCTACATAGTTGGTGTTCAAAATCTTGCCTCCAATTTTTCTTTTATTTTGTCCAAGTTTCTGGTTATAAAAGCTAACTCCTATCACCATAAATCTCTCTTGAGTGGATGTGAAAGTCACTCAGGTATATTTTAAAATGTGTAATACCATATAAGCTTTCATGCAGATTTAAAAAAAATAATCTTTAAAAAAATCATTGCTGTTAGTATTTGGTAATTGTACTGGTCTTCTCAGGAGTTCTAACAGGATATACACTCAGCTGCTGACATTAAGAGCACCTCCTGTGACCATTCACTAAGTTTCCTTTTAAAAAGTAAAAAGTGCCCTGCCTACCTCCCATCACCCCTTTCTCTCCCTCTGTCTCTCTCTCTCTCTGTGTCTCTCTCCCTATGTCTCTTTCCTCTCTTGTCCCAAAAGATGGCTGGTGTTTTCCTTCCCCTTTTTAATACCCCTTTTTCTTAATAAAAACCCATCTGCTTGAGTTCATGTCACATGCCTGCTTTCTCTCCAGAGCTGCTTTTTTAAATTGCAACACTTTCCCTAGAATGTTAACTGTTATTCACTTCTAACTGCTTTGTACTAACATAAGGGCAATTTCAATTACAAAACCTGATGACATTAACATTTGTACAGTTTCAGACTTTTTGGAAAAGCAAATTATCATTGTCTATAGTCATGATTGAGAATTAGAATTAGTAAAAAAATGAATCACGGAATCTTTACCAGATTCATTCTTAATGATATGATCTAGAATAGAAACACAACATGCATTTAGCTAGCAACACTAGACTGCTGTCTACTTGTTCTCATTGCCAGGGTTCTATGTAGAATGTAGGCATCTGCTTTTGTTATAGAAAATAACAAGATACTATTTGATATTTATGGATTCAGGCAGATGGGAGTCTTCACCTTCCATTTTATATGCACTGGTACCCAATCATGTTTCAATGGGTAGTTTTAATCAAATGTTCACCCAGATTGCCCCAATTAAACTACTAAGCTGGTCAAATATGCACAAAACCCTAAAGTCATGAGTCTGGGAAAGGCAACAGGGTGTGAATGTGTTTGTGTGTGTGTATGTTTGGGGTGGGTATCAATGATGGGAGAGAGAGAAAAAACATGTGAGGGTGTAATCAGAATGCATTGCACATGTGTGGGTTATCAAAGAATAAACAATGAAATATGGAAAATTTGAGATTAGTTCATTTTAATACTTATCATATTAAGGACCAACATTACAATATTAAATGAAAATTAATTTCATTTGCTACAATTTAGAAAAACATATAAGACTCCCTTTAATAGTAGAGTCCTTCTGAGATGCAAGACAGTATATCCCTGATAATAAAATACTCTAAGGAAGCCTACACTATATACATGTATGACATATCTATTCATAACTGAATTGTAAAAGCTATATACTGTGATTTAAGTACCCCTGTATGCAGAAAAGAACATCAAAAGATGGAAAACTATATAAAAATATAATTATAACATTTTCTTCTCAAAACTCATAGATGTTTTTATTTACTTTTTTAAATTTTTTATTTATTTTTCTCTCATGTATTATTTACAAAACACAGTTTTCCCTCCTTCCTCTCCTTTCCTCCAAGCCCCTTTCTCCCACCTTTCTCTTTCACAAACCCTGCCCTCCTCCTTCCCCTTTAGATAAGGGCAGACCTCCTAGGGATATCAACCAAACATGGCATAACAAATCATAATGAGACCAGGCACATCCCCTCATATCAAGGCTGGATGAGGCAACCCAACATGAGAAAAAGATCCACAAAGTCAGGGAAATGAATCAGAGACAGTCCCAACTCCCACTATTATTTGTCCCACAAGAAGACCAAGCTATACAATATACAGCCATAGGACATATCCAGAGGACCTTGATCAGATTCACCAGGCTCCCTGATTGTTGGTTCACTCACTGTGAGCCTCTATGAGCCCTGGTTACTTGATTCTGAGGGCCATTATCACATGGTTTCCTTGACCACTCAGCAAATGACAACCCATCTGTTCCTTCTTACAGATTATTCCCCAAGCTCTGTCTTATGTTTGACTGTGGGTCTCTGCATCTGATCCACTCAGTTACTAGATGAAGCCTATCTGATTAGGATTATGCCAAGCTGCTGTCTACAAGTCTATCATAGTATCACTGGATATCATTTCATTGACTGTGTGTGTGTGTGTGTGTGTGTGTGTGTGTGTGTGTGTGTGTGTTTGTGTGTTTGTGTGTGTGTGTGTCTGGCCTATCCAAACTCTGATTTCTGGCCCCCTAGGCAGTGTCAGGCATGGTTATTAAATTGGACCAATCATTGACTGACAACTCTAACAAAGTCTTCAGCACCTTCACCCCAGAAATATCTTGCAGGTAGGACAAATTGTAGCTCATTTTGTGGCAGGGTCCCAGTCGTATCACAGGAAAACGTGCCTTGTTAAAGAAGATGGAAAGTTCATGTTCCATGTCCCCCAATACTAGGAGTCTTCAGTAAAGTTAGCCTTCTGGATTCTTGGGTGTATCCATCGCTCTAGGTTTCTACCTGGCCTCTGAAATTCCATTCAATTCTCTTAGCACTCTTTCCATCCATAACTTCCTGATCACCTAACCCCTCCTCTTCCCATTATACAGTCCCAAGTCTAGAGTTCACAAACAAAAGTTCACATTTTCCCTTCACAGGGTATCCATATATTTCCCCCTTGAGCTCTCCTTGTTACTTAACCATTCTGGGTCAGTGAATGGTAGAAAGATTTTCTTTTACCTTATAGTTAATATCCACTAATGTGTGAGTACATATCATGTTTGTTTTTCTGTGTCTGGGTTACTACAATCAAGGTTATTTTTTCTAGTTCCATCCATTTGCCTGCATATTTCTTGATGCTATTTCTTTTAACAACTGAATAATACTCCATTGTGTAAATTTACCACATTTTCTTTATTCATTCTTTGTTTGAGGGACATCTAGGTTGTTTCCAGTTTCTGCATAGTATGAATTAATTTGTGAATTGTATAGCTGAGTAAGTCTTATTGTGATATGATGGAGTGTATTTTGGGTATATTCCCAGGACTGGTATAAATGGGTCCTGAGGTAGATCATTTCCCAATTTTTGGAGAAACAGTCATACCAATTTTCAAAGGTGCTCTACAAGTTTGCACTCTCACCAGCAATGGAGTAGTGTTCTCCTTGCTCCACATCCTCAGCAGCATAAGCTGCCACTTGATTTGTTTGCCTTTTTCTTTTGTTAGTTAATCTGACAGTTGAAAGATGGAATCACAGATTTGTTTTGTTTTGCATTTTCCTGAATGCTAAGGATATGGAAGATTTCCTTAAATGTTTCTCACTCATCTGAAACTCCTCTGTTGCGAATTCTTTGTTTAAACCTGAACGCCATTGTTTAATTGGAATATTTGGTTTATTGATGTCTAGTTTGTTGACTTCTTTATATATTTTCGATATTAACCCTCTGTCAGAAATGGAGTTGGAGAAAATCTTTTCCCATTTTGTATACTACCATTTAATCCTGTTGACAGTGTCCTTTGCTTTAGGTAAGCTTTTTAGTTTCATGAAGTCCCACTTATTTTTACCTAAGCTTTTAAGTTTCACAAGGCCCCATTTATTATTTGTTAATTTTAGTGACTGCACTATTGGTGTTCTGCTCAGGAAGTTGTCTCTTGTGCCATTCCATTCAAGGCTATTCTATGCCTTTCCTTCTGTCAGGTTAAGTGTATCTGGTTTTATGTTGATGTATTTGATCCACTTGGACTTGAGTATTGCACAGGATGATAGATTATGGATTTATTTGCATTCTCCTACATACTGACATCCAGTTAGAACAGCACTATTTGTTGAAGATATTCCCCACCCATTGTACATTTCCAAGTCTTTTATCAAAAACCAGGTGTCCATAGAAGTGTGGATTTATGTCTGGGTCTTCAATTCAATTCATTTGGGCCAACCAGTATGTTTTATGCCAATACCATGCAGTTTTTGATGATATAGTCCTGTAGTAGAGCGAGAAACCTGGGATTGTGATACCTGTGGAAATTCTGTTATAGCATAGAAATTTTTTTAGCTATACTGAGTTTGTTATCTTTACATGTGACGTTGAGAATTGTTCTTTCAAGGTCTGTAAAGAATTGTGTTCAAATCTTTAAGGGGATTGCCTTAAATATGTAGATAATGTTTGATAAGGTGGCCATTTTTACTATGTTAATCCTACCTACCAATGAGTGTGGAAACTCATTCCATCTTCTGATACATTCTTCAATTTATTTTTTCAAAGACTTGAAGTTCTAGTCATACAGGTCTTTCATTTGTTTGCTTAGAATTACTCCAAGATTTATCAGCCTCCTTGTAGTTTGTTTATAGGGGGGCTGCTGATTTTTTTAGTTACTCTTGTATCCAGCCACTTCTCTGAAGTGTTAATCAGCTGTAGGAGTGCTCTGGTAGATTTTTGGGGATTGCTTGTATATATTACCATATCATCTTGGATAGCAATACTTTGACTCACTCCTTTCCAACTTGTATCCCTTGATCTCCCTTATTAATCTTATTGCTCTACATGCAACTTCAAGTACAATATGAATAGATACAGAGAGAGTGGACAGACTTGTCTTGTTCCTGATTTTAGTGAAATTGCTTTGAGTTTCTCTCCATTTAATTTAATGTTGGCTCTAGGCTTGTGGTAAATAACCTTATTTTAAGTATGTCCCTTATATCCCTGATCTCTCTAAGACATTCATCATAAAGGAGTGTTGGACTTTGTCAAAGGGTTTTGTACATCAAATGAGGTATATGTTTTGTTTTTCTTTCAGTTTGTTTGTGTTGTGGATTGCTGTCCAGACCCATAGGACATCAATCTGAGCCAAGAAAAGTCAGGGATAGGGAATGTGGACAAGAGATGCAGAAAGAACGACCACAAGACAGGATTCTGATCAAATAGCAAACTATTTTTTTTTCTCGGGCTATCTTATATAGTCAGCAGAGCAGGATATGGGGATGGGTAGAATGGGTTGTTTGTGAGCCAGGTGTTAGTGTAGGCAGGATATTAGGAAGCCACAAAGAGGATGTTTGGCAGGGTAAAGCATTTATGAATAAGAGGTCCAGGAATGGTGGAGGACTAGGTAAAGTTGTTTCTTTTCTTGAGCTGAGGTTTTAAGGAGCTGCTATGTAAAGGTTAATATACAACTATGTGCCCAGCCAAGAATGGGCTAGGATCTTATACCAAGCCCTGAGATCTTTGGCTCCCAACAGATTGCCTTGCACTGATGGATTCTGTATGTTGAATCATCCTTGAATCTCTTGATTCAAGCCTACTTAACTATGGTACATCTTTTTGATATGTTCTTAGATTCATTTTATGAGTATAATTTTGAGTACTTTGCATCAATTTTCATGAAGGAAATTGGCCTGTAATTCTCTTTCTTTGCTTAATATTTGTGTGATTTGGGTGACTATGGGCTCATAAAGTGAATTTATCAATGTTTCTATTTTGTGGGGTAATTTGAAAAGTGTTAGTATTAGTATTTCTTCTTTGAAAGTCTGGTAGAGTTGTGCATGAAAACAATCTGACCATTGGTTTTCTTTTGTTGTTGTTGGGAGACTTTTAATAATTTCTATTTACTATTTACTTAGTGGCTATAGGCCTACTTAAAAATATTTATTTTTTTTTTGAGACATGCTTTCTCTGTGTAGCTTTGGAGCCTGTCCTGGAACACACTGTGTTGAGAAGGCTGGCCTGGAACACACAGAGATCTATCTGCTTCTGCCTTCTGAGTGCTGGGATTAAAGATATGTGCTGCCACCACCCAGCCTACTTACATTTTCTATCTGGTCTTGATTTAAATTTCGTAAATTGTGTCAATCAGAGAAATTTTCCATTTCTTTTAGATCTTTCACATTTTTAGAGCCCAGAATTTTGAAGTATGACATGCTGATTTTCTGGACATCGGTTGTTATATCCAATTTCTTTTTTTTCATTCATTTATTTAGCTCATAAATAAACTCATGCACAATTATGATACACTAGACAGTATGTTCACAATGGCATGGCTAAATTAAACCAATTAACATGTTATATCACACATATTCATCATTTTTGTTTTGAGAACACTTAAAGTATACTATCTCACAACTTTTAAAATATAGCATATTGTTATCAGCCATATTTATCATGCTCACAGTAGACCTCAAGATTCACAAAGTCCATGCCTCTTGTCCAAATGCAGTTTTATATCCTTAAACCAATTGTTTCCCCATTGTTAAAAACCCACATTGAAGCCTAATAGCCACAATTCTGCTCTCTGTTCCTATAAGTTCATCATTTCTAGGTTACACATAAAATTGAAATTATGTGACATTTGTCTTCCAGTGTGTCACTTATTTATTTATTTATTTATTTATTTAGGCAAGCATATAACTTTACTACTTACTAAAGATGAAATCAAATTTGCATGCACAGGTGAGCACTCTCTGAAACACCTTGGATTCATCACATATTTGAGTTTCAATTTCTTTAAGAGATTTATTCATGTCCTCTTTAAGGACCACTATCCTCTATATAGAGTTGGTTTTAGTGTTATTTTATTGTGCATCAGCTGTGTTAGAATATTCAGAGCTTGATATAGAGGGATGGCTGAATTCTAGAGGTGACTTATTGTCCTGGCTATTGTTGACTTAAACTGGTATCTAGACATTTGTGTTTAGGGTGACTATAGATCCAGGTACCAATTTCTGAGTTTGTCTTTCTTGGATGGGTGTTTTGTTCTTTGGTTTCTGTTTTCTCTGTGGTCTTCTAGCTTGAGTGACCTGTGGTTGAGTACAGGATCTCATCTGGAGTTGGGGACTAGACTTCCAAAGTCATGGGTGCCTCTAACTGAGCATGGGATTTCTTCCCAAGTTGAGGGCTAGAGTTTTGACAAATAGAGTGTCCTCTTGTCTAACTGCTGGCCCTCTGGACTTCTGCATTCCTGTGTGGCCAATGGTGAAGCAAGGGACTGCTGGTTTTCTGGATGCCTTTGTGACCTCTTATGGAGCAGGAAGCTTTTTCTAGAGGTTTAGGTCAGTGCATGTTGGTAAGGAGAGGAAAGGCTTGGAATCTGGGTGATAGCATGGCCACTGTTAGGGCAGGTGGAATATCTTTTATTTTTTTAATGTGTGTACCACACTGGCCTCAAACTCATGATCCTCCTGCCCTGCCTCCTTAAGCAAATCTGGTTGTGTGCCGCCACAACCAACATGACCATTGCAGAATTTCTATTGCTATGAAGAGATAACATAGCCTTAGTAAATCTTAGGAAACTATTATATTTAATTGAGCTGGTTGTTTACAGAGGTTTGGTCTATTACCATCATGATGGGGAGCATGGTGGTATGCAGGCAGACATGGTGCTGGTTACATGTTGATCAGGAAGTAGACTCAGTGTCACACTGAGGTAAGCTTGAGCAAAAAAATCTCAGAGTCCAACCTGACAGTGTCATCTTTTCTCCAACAAAGGTCATACCTACTTTAACAAGGCCATACTTTCTTGTAGTACCACTCTACTTGAGAACCATTTTTTCTAATAATCACAGGCCAAGATAGAGAGACTTGGGCTGGGCTCCTTGTTGCTAGTGTGGCTCTGTTGGAGCCTCTTTCAATTTCTAACAGAAGTATTTGTCTGTCCTTGAGCCTTTCAAAGACAAAATAATGCAAAAAAAGGAAAGAATTTACTGAGTTGACAAATGACAATACACTAAAATTCAATGTAATTATTTATATTTTATAAGTAAGAAAACTGAGGCTAATGTAGTTCAATGAAAATTATAATTCCATACAGTATAAGCAGAAGACCCATTTGTTTAATAATTATAGTTTTTATATTTAAATTAGAAACAAGCTCTTTTTACATGTCAATCTCAGTTCCCTCTCCCTCCCCTCCTCCGTTGCTTCTGTAAAGTAAAAGACACAGTCAGCAAGACAAAAAGACAGACCACAGAATGGGAAAAGATCTTCACCAACTCCATATCCGACAGAGGGCTGATATATAAAATATACAAAGACCACATGAAGCTAACCACCAAAACACCAAACAAGAAAGTTAAAAAGTGCGGTGCAGAATTAATAGACAATTCTCAATAGAGGTGTATAAAATAGCTGAAAGACACTAAAGAAAGTGCTTTGCATTCTTAGCGATCAGGGATATATAACTCAAATCAACTCTGAGATACCATCTTAAACAAGCCAGAATGACTAAAATCAAAAACACCAATGACAGTCTATACTGGAGAGGATGTGTATATTGCTTTTATTATGTTTAGGTATGTTCTGTTATCCCTGATCTATCCAAGTCCTTTATCATGAAGGGGTATTGGATTTTGTCAAAGGCTTTTTCAGCATCCACTGAGATGGTCATGTGGTTTTTCTCACTCAGTCTCTTTGTATGTGGCTTATATTGATGGATTTAGACATATTGAACCAACCCTACACCCCTGGGATGAAGCCAACTTGATCATGGTGTATGATTTTTCTGATGTGTTCTTGGATTCAATTTGCCAGTATTTTATTGACTATTTTTGCATCAATATTCATGAATGATATTGGTCTGTAATTCTCTTTCTTAGTTGTGTCTTTGTGTGGCTTGGGTACCAAGGTTATGGAAGCCTCATAAAAAGAGTTTGGCAATGAATCTTCTGCTTCTAATGTGTGGAACAATGTGAAGAGTATTGGTATTAGCTGTTCTTTCAATTTCTGGTAGACTTCTGCACTGAAGCCACTTGGCCCTCGGCTTTTTTTATTTGGGAGACTTCTGATGACTGCTTCTATTTCATTAGAGTTTATAGGTATATTTAAAATGCTTATCTGTTTTGATTTAATTTTGGTAAGTGAAATCTAGCTATAGCATTTTCCCTATCCATTAGATTTTTGAATTTTGAAGAATACAAGTTTTCAAAGTATGGCCTGATGATTCTCTAGATTTCATTAGTGTCTGTTGTCATGTCCACCTTTTCATTTTTGATTTTATTGATTTGCATGTTCACCCACTACTATTTGGTAAGTTTGGATAAAACTTTGTCTATCTTTTTTGTACAATGAAGATACTTCCTGAGGTATCACCATCCCTGACTTCAAGCTCTATTATAGATTCATAGTCCTGAAAACAGCTTGGTATTGGCACAAAAATAGACAGGTTGATAAATGGAATGGAATTGAAAACCCTAATATTAACCCACACACCTATGAACACCTGATTTTTGGCAAAGAAGCTAAAGTTATAGAATGGAAATAAGAAAGCATCATCAACAAATGGTGTTGGCATAACTGGACTCGGACATGGAGAAGATTGCATTTAGATCTATATCTATTGCCATGCTCTAAACTTAAGTCCAAATGGATCAAAGACCTCAACATAAATTCATCCACGCTGTACCTCCTAGAAGAGAAGGTAGGTGTCACTCTTGAATGAATTGGTACAGGAAACCGCTTTCTGAACATAAATTCAGTAGCACAAATATTGAGATTGACAATTAATAAATGGGACCTCTGGAAACTGAGAAGCTACTGTAAAGCAAAGGACACAGTCAGCAAGACAAAAACAGCAGCCAACAGAATAGAAAAAGATATTCACAACCCCACATCTGACAAAGGGGTGATCACCAAAATATGCAATGAACTCAAGAAGCTAACCACCAAAACACCAAACAATGCAATTAAAAGATGGAGTGCAGAACTAAATAGAGAATTCTCAAAAGAGGAATCCAAAATGGCTGAAAGACACTTGAGAAAGTACTCAAAATCCTTAGCCATCAGGGAAATGCAACTCAAAACCACTCTGAGATAACATCTTACTCCTGTCAGAATGACTAAAATCAATAACACCAATGATAATCTATTCTGGAGAGGATGTGGAGAAAGAGGAACTCTCCTCCATTGCTGGTGGTAGTGCAAACTTGTACAACCACTTTGGAAATCAGTATGGCAGTTTCTCAAGAAAATGGGAATCAGTTTATCTCAAGATCCAGCAATCCCTCTCTTGGTCATATACCCAAAGAATGCACACTCTTATAATAAGCACATATGTTCAACTATGTTCATGGCAGTATTATTTGTAATAGCAGAACTTGCAAACAACCTAGATGCCCCTCAAGTGAAGAATGGATAAAGAAATTGTGGTATATTTACACAATGGAGTACTATTCAGGAGGAAAAAAAATCAATGGAATCTTGAAATTCGCAGGCAAATGGATGGAACTAGAAGAAACCATCCTCAGTGAGGTAACCCAGTCACAAAACGATAAACGTGGTATGTACTCACTCATTTTTCATTTTTGACATAGTGCAAAAGACCATTATTCTACAATCCATACCTCCAGAGGAGCTAGGAAACAAGGAGGACCCCAAGTGAAGATTGCATATTCCCTTGAAGAAGGGAATAGGGACAAGAACCCCTGAACAAATTGGAACCCAGGGCAGGGATAGGAAGGAGAGCCTTCATCCAGTTGCTCTTCAAAGCAGAAACAGACACCCACAGCTAAGCACTGAACCATACTACTGGAATTCAGTGTGGAGACGGAGGAGGGATGAGCAAAGGAGCCAAAACAAGGCTGGAGAGACCTGCAGAAACAGTGGACCTGACCCACTGATAGAATGGAGTCCCTATTCATAAAGCTGTGGAAACAGCATTGGACCAAACCAAGCCTTCTGAATGTGGGTACCAGCTAGGAGGCCAAGACAGTCTATAGGACCTCTAATAGTGAAGCCAGTCTTTATCCCAAGAGCACAAATGGATTTTGGTAGCCCATTCCCTATGGAGGACCATAGCAGCCCAGATATAGCAAGGAGGACCTAGGCCCTCCCCCAAACTATGTGTCAGACTTTGAAGGATCTTGGTAGAGGTCCTCACTATCCCTGGGGAGGAGTTAGGAAAGGGGTTTGGGGGGAAACATGAGAGGATGTGGGACAAGGAAATGGGGGAATGGTATGTAAATATGAGTAGTAATTAAAGAATTTAAATAAAAAATTTTGTCTATCTTGTTGATTTTCTCAAAGACATAACTCATCCTTACATTGACTGTCTTGTTTTCCTATTTTCTCTTTTATTCATTTTGGCTCTTAATTTGATTATTTCCTTGCATCTCCTCCTTTCCGGTGGGTTGGATTCTTTGTGTTTTTGAGCGTTCACGTGTTTTGTTAATTCTCTAGTGTAACTATTCTCCAGTTTCTTCATGTGGACACTTAGTTCTAAGAACTCTCCCCTTAGCATTGCTTTTAAAGTGTCCCATACTTTGGGGTATGTTGCATCTTCATTCTCATTGAATTCTAGGAAAGCTTTGATTTCTTTTATAATTCTTCCACCACCCTTGAGTGGTGCAATTTGGTGTTATTCAATCTCCATGAGTTTGTAGGTTTTCTGCAATTTGTGTTTTTGTTGAATTCTAACATTAAAGCATGGTGGTCTGACAAGTTACAGGGCACTATTCCAATTTTTTTTTTGGTTTTGAGATTTGCTATGTTGCCAAGAATGTGGTGGGTTTTAGAGAAGTTTCCACGTGTTGCTGAGAAGAAGGCATATTCTTCTGTGTTTGGATGAAATGTTTGATACATGTCTGTTAAACCCAGTTGGGCCATAATTTCTATTAGTTCCTTTGTTTCTTTGTTAAGTTTCTACCTGGTGTTGTTGTCTAGTGGTGAGAGTGGGGTGTTGAAGTCTCCCACTATAACTGTGTTTTATGTGTGATTTTATTTTTTGTAATGTTTATTTTATGAATGTGGATACCTTTGTATTTGGGGCATAGATGTTCAGAAATGAGATTTTATCTTGTTGGATTTCTCCTGTGATGAGTAGGAAGTGACTTCCTTCATCTCTTTTGAATGATTTTAGTTTAAAGTCTAATTTGTTAGAAATTTGTTAGGATTGCTACCCCTGCTTTTTTCATGGGTCCATTTGATTTGGAAAGTCTTTTCCCAACCCTTTACTCTGAGGTAACGCCTGTCTTTGAAGTTGAGGTGTGTTTCTTGTATGCAGTAGAAGGATGAATCCTGTCTTCTTATCTATTCTGCTAGCCTATGTCTTTTTATAGGCAAGTCAATATCGAGGGATATTAATGACCACTGATTATTCATTCTTGTTTGTTTTGGATTTGTTGTTGGTGGTGGAATTGTATATGGATTTACACCCCATTTTTGTTTTGGCTGTTGGTAAAGTAGTATTATCTATTGCCTATGTTTTTCTGGTTTTAGTTAACATCCTGGGTTGGAGTTTTCCTTCCAGAATTTTCTGTAGGGCTGGACTGATGGATATGTACTGCTTAAATCTGTTTGTTTTTTCATGGAATGTCTTGTTTTCTCCATCTATATTTATTGAAAGCTTTGTTGGGCTGGTATCCATGGTCTTTTATTGTGGGTAGAATATCTATCCACGACTTTCTGGCTTTCAGAGTTTCCATGGAAAAGTCAGGTGAAATTCTGATAGGTTTGTCGTTAAATGTAACTTGACATTTTCCCTTTACTGCTCTTAATATTTTCTCTTTAATCTGTATGCTTGGGTTTTTGATTATTATGTGGCAAGGAGACCTCTTTTTTGGTCCAGTCTATTTGGTGTTCTGTAGGCTTCTTGTTCTTTCATTAGCATGTCTTTCTTTACGTTGGGAAAGTTTTCTTCTATGATTTTGTTGAATATGTTTTTGGATCTTTGAGTTGGGTTCTTTCAACTTTTTTCTATTCCTATTATTCTTAAGTTTGGTCTTTTCAGAGTGTCCCATATTTCCTGGATATTTTGTGTTAGGGATTGGTTGGACTTAAGATTTTCTTTGATCGATGAGTCTAAATCTCCTACTGTATCTTCAACTCCTGAGATTCTCTCTTGTATCTCTTGTATTCTGTTGGTTATACTTGCATCTGTTTCCTGATCATTTACTCAGTTTTTCTATTTCTAGAATTCCCTCAGATTGTGCATTCTCTATTGTCTCTATTTCAGTTTTTAGGTCTTGGACTGTTCCCTTGAGAAATTTGTTGATTTCTTATAATTTTTGGTTTGTTTTTTCTTCCATTTCTTTAAGGAATTTCCTCATATCCTCCTTGAGGAACTCTGTAGGGAGACACTGTAGCCCCACCCCCAGGTAACCAGGACAGGTGTGCCTGAACACCTGAGGGCAGGGTGAGGTGGAAGTCAGGAAGACTTCTTAAGGGACCACAGACATGTGGACCATCTCTTCTTCTGGCTCTTCTCCCTGCTCCCTCCTCCACACTCTGGCCTGTCTGCCCTGGCATGCTTTGGCCTGCGCTTGGCTGGTGTATCTGAATAAAGAAGGCTTTGCCCTATTGACTGCTGGTTGATCACTCCACAGAGCTCTATCATTTTCATGAAGATGCTTTTAAGGTCATTCTCTTCTGCTTCATCTGCTTTGTGTTGTTCAGGTCTTGCTGGTGTAAGGTCCCTAGTCTCTGGTGTTGTTATATTGGTTTTTCTGTTGTTGAATATGTTTTTATAATGTCTTATAGCCATCCCTTCTTCCAGTGGGTTTAAAAGGAGTCTATTCCTCTCCTGGTAGGTATGGGACCAAGGTTTCCTTCCAGTGTTTGCAAACAGGTCCAATATTCACCTCTCTCTCCTCTTCTGTGGATGGAGACAGGACTGGTACCAGGGCCTTGGCAATATCTGGGTGTGCTGTTTACTGCTGGGATGGGATCTGCTGTGAGCAGTCCCCAGGCCTCTGTGTCTCTGAGCAGGACAGAGGAAGGTGGGTTGGAAACAGGCCCAAGCTTACCTTCTCCCATGGATGGAGGCAGGACTGGTACAAGGGACTTGGCAGTCTCTGGTTGGGCTGAATCCCACTGGGATGGGATTCACCATGAGCTGTCTCCAGGCTTCAGGTATCCCATCACCTTTATTGAATTTTAACTAAAAATTTATATCATTTTCCCTTTCTTTTTCTGATACTAACCCCTACCTTTTCCCCCTATTTCTCCCTCTCAAATTCATGCATGATTTATATTTGCTATTTTTACATATATGTATATATTTATATGTATACACACATATAAATACATGAATACAGCTGAATGAGTACATGCCATGTTCCTTCTATGTATATGATTCCAGCGCTGATCACTTGACATTGGGTAATCCAATTAGGAGCTCAGCCCTGAGTAAGCTTAGTTCTCCTATATCCAGCATATCTTAGCTGCCTGCTATTTTTGACCAGGGCTGTGACCCTGTGAAATTTACCCTGTCACCATTATCATATATATTGCCTTCCATATTCAGGTCTTGTTTAGGGAGTTGTTGAGGTATTGCAGTCAAAACTTACCTGTCATTTCTAGAAGACACAATATCACAACAATTTCTCTGACCTTCTGGTCTTATAGTATTTCCATAACTTCTTCTATGATGTTTCCTGGGTGTTTAGTGTAAAGTGTTGTGTCATAGCAATTGTGGTTGTGGTCCCCAAGATCAGCTGTTCTCTCTAATATGACTGACTATTGTTTTCTTTAATTATCTCATTTTCAGCCAAAGTGATGTTTCTTTGATGAAGGGTGAGAGCTACATAATAGTAAGTATTTACAGTGCAGTTTGAAATTATGCTGGTTTAGTAAAATGACAGTAGTGGGTTCTCTTCTAAAGTGCATAACCTCATGAACCCCTGGTTGTGGGGTAGATTTCCAATATGATTTTCTGCATGTGTAGTTATAAGTCCAACCAGACAACTGTGAGTTACCACAATGAAGTGGAAGACTCAATGTTTAGTAAGTACAAGGTTCCTCATTTTGAGTACAAATCACATTCCTATGCATCATTGTGTTCATCATTTAAAAATGTGTGTTGTGTCCTAGTATATGAACAATATGTTCAAATAACCTTATACCACTAATTCAGGAATTCTTGTGATACTAGTAAAATCTTAGTTTCCAAACAAATTGTAGAAGGTACACTATTTAATTGTGACACTCTAATGATGATAAAATGCCATTTTAAAATATAGAAAAGATGATACTTCAAAATTTCTAGATCATTTGGTAGGCCCTGATTATTTTCTCATTTTTGCTATGGAGGCAAGAATTAGTGGGGACTAACTTCTCATTTGCAACCAGTGAAGTGAGGTTTTTGAAGAAATATAGAACTCATGGAACAACACAGAAATGGTATAGAAAATGGGGGAAGCATGAAGCATTGGAAAATAGAGATGTCTTGCTGGGGGGGATTGATTCCAAATTCCTACTGTTCTCTGAGTAATCACACAAAATAGACAGTGAAAGACTGGACTAGGTTCAGTCCCTGACTCAGAGGTGCAGTTCTCTATTTTCTATTATCAACCCAGCCAGAAAGCTACTCCCCTTGGAGCCATACTTATTCAAGTTGCTATCTCCATCCACCCTGCCTGGTTCATAAACACGATACAGACAAGGAGGTGCACAGACTCAGCTTGTTCCTCCCAAAGGGCAAACTATTTTTGTACTGCATCAAGCAGAGTGAAAGGGCCAGAAATGGTTGTAGTAAATAAAATAACAATATTAAATCCTGTTTGCAGTCCTGTGAGTGATAGGAAAAAGGAGATAAGAAGTGGAGATGCAGAATCAGAATGGCAGATCTTTAGCCCACTGGCTATAGTGAAGTGAATACATTTTAGAAAGGTGTACTTTGGTGTAGGAAAAGAAGCTTGAGTGCGACTGTGGGGTTGTATCTTTGGTTCTCAGTCTTATGTTTCTTATGGTTTAATCTCTTAGTACATTACTGTCTCAAATTACTGATCTCAGATACAAGACATTTCTAATGGACATGCAGTTGTCAAAGTCACCATGTATTTGTTCTTAATAATTAGCAAGAGTAAACATGACCATGCTCAATTAGCATTCATCTTTTGCCTCCTACTAATTTTCCCTGGTTATTACTAATAGAATGTTCTTTCTTCACTACATTCAGCTACATTGACACTTATGCATTGCCTTTAGAATATCCAATAGTCATGTTAACAGAGAATAGACAAAATGGGTAAAATAGAATAATAGCATTTTAAATGTCATTTATCAGAAAGTCACCATTTCAACATCATGTAACCAATATGAACTGTGATATGCAAGATTTGTTTCTTTTCCCCACTGTCTCTTCATTATCCAGTACAGAGTTTACACTTTGGGCATATCTCAGGTTAAAAAGTGATGTCTCTGTTTTTCAGTAGCCACTTGTGGCCTGCTGCTACCTCTTCCTTAGAGAATTCAAGAGGGATATTATTACTCTGTTTCCTGAACATTTTATTATTGCTCATGGGCAGCAGTGACCCAAAATAACTTAAGAACCACACCCATGATATCGGTATAATTTTAAAGTTTAAATCAGTTTGGCTATCTTTCCTGGTATTTCAAATTTAAACATGAAATTGAAAATGAGATGCAATACAATGTAGGGTTTGACCTTCAAAGAACATTTTTAGTTCTGGTTCAGTGCCTCATTGGTAATTTTAAACACACGCCTTGTTGTTCAGTTAAACCTACAAACACACACCCTGGGAAGAGAGTGGACCAGAACAAATTAGAACCCCTGTGCCTTTCCCTTTCCTTCCAACAATGTTCCCAAGTTAAGATGCTATAAGAGACTGAGGGGCTCTGTGCAGTATGAATGCAGATGTACCCAAGAGCAAAAGACCCCTGCTCAGTCTACCATAACCTGAACTTGGCAGGCTCACTGAGGCATGGAGGATTATGCAGTTTAAATTGGATGAGAATGGTGATGGCTGTTTAAAAAAGTAACATCCACAGCGATTAAAAAAAAAAACACAACAAAAATAAAGATTCCTCTCACTAATCATAAGGCAATATTCAATATCATTTTTCTTGTCTAAACCAAAGATTTCTTAGATTCAAACAGCTTTAAGTGAATCTGCTAATCCTGAGTTTCTGTAACTGTTCAAATTCGGACTTGTGGCCTTCAAATCCTAAAAGCACAGAAAGTTCAGAAACATCTGGATTCCTCTGTTTTTGATGTCCCTTTAAATTGAGGTATACAGATCCAGAATCATTTAGCAGTTAGACAGTGGAGATACACTGATCTTATTTAAGGTAGATGACACCTTCCCAGGAGAAAGATGTTTATACAATGAATTCTTGGCACAATCAAATAGGATCACCACTCATCAGAGTGATAGGAGTTTGCAGGGGAGAAATGCAGCTCACAATCTATGGCAGACTCAGAAAGCAGCAGAATATCAACGCAGCTCTACAAGAGCACATTTAATCTGTTTCTAGCCTAAGATGAACAGCATGGGTATTTTGGCTTGAAAATCATGAATGCTTGCAAGCACTTAAAAATGGGTTGGAAAAGAACCTACCAGCCTCTTTCCAGCTTGCAGGCTACATTTTATAAGGTAGTCAGAGGAGAAAGGAACCATCTCTGATTCCAGCTCAAGGAACTTTGCAGTAAGCCTCATCTACAGAGTAAGAATGTAGAATAGTATCCCTTTCCCAAAGAACTCGTTTACTCTCTTCCATGAAGCTTTACAAATATGAAAGACATGTTGGTACACCCAGAGTGGTCTCTCAAGGATTTGTGTTACTAGCTAGAGCTAGATCATTGATGCCATTTCCTAGCACTCAGGTTAATTTCAGCTTATAGGTAATTTTTTATAATGCTACTGAAAAATAGAGAAAACACCTCATTTCTCAGACTGTAAAATGATAACATTTCGTATAGCAGAGGAACATGTCACATCTTTGGGCTAGCTGTCACAATTCAAGTTAATGGACCAAGCAAGAAATATATTCTAGTCACCAACTATATATTAAATGTTCCCATACCTTCACCAAAATGAAATAACAAAACGACAATTTGACTAGATATTGATGAATCTAAACATAGTACTTGCCTTCACTAATTCACTGAGCAGATATATATTGGATATACTATACACCTGAGGATGTTCTTGTTGCTGGGTTTTATAGTGACTCCAACATGAGAGCCAGAGCCTTTGCTTAACTTTCTTGACAATGATACAAAATGCACATGCTTTAGCTTTATGGTCCATTGAAAATTTGTGTCAGAACCTATGCCAAGCTGTCATATATTTAGTTCTTGTTTAGTTCTGAGTTAAATGGTATTAGCCCAATTTTGCATGCAAACCAAGTGAGATTCACTGAGGTACAGCAATCTGGATCAATGAGACAAGCAAGAGATAGGATTTGAACCTATGTCCATTTGGATGCAAAGATAATGTTCTTTCTTTGGGAAACATTTTAAGAATGATATACTTAATTTCAGGTATTATTTTTAAATATATCTATGAGGGATAAGAATTTTTAAGATTATTTTTACCAGACACATTTTTTGGAAAACCAACAAAGGCCTGCTAGCATAGAAAGTATATCCCAGTGCATCTGAGCAAGGCTTTAGCCAGGATTCTGTTGCCATAGAGCTGAGACCTGGGCAGCAGTGTTTGTGCTGCACCTGGTCCTGGACCTGTAGCTCCGGGATGGATGTGATACAGCGGGCAGCTGAGCTGCAGTTAGCTCCTGAATCAATGCCAGAACTCAAGGACTTACCAGATGGCTGAAATGGAATGTGTTTATTTGATATCTTCATTCAGTTTTCTTCTAACTGAGGCATAATAGGGTTAAATAATAATTTTATGGTATGCATTAGAATGTCTTAGAGAAACATGCCTAAATACATAGATATACGACAGATACAGCTAGATGATAGATGATGGATGGATAGTTACATGATAGATATAGAGAGTTGGTAAATATAGATAGGTGACAGATGATTATAGGTAGATTATGTAGATAGATAAATGATAGATAGGTAGATAGATAGACAGACAGATAATAAGGAATTGCTTTATTTAAATATGTTTGCTGATCAGTCTCTAGTTTCTACAAGACCTGCAGATGCAACACTAGAGAAATGATAGTTTAGGATTTGCTTCAGTCCAGAAGATGAAAAAAGGGAGATTTGTTTCTTCAATTTAAGTCTAAAGGCAAGAAATAGCTAATATAGCTAACTGAATTGGAATTGAAGGCAAGCAACCAGAAGTATTTACACCAAAAGAATAGAGGTAAGAATGTTGGCCCTTCTGTTTTCTGAAGTTTTTCCACAGGTTAGGTGATGCCCAATAAAATAAGGGAGAACATGATGATTTATTTGTTTGAATATTAATATCATCAAAAGCTGACCTTTCTGAAATATTCAAAATCATATTAGATTAAATGTGTGGTAACCCCAGACATATAACTCCATACCATAAATACAAAAGGTGATACATCATTGAAAGAATAGAATAGCCACAAGAAAGACATGGGTCTTTGATCTCAACTCTCACATTCTTTCCTTACATATACTGACTTCATATGTCTTCCATCATATTGATTATAACTGGTCCTCAATATGCACTCAATAAACCACTATATTCAAGTTACTAGTGGAAATCAAGGAGTGGGAAAACAGCACATATAATTTGTTTATAGCTGTTTGATTGATGCTTTCAATATACATATATTCTAATTATGCTCTGTAGACTACTTGAGTCAGAGGGGGGAAAGTCAATTAAAAATAGTATTTTAAAATTCCTCTTCCTAATCTTGTTCACCTTATCCTGTTCTTTATGGTGTTTGTGAGTCTGGGCATTTATAGTTAAAAAATAAAATCAACTTTTACTGTTCACTGCAATGTTTAATAAATCAATACGATATTCAAGATTTACTATGACCATTTGGTAATAAAATGTGTAAGGTTCAGCAATGTCTAAGAACTTTTCTGATAAAATATTTCGGAACTTATCATTAATGTTTTACTAAATAGTCACAATGTCAAAGATCCCTCTAAATTCCTGTGTTAGTACCCGTAGATCAGTATTGCCTATGACCCTAGTCAGAGTGGTTTCTTGTTGAAGCAGGCAGTCATCAATAAAGACACCCATAAATAGCAAAGTGTGGAGAGTAGGTGATGGTGCAGCATTAGGCTCTTTAGGGATATCTGATATACACCCTTCAAGACTCAGGGAACAATTGGAACAGGAAACAGAAGTAATGTAATAGTTGAGGATGGGGAGATAAGCAGCCAAAAAGACATTTTCTAGAGATGCACAGCTATTGTACTCATCAACTCATTGCTGCTGAGATATCTGTGCATGACTTCCATAGGATCTGACCCATCAAAATTTCATCATGGATAGAAGATGGGCCTTGTCCCCAGAAGGATTAGCAATTAAGGCTAGATAGGAGGCACATGTCACTTTTTTCAGTTGTTTAACCATAGGTGAATTGCCCTTGCTTCATTGAATAACATTGTGGGACAATGACCAGAAAAAGATGTGAAAGTAGGAGACAGATTCATTAAAAAGAATGGTACCATTGGGAGGGTTCAGGAGGCTGAAGGAGAAGAAAGAGAGTTGAAAATGTCTAACAGTTGTGATATAAATTCATGAAACTGTCAAACAATTTTAAAAATTGAAAGTAAAATTAAGTCAATCTGGTATTAGAAAACAAGCCTAAATAAACAATGAAAAATATTGTTTCTATATTGATACAGAAAATACCATGTCTAACAAATTGTTGAGAAACACACTGGAACACATAAAATTAACCATTTCAGTTTTCTCTACCAAATTTTAGGTGATAAAGGATATATTTAAAATTTTAAATTATTTGCTTTAGACTTTCTCTTACACATTTGTCTAGATGTGGTTCATAGGAACATTTGTTTAGAGTCAAAGGATCTGATGATGTGGACATTTGATGCTTCAAAAGCTTTTATCTCTTTATATATCTGGAAACAGAATCTGAGATTTTTCTCAGGGGGAAGGGCATCTTTCCCCTTAGTCCATCTGGTTGTTCTCTATACTGGTAGCATCCATGATCCATGATACAAATTCATGGATAGAAATACAACTCTATCACAATGAATTTAACCCAGTCTTAAGACTTTTAGTAGGACTTGATAATACTGGCACTTGGGCCTTTGACAGACAATGTCTACCTGAGAGTCAGATCAACTGAAGCATCGAGTGAATTGAGAGAATCAAGGTAGTTCCTTGTGACACAGATTAGAACCTGAAGGATGTTAAACTATCTCATTTTTAGATTCATGTTACAATAAATTTCCTAATCCTCCACCACTTCTTCCTCATCTTCACTTCGTCTTGTCATTATTATGTAGTCTTCATGTTCATCTACCCCTCTTTCTATTCCTTCTGTTTTTTTCTATTCTTCCTTCTTAATCTTCAGATGCTTTTTGGTTTAATTTGTTTAATATTTCTTTGTGTTAACTTATAAGCAAAGTAGTGCTAGCTTGATATTGCAATTTAATGAACTATTTATCTTACAATTTTGAAATTCTTACAGTGTTTTAGAGTGTGTAGTGATTCTCAAGGTCATTGAGTGCAGAAGTGGATGACTCCATTTATAATGGTTTATGCATTTAACAGTTTTATTATCTGAAGGTCTAATATAAGCAAAAGTTTTAGCATAGATGAGCTGTGATTAAATGCATTATCATTAGCTTTGTTTAACCTCTTGTTATTAAGTAAAACAGACATTAATTTGTTAATTTGTTTCTGGTGTTATCTATAACAAGTGTTGTCTTTAGTGCCCCCATATTACTGAAAAAGATTTTGACATTCTCAACTATATCTTAGGTTCATAAGGGTTGCATTTTAAACAATTTTAGCAGGAACTCAGGTCCTGAAAACCATTTTCTGTGCTGATATTTTTATAAGACAGAGAATAATACAAAATTTTGATCACTTGACTGTTGTATTAGAAGGGTTTATTAAGGTGTATTAAGATATGCTTAATTCACAAGGTACATAGGTATTTTATATTTAATTATGAAATCAGCTAAACATGCTTTCATCTCTAAAATCTACGAGGAACTTTACCTGTGTCAGTGAGAGAACACATGGACTGCTCCAAGCATTACCTTTGGTGCCAGATGTATTTAACTTGAGATTGTGGCTTGAAGGCTGTGATAAGAAGTACTGGGAGGGGATATTGTAGGAGAGAACACCATAATCAATTGGCAGAGGCTGTCTCAGGTGAAGAGATGGACAAGAAACAGTAAGGGATATTGAAAAATCTATGAACATGCGATGCAAAAAACAAAGATTAACCAGTTGAACTGAAGCTAATTTCCAAGGACATTTATTATAAACAGTTTTAAAAAGTTTATAAAGCAACAAGTCAGCAATCCTTTCTTTTAACAGTAAGGCTGTAAAACAAACTTTCTGTGCCAGAGAGATGACAGTCTGGATTCAAATAGTTGAGGATTGCTTTCACACCCTGTTACAAACTGCTTTGGATTATACAATAGTGCTGAGCACAGAACATAGCAAGTAGGAAAAATGATTACAGCATTGGATTTCAAGACCCAATTCAGTTCTTCCTAGCTGTGTATTCTTTTTCATTTTTTGGTGTTTTTTGTTTGTATTAAGAGTGGATTCAGCAATCCAGTAGGAAAAATGGGTTCCAAAATCAGACAACAGAGCTGAGCCCTACTCCTACCTGTTAGTAGTCCCACAAGAAGATGAAGTTAGACAACTATAACATATATGCAGAGCTTTAGTCCTGTGCAGGCTCCCTGGTTTTTGGTTCAGTCTCTTTGAGCCCCATATGAGCCCAGGTTAGTTGGTCTGTGTGTTTTCTTGTGGTACCCTTGACACCAGTGGGTCCTACCATCCTTCCTTCCCCTCTTCCACAGGATTGCCTGAGATTGGCCTATTGTTTGCTTATGGGTCTCTGTATCTGTTTCTATAAGCTGCTGGGTAAAGGATCTATAATGACAGTTGGTCTAGGCACCAATATATGAATATAGCAGAATATCATTGTGAATAATTTCATTGACTTTTTGCCAATCCTGCTTGGTTCTATGGTAGGTATGTGGGTATCCTGCCTGTGGGTCCTGGCCCAAAGTGGTGAACTCCCTCTCAGGGTATGTGTCTCCATCTGTGCCAGTCATCAGTTGGTCATTCCCACAATTTCTGTGCCATCTTTCCTCCAGCACATCTTGCAAGCAGGGCAAGTCGTAAGTTGAAGGGTTTGTGGCTGGGATGATGTCCCAGTCCCTCCACTGGAAGTCTTGTCTGATTACAGGAGCTGTCCTGTCCCATATCCCCTATTGCTGGGATTCTTAGCTCGGGTCACTCTTATAGATTCCTGAGAGATTCCTCCAGGTTTCAATCTCTTCCCACAGATGCCCTGAGATTCTAGTTGTCTCCCCCTCTATAGTCCCTACATGTGATCCCTCCTGTTCCTACATCCATTACCCCTTCCAAGCCCCTCCCCACATCCACTGGCAATATCCACTTTCTCTTCACAATGAGATTTATGCATCCCCAAAACCCCCTTGAGAATTCCTTGTTACTTAGCTTCTTGAGGTCTCTAGGTTATAGCCCCAATTCAGCTCTTGCTAGCCATGTCTTCCTAAGAAAATTATTTTTCCTTTCAGTTTATTTTCATTAATGATGATTTTGATAATATGTTATTCACAAGGTTTTGAATTTCATTTCAGGTAATTCAAATGAATTAATGAAGCAATATTTTTTGAAGCACTTAGAAAACTCTTTGTAACATCATAGGCATGTAGTAAATGAAAAACAATGATAACCACAGTAGTATTAGTAATGTGGTTTCATTTAACACTTAAATTAGTACTAGTGATTTGTTTAGAATTTCAGATACAGAGCACTCATAGTATAGAGGTGATACATGTGACTTCATAAATTCCCATCATTCAAAAGACAAAACAAATGAATGTTTCTAGCATCCTACCCCTTTGCTTTAAAGACATTCAGTGAGTGTTGTTAGGAGTAAGGGCAAATGTTTCCACCAGAGAACAAAGGATCAGAATTTAAACACTAGTTTGATTCTTATTAAATCTTTTCTTACTGGCAGTGATGATTATAACACTTAGTTTGTATGTTTGTGGCAGTTAATATGCACTAACACATGTGTGTGTGTCACACACAAGTATATATATATGACATCTATGTGTTAATTCATATTTTGTGTGTGTGTGTGTTCATTGTTTTGCAAGACAGGGTTTCTCTGTAGCTTTGAAGTCTCTCCTGGAACTATCTCTGTAGACCAGGCTAGACTGAAACTCACAGTTATCTGCCTGTCTCTGCCTCCCAAGTGCTGAGATTAAACACGTGCACCACCACTGCCTGGCAACATGGATGCCATTTAGAGGAATCTTGATTCTATGTGAATTTCCAGTAAATGTTGTTATTAATAGTTACAAAACTTGTATTTGACATGTAACTACTCTGAGCATGAGTCCCACAGATGCTTAGTATCAGTATTCCAAACCCACACATAATTCTGATCTTACACAATTCTTGCAACAATCTTTTTCGGATGCACATCACTTCTGAATGAAACTGTAATCATTGTATATATGGTGTAGATAAGAGACTCAAAATCTGAGTTCTAAATAAATCATTAGATCTAAATTTCCCAATGACATGTGGTTTTACTGGATTACAGTTATAACTCTAATGTTCATGACAAGGATTATTATATGTCTTCCTGGGAAATGATGATGCAAGATTCTTACTCAAATATATTTGATTCCAAAATCTATTTCTCATATCTATTATGGTCATTGATTTGAGAATAATCGGTGTTTATTTACACCTAGAACAAACAATGTCACTGGATTGGAACAGCCTTTTACTATGAATATAATAGCAAAAAGAGGCATTTTCATACACACATCCCATCTTCAGTTGTTTTGTTTGTGCAACTTTTTAACTTACATCCATGGTGCAAGATGTTATACACAGAAATCACTGGATAGAATAGCTCTGTGGGTAGAAGAGAAAGGAGGGTGTCGTTTTACTTTCCTTTCCTATATAGCCTGAGAAAAATAGATATGAGATGGACTTTAAGGGACTGAGGAGAGATACCTTAAGAATCTTAAGATCATTTAGTACTAGAAGTAACATGACCCACAGTGTTAGAACTGACAGGCAGAACTATAGAGATTATTTGATCCTGCTCCTTTATTTATAGATTATATAAAATTTATGTTACTCCTCACAGAGTAAGTGACTTATAGCATAAACATATAATCCTCATGGTTTCTGTATGCCAGACATTCATAAAGCAGTGTCTAGATTCTTCACTTGTGGTACCATTATCTTGAAATTAAGATTTCAATTAGAACTATTTTCATGTGATGATTGTTGTTATCTTCTTTGATGGTTGTTGGTAAAATTCCTTGTGTTTGTCTGTATGGTTGTAGAAACGAGGTTTCATTTCCCTGCCCACTATCTGCTAGAGATACATGCCAATATCTAGGTGTCCCTCAAAGTCCCTTGTAGACTTCATAGTCAGTTCAAAATCTAGATGGCTGCTCACTAATTAGCTGGAGTGGATAACTCAGGCCTCCTCTTCTGCAAGCATCCTGAGAAAACATTTTGATTTTAAAGTTGTCGTGCATTAGGTGTCCCAGCCTTTCACCACACAAATGAGCAATCACAATGCAGGCATCTTATTATGTATAAAGATTGAAGCCATACTGCTAAGAGAGGGGATTATGTAAGATCAGTCGTCAGTAGAAGTCATTGTAAAATTCCGCCAATTATAAAGGTTGAGAACGCTGCCAGAAATTACAGACAGAGTTAACTTTTCTAGTGCATTGTTTAACAGAGGAAGAATTCTATGTCTGCTGTTCACTTGGCTCATAGTTAATTTCTTTACTGGTAACAGTACTACTTCTACATCCTCTAAGTCAGATGATTTATTAAAACCCAATTACCTGATTTAGCAAGATCTGCTGGGATATGCTTAGTAACAACTTATACAAGTTCAAGTAAAACCAATAGCAAAGCCATTATGACTTTGAAAATATCTGGATCATTATACCTATATGAATCATGAATAATAAAATCCAGGACATAGATATTGGAGTTAAAGCTGAAGACCAGAGAAGCAAAGCAACCAGTCATTAGAGAGTTCTCACTTCTACCAATGTTCAGACTAAAGAGGTGATCATGTCCTCTGATTGCATCTGCAAACTTCACTACTCCTCAAACTGCCTAGGTCTCCTCCTCTCCTATTCCTCTTGGTCTAGCCATATCATTCCTACCTCCACATCCCTAGTGCTGGGATTAAAGGTGTGAGCTGTTTCTCTTTTAGACTGATTCCCTCTCATGTAGGCCTGGGTGGGCTTGAACTCAGAGACATCCATCTGCCTCAGTCTACTGAGTACTGGGATTAAAAGTGTGCATCATCACGGCTTTACTTCTATAAGTATGACTAGCTTTGCATTCAGATATTCAGGAAACCTTTTTGTTAGATCATAAACAAAATATCACCACACCTTCTTCCTCCATTCCCAGTAAAATTTTCTGTAGTAGCAAAAATGATTGAAAGAATTCCAGGATTGGTTATTAGCTACTAATTGTGCCTATTATGAAAATTTAAATTTATTAATTAATTTATTTTTGTTCTTTTTTATATTAGTTCAAATTAGGAATAAGCTTTTTTCACATGTCAATCCCTTCTCCCTCTCCCTCCCTCTGACAGACCCCTCACCCCACCCACCCTCCACTCCCCAGGCTGGGTAGGGCCCTCAACAGGTGCTCCCCAAAGTCCACCACATCATCCTAGGCCTGGCCTAGGCCCTCCCCCTTTTGTTCAGTTCGAGAGTGCATCCATTCACATGGGATGGGCACTCAAAGTCCCTTCTTACATCAGGAAAAAATACTAATCCACTACCAGAGGCCTCCTCATTGGCATCCATGTTCAGGGGTCTGGATCAGTCCTATACTGGCCTCCCAGACAGCAGTCTGGGGTCTATGTGCACCCCCTTGTTCAGGTCAGCTGTTTCTGTGGGTTTCACCAGCCTGGTACTGACTCCTTTGATCTCCATTCCTCCCTCTGCATCTAAGTTCCAGAGTTTAGTTCTGTGTATATCTGCGGGTGTCTGCCTCTGCTTTCATCAGCCACTGGATGTGGGCTCTTGGACGGCATAAAAGGTAGTCATCAGTCTCATTATAGGGGAAGGGCCTTTAGGTTATCCTCTCCACCATTGCCTAGATTGTCAGCTTGTGTCATCCTTGTAGGTCTCTGGAAATCTCCCTAATACCAGATCTCTCCTCCGACCTATAATACCTCCCTCTAATATGGTATCTCTCCTCCATTCTTCCCCCAACTCAATATTTCTGCTCCTTCATTTCCTCCTTTCTTCTCCTCTTCTCCTCCTCTCATTCTGGCAGCTCCCTCTTCTCTACCTTCATGCTCCCAATTAGCTCAGGAGTTCCTGCACCTTCCCATTCCTGGGGTCCATGCAATCATGTTCATAGCAGCATTGTTTGTAATAGCCAGAACGTGGAAGCAACCTGGATGCCCCTCAACTGAAAAATGGATAGAGAAAATGTGGTACATTTATACAATGGAGTACTACTCAGCAGAAAAAAAGTAATGGAATCTTGAAATTCACAGGCAAGTGGATGGAACTAGAAGAAACCATCCTGAGTGAGGTAACCCAGTCGCAAAATGACAAACATGGTATGTACTCTCACTCATATATGAATTTTAGACCTAGAGCAAAGTATTACCAGCCTACAATCCTCTTCACCAAAGAAACTAGGAAACAAGAACCGACTCTAAAGGAATGTATTAATTTTAATTGCATTTATTTCATTATCATTAGTGTGTGTGTGTGTGTGTGTGTGTGTGTGTGTGTTTGTAGAACAAAAATGTGTGGAGGTCACAGCACAATTTTCACAGTCAGTTCTCTATTTCCAGTGTATGGATTCTAAGGACCTAACTCAGATTGTCAAGCTTCATGGCAAGCCTCTTTACCTACAGAACGTTTTGCTGGCTTTGCTATTTCATTTTATGGAACTACTAAATGAAGATTTGATCAATATTCTAGAACTTATTGATCAGATGTATCTGTATCTAGACCTTTTCTAAAACAATCACAGTCAGGTGGTGTGACATGCTGGCCTTGTGAATATTCCTGAGACTCAGGGGAAGGAGTAACACCTCTAGAGATATATGTAGTGATAAATTTAGAAATGAGGTTTCCCAAAATGGAAAAGGGGTCCTTTTACAAAATGAAGTCAATGGCCTTGAGGCAGGAAAAAGCTAAAAATAACCTATGTGGTGCTCCCTCTGGTGGATCACCACAGAGAGAGACTGCGAGAGGGGGAGACAGAGATGGACAGACAGAGACAAGGGAAGAGCTAAGAGGGAAAAGGTTGCAATTGGTTAAACTACAACAACAGAAGAATAAAGAGAGGACCATTGCATTGTCTTTAGTGAATACCCAGGTCAAGGGCGGGTCCCTCATTACAATGTGCTCTGGAACTCATTCACCAGACTTAAACTGGTGTTTTCAGCCATGTAAGTGGGGCTACTTGCTGTATTCACCTCCTCTTTGAATTGCTCCAGAAAAGTAATGTTTCCAAAAGCAAAGTATAAATAATGTGAGATTTTAAATGTCCATACTTGCTGAATTATTGATGAAAGTTGGGGTATTAAGACAGTTTCCAATAAGGATATTCCTTGAGTGCCCATCAACATGATCATATACTCAAGCTTCTTTTATTTTAGAATTTTATATTACCAGGACAAAGGGCTAGGTGGGCTGCTCGTTAGGGAAGACAGAAGTTTAGCATCATGAGATGGGGAGAGGAGAGAGGGAATGGGGGTAGTCATGTGTAGCAAAACTATGATACATGCATTCCTGAACAACAACATCCATTATTTCGTATTGAAAAATGTGACAGGAAACTAATCCAAGTGAAACTCCTCTTCAGGAAAACAGTATGTGACAGCAAAACTCTAGAATATGAGTATGTGTTTTCTGATTATTTGGAAAACTTCAAACAATATTGACATATGCAAATATCCCTTATTAAAAGCAAGGGGTATTATAGAAATAGACGACATAGTATATATAAGGACTCAATGGATTGGAAAGATCTTCTGTGTATTAAATAAATATGCACGAGGCTCCTTCCATGTGAAATGGCAAGTAGCATGTTACCTTATTTTTAGTTTCTATGGTAGGTTGCTCCACATTTGAATTCTGCTTCTGTTATATAATTCTGACCAATTTTATTGTTTTCTGCACTAGAAAATGTGGTGATGACCAAAACAGCAATAGTCACATCACAGACGGATTTGATGGGTTGAATTAATTAGTGTTTGTGAAGGTCAGGGAGAAGCTCTTGGTGTGCTTTTGTCTTTGTATGCTCCACTTTCATTATGAATCTATTTTTATGCCATTGAGTTCAGTTTAGGAAATATACATTACATGAATAATGTCATTGATAATTATTTAATTACAATTATAATGAAGGAGACATTAAGGGTTGGGAAGAGTCAATACCCTCTGTCTGGGGCCATGGAGTGATATTTACAATGATACTTGAAAGGTGAGAAGGATATGGATGAAACAGAAAGCACACATATAAGATTACAGGCAAATGAGATAAATTATAAGCCCTGAAATGGACCAGGGTGGTTGGAGTTGAGAGGTTGGTAAATCATCTTAGAAAAATAGAAAGTTGAGTGAGATTATGTGCAGCCTTACATATTGCATGTTAAATCCTTCTGTATCCTAGTTGGAGCAGCAGAAAAGATGGCATGTGAACTACATATTTAAGAAACTATGATATGTCTTCATGGAGCTGTAGCTGTGCTGGGAGCAAAGACAGTGATATTAGAGGTACCAGCATGATTATTATGCACAGTCAGAAGCTCATAACTGACCATCAGTGAGCAGTTTATTTCTGCTGTCAGAAGCAAAATATGGTGATAACTAGGTATAAAAAGAATGGAAATAATACAGGGGCCAGATAAAGGAGGACATGGAAGTCTGAGTTTATCAGTTCTGACTTTATTGGGCAGTTCAAAATCCACGAGGTTTTACATAAATACTATAATGGATAGGAATTTCATTTTAAATACCCTGTGTCCAGAAGATTTAGATGAGATGAGGGTCAGAAGGGGAAATCTGGGGAGGTTAAGTACAGAAACAGAGGACACCTGAGATACATATTTTGTTCAGTGAACAGGTGTTCATTTAAACTTCAATGAGGACTGGCAAGACTTAAATTCTTCTAACCTGTACAGATTAATAAATACTAGTTCCAGGCTGGCAAGATAGCTCAGTGGTCAAAACGCTTGCCTAGCAAGCATGAGATTAATAGTTCAGATTCCCAGAAACTTTGTTAAAGCCAGGAATGCAATGCTCCACCTGTAACTCCAGAGCTCAGAGGTGAATACATGGAATCCCCAGACCAAGGTGGCTAGCAAGAGTAGGTGCATCTGCATCAGTGAGCTCAGAGTTCAGCAGAAATAATGTAGAAATTGATGGATGACATCATGTGATGTCAGGTTTATGCTTTGCACAAGCCTACACACATATGAAGGCGAACCACACTTATATGTAGAAGCCCAAACATAGGAACATAGGATCACACATACAGACATACAAACACATTGGAAAATGCAATGTCTAATTGGGTCAAAATGCTTACAGCTGCTGATCTTAAATACTTGAGTTCAATCCCATGAGCCCACATGTTGAAAGGAGAGTAACTGTCACCCATGAATTGTACATACACACACACACACACAGTCACAAGCACACACACAGTCACAAGCACACAGATGTATGCTCTCCACATACAAAAATAAATAAGTACATGTAAAACTAAGAAATACAAGTTTCTTCTCTTTCAACTGCCTTTAAGACATAATAAAAAACCAGGTCTTGCTGTTTTACACCAGACCTGCAATATGCTAGATCAGATAGAGAAACAAAGTTTCCTTATGAACTTTTCCAGAATTTTCTAAGGCTTCTGGAGGTCACAACTATATCCCTTGATGCATTATGATTATTTGGTCCAAGTTTGGCCATGCAATGGGCTTTAGACTGCTGATAGACAGAAGTCAGGTAACCACTCATCTTTGAGTCTTTCATACAATGTCACTTTCAGCAGGCCCTCAAGAAATTCAGGTTTCTTCCTACAGATGTTCAGCCCAGTTTGAACCCAAAGCACCTCAGATTAAGGGATTTTTTTAACCCCACTGAGGTCAGACAGCTATGGTGAATTTAAAAGCCTTGGAGGTAGCAGCAGGTGGCTCAAAGTCCTGTACATACAGGGAAAAAAATCTTGTCATTATTTGAGTTGAGAGAAGCAGGTCATTTACTTTATCCTGAAAACTTATTGTACACTTAGTATTTCAGAAATCAAAAGATTTTTTTCATATTTGTTTTCTCTTTTCATTTAGGTGAAGCAACTCTTACAAGTGAGGGCTGGTGGGAAAGAAGTTTCCAGCATACCCAGGGACAGACATCTGTGAATGCAACTGACAACAAGGGATTTAGAAAAGTCTTATCAAAAGTTCAGAGCATTTTCATAAATAGTTTTTTTTCTCCCCCACAACACTCAGAGCCAGTAGAAATTGTGACAATCTCAAAATAAGCTTAGATTTACAAGCATTATCTTACCCATCACAATAGGAATGAGATGGTGCATAATTCCATCTTCTGAGTAAGCGTCCTTGATCAAGGTCTTTTTTAAAAGAATCACCTCAAGGCCCACAGATAGTAAGTTCTCACTCTAGTCTACCTTAATTTGTTGGAAACTCCTCCCTCATGCAAGCTTTTTGTAAATTCCGTGGAAATAGCAAGCAGCTGCTCACCAACACCCACCCCAAAGAAAGAACAAGACATTTCTCACATATCTCAAGCTTCCTTAAATGTTCTTTCTTTGGCAAAGAAAAAAAAGAAGTATATTTTTGGCCTCTAAACCTTTTCCCACCAGTGTGTATTTCTGCAGAAATGTGATCCATATGGTTCTGATTGCTTTCTCCATAAGTCATTAGGAATGCTTTGCACTAGGAACTTTCCTGATGACCAAGAACTCTTTGGAGACAGTTTTAAATGGCTCTCTCAGCCTTGCCTCATAGAAATGGGGCAGCTAAACAGAGCCAAATGCAAATGAGCCAAGGTTGAGGTTTTATCCAAAACTTAGAAGCAGTGATGTTCTCTTGAGCACTATATGTCTTCACATCCTCCTCCAGGGACAGCTTCTATGAAATTCTTCATTGGCACATATCAGACAGGATTCTACGTATTTAGGTTTGTATTTATGTCAGGTACACAGTGTTCCATTAAATTACAAGATCATCCAGTCATCCCAGGGTTCCCCCATTATTTTCTGGAGACACAATAAATGTTTTAAAGTTTGGCATTATTGTTGAATTCTGGGGTTCATCAAATCATGGTGGCATGCATCTAGGTATGATACTCACGTGTCAAGGGGCTTAGTATCCTGTATATAAAATGGGTTAGTATTATTTGTTTCATATCATTCTGCATTTTTCTTTTTGAGACAGTGTGTCATATATCCCAGTCTGGTCTCAATGTCACTATAACCAAGAATGGCTTTGTGCTTCCAATTTTTATATCTTCAACTCCCCAGCACTGGTATTTTAGGCACATGCTACCACACCTTTGTGCATGTGAGAAAAGCAACTGAATTATGACCTCGGCTTGTCACATAGCATTTGGAGACTTATAAAGGAAATATTTTAAATGAAAGTCAGTACCTGGTAAAACTTCAACTATTTTCCCCCTTTCTCTTTCTCTCTATATCATAGCATTTGAAACTAGAAAATGTTGTATGAGTCTGAGTGAAATATTGAAAAACTGAAAGACATTTCATGTTATTAAGTGTCCTATTTGGCTGCATCGTACCACAAGCAACTAATTATGAGTGAAGGGGTAGGAAGAGGAATGAGTCTGTATCATGGTCTTCTTCTGACGAGGTTGTTTTGTGCTCATTCTGGACTGCATCACCAGCTGTTGCTGGGTTTTTGAAGGAGGCTGCTCCCAACTGGGGGTGACAGAGAAAACAGAGAATGGGTAAAAAGTAGGAAGGAGTATGGTATAGATAGAAAGTAAGAGGAGGCTAGATAAAGATCTGAGGAAAAGATAAGTGATAACCAGAACGCAATGCTAATATAAAAGAGGGAAGCAGGTGTGTGCTCAGTGTATTTCTTAATTGTAATCATTTCAAGAACCACTGATGAGGATCTCAACTCAAGCCAGAAGCCAAGGGAAGAACAAAAGTGTTGCCCAAGAAAAAGAGAAATTTCCATCAGTAAGAGAAAGCACCCATCTGGTCAGTGGCCAGAGAGCTGTCCGTGGTACTGATTTACTCTCATTTCCATTGCAGAGGAGAGGGTCATGGGTTCTGTTGTTCTCTCCCCCCACCACCTTACACTCCATATAATTATGTTTGTCTTGAACTCTTTTCCTTCTATTTTGCCACCTTCTTTGTCAATTATGACAGTTTTTTTCAAATTTCTAGTCTGGCAATCAAGTATTTTTCTTTCATTTTGCTTCAAAACTCCTCTTCATTTACTGTTTTCTGGGTTATAATATTTTATACTTCCTGCCTCTCTCTCTCGTCACCTTTTTGAGTAAAACATCAATAATGTTAGGAATCTCAGCAATGCATAATAGGCATTGTGCATTAATTACATATGAGGGATCATTCTCACTATATATACATAAGCGTAATCATATATACACATGCATTCTCTATTATACATATACATTCATACATATATTTATTTCACTTGCAATTTCACAGCAATCCTATCATAGGGTAAATGATATCATCTTATTAAACAAGTGAGAATGTGTAGACTAAGCAAACTTAGCCAATATCACACACAGACAGAATTCCAGTTCACACCCAGCACTTGCACTTTTTACTGAATCTGGATTTCTTTACAATGTCCAACACTTTTCTTATGGCTTCCTGCTTCTCCCTCTGATAGTTTCACCCAAGCTTCCCCTCGTGGTCAAATCTCCAAGGGTCTATGAATCTGATATTCCTGTGTGATATGAGCCTTGAGTGAAAAGCAAAACACACAGAATGCATACTCTGGGGATTTAGACCGTGCAAAGGCCGTCTGTTTTGCTTCAGGGAGAGGTTCTACCTGCACCGCAGGCTGAATTCGGAGTATTCCTGCTTTGTATATTCCTGTCTTAGACTCGCTACCCTGGCATTTTCCCTGTCTCTGTTGGTCCCTAGAGAACTTTGCGTTCTCTTCTGATTCTCACTCAGCCATCCTTCCCACGTATGGAAGAGCATGCATGCTTAATTCTGAGAGGTTAAGTAGGCTCTTGCTTACACAGAAAAACCATCTCTAATAGTGACAGAGAAACACAGAGACACAGCGGGACTCAGACGTGCGTCACCCCAGACAAAACCCACACTCAGGTATGTACATGCAGTCACGCTAATTTCCTGCATAATCAGAAACACCCAGACGCTCACGCATCACTCAGCTACAGACCCGTTTCAGCTAGAATTCAGGATTTGCGCACACAAGGTCCCTTTTGGTGCTCCTATACAAAGACTTGCCGCTCTGTCCCCAGACCCTGAGACTTCCCCAGTGGCTAAACCTAGGCCCACCTCCGCCGCCTCTCCCTCTAGGACTCCACATTTCTCCTCTCCCTCATCTTGCTCCTCCGCCTAAAGATGTACAAAACACTCCTAAGAATCCACCCGGGCGCTAGGCTCCTCCCTCGCCACCCCCAGGCAGCCGCTCCCCCATTCATTTTGCTCCGTCGCCGACGAAGTCCCTCCCCCTGCCTAGCCCGGCCTCCGCTGTTCCCCGCCCGGAGACCGCTGCGTACTTGGACTTCCCTCTCCATTCGCCAGCCGCCTCTCTCCGGGTCCCCACGGCTGCGAACTGATCTGGCGCGGGGGGGCAGGAGGAGAAGAGCTCAGGAGAAGGAGAGGGCTATAGAGCCAGAGAGCCAGAGGCAGAGGGAGTAGTGGCCGCTTTCAGGAGCCGGGATTCATGCCTGTCCTCGGGACGAGCCAAGGGGACTTTACGGCTGAGTATGAGCCAGGCTGCTAGAAGCCAGGTACCCCCACGCCTGCAGTCCCCGCGCCGTCCCCGGTATGCGAGCTGGACGCAGGGCTCTTCCAAGTTCCCACCGAGCCGAATAAAAAGCGTCCTACCGCTGCTCTCCCCCAAAGACGGACATTGACTCCAGGTAAGGCGATCTGGGCGCAGCTTCCCACAGCCCCCTGCCCTTGGAACCCGCCCCGGACCGCAGTCGGGGCGCCCCTGTAGGCGCCTCCCCTCCCCCTCTCAGCACCCTCGTCCGGCTTCCCTAGCCTCCAAGTCCTCTTCTGTTCCAGAGACTGGGGTCCCTGTAGCTTGGACTACAAGGGTTAAATGCGGGTTTTAGTAAGTGGCGTGTGTCCCCGCGCGCTCCCGACGTGTGTACCATGGTGGCAACTTGATGTGGTGCTAGTGTGTTTGCCTGTGCGGCGTCGTTTTCGTTTGATGCGTGTGGCGTCTGTGTGTGTGTGTGTGTGTGTGTGTGTGTGTGTGTGTGTGTGTGTGTGTGTGTAGATAGACCCTATAACCTACTTTCAGCGTGATGTGTATTTGTGTATGTGTGCTGGTACGTATGTGTTTGCATGTGTGCGCGTCTGTGTATTTTTAATTACGTCTCTTCAGCTTACAGGGGATGGAATGGGGTTCTTACTACAGGATCACGTAGCCACCAGGAAGCCCGCTGTGGACTTCCTCTTAGGGCTCTGGACTTGTTTGGGGGAGATGATAGGAATATAGACGGTGCCTTATTTAGCCTAGTGTGGGTACCGTTCAAGGAAAATTTCCTCTAAACCATTGGGTAGTGCTGCACACTTGAACTCACTGTTTAATGAAAAGAGACATGTCCAAAACCTGAGGCAAAGGAGATGCTGTCCCTTTAAATTCTACACTGGGCAGACTCCAGGATTCTGATGGGAATTTGGAGATGTTAGGTACTGAGTGCAAAGGAAAGGAGGAAGTCAGGGATCTCCTCATCAAGTGCATGGCAAGTCTGGGGTAGACAGATCGCCCTGTCTCCCTGTTGAAATCACAGCAGCTCCCCCCCCACACACCTTTGAAGGGGTGGTCTGGGCAAGTTTGCCTGAATTACTTCAGGGGAAAAGAGTAAGCATCTTCTGGGTATTTGCTTCTCTACCGCAATCACACAGGGTCCTAGAGAAAATATAATTTGGGGCAGTTCTGGGTTCTTTGACAGGAGACTGATAGGGTACTTTCCTTAGACGCATTCGTTTTGCTTTTTCCATCTTAGGCAAGCTCTGGAAGCCCCAGAATCTCTTCTAAAAACTGCTTTTCTATGGCTCCAGGAAGTTAGGAAGATACAGGGAGAAAGGAGAAGGATTGATATGTGTGCATGCATGGGTGTTGGTCCTCTGTATGTGTGTAAGGACCAAAGGAGACATACAGTTTGTGGGGGATTGTGGAGGGGGAATCCATGATAGAATTTTGTGGTAGTTGACTTAAACTGCTGTCTGATTTGCACCTCACAGTGTATGCTTGCCTCTAAAATACTACCAAGGGCAGGGGGCCCTCAGAAGGCTCTCTGGAAGAGCCTTTGAGTTAAAGGTCTCCTTCCTATCTCCTATACCTTTTAGGAGCTTGTGTAGGTAAATACTTTGACCACCCTGCCCAGGTACAGTTGGGCCGTGGTTCTGGAGCCAGCCATTGATTTGATTCCCGGCTGCCTCTTAAAGGCTTGCCCTACTCAGCAAAAATGCTGAGTTTTACTGCTGTTAGCATGGCTTCCAGACTAGGCAGCTGTTACTTTCTCAAGGTAAATGGCAGCCATTCTGCTTGTAAGCAGCGAAGCTAGAAGATGAGGCTGCCGTGGTGGGCTGCAGTGTCTCCAAGGGCTCACCGGAAAGGCCTCTTGGGACAGAAAGAAAATAGAAATATACCCATTTAAAATATTTATATATGCACATATATATCTTCTGAAGAGAGATAAAAGAAAATGTGTATGTTTGTAGGAACCTGCCCCAGCTGGTGGGTGACTGTTCTACCTGCAAGCACTTGCACACATACCATTCTCTGACTATGGGCTGATCTCTCAGGCTGAAGCTATGGCCATAGGGTAGACGTTACAGAACTCAGGTTAGAGCACAGCTTCCTATGCATTCGTGGGAGAAGGTACAGACAGACGAAGAGCCCTTTTTTTGATACAAGCTCTCATCTTTTTTCAATTTATAAATGATCAAAACTGGAAGGCATGTTAAAGAGCAAATAGGCAGGTCTCTGACTCAGAGAGAGGATGACAATTCCCCAATATTCACTAGCAAATTGGCATGTCCAAGACTAGAACTCAGGTTGTTTTTCTCAGCCTGATCCAAGTCTTCTTCACTCCAAGGAGTCACACCATTTCCGAATCTCACCTGTCCACCAAACTCCCACCCATGATAACTGATTTTCTTCCCTTCTGGAACTTGTTTCAGAGATGCATTTCTGACCTTCTTCAGGTGGAATCATGACCCAGGAGAAATAGTGCCTAGTGTCTCAGTCATTCTTCTTACTTCACAAAAGTGTTAAACAGTCATACACACACACACACACACACACACACACACACACACACACACACACACACACAAGAGGGTGGGCCAGGAGGGAGAGAGAGCTAAGATAAGAGAGATTTTCTTTTCAATTTCATCAAATAATTACATGCATATTGGAACACCAGACTATGTAACTGGCACATAGAGCCCAGTAGAGCATTTGAACTATATTTAAGCCTTTTATGAGGAAAATTTTGTTTTCTGAAGAGCAAAGTATATACTGAGCCATCCATGCAAATACTTCAGGAAAATGAATTTATTTACATCAATTAAAATATCACTTCTGTACATTCATGGTATAGGCACAGGAGCATATGCAAGAATGTGCAGACATTCATATACAGGTATGTACATTCAGGGCTAAAAACCCTCTTTTTCTGCTACATCCCCTCTGAAGAGATTCTTAATCTCCATAGGAAATTGATCTAGGCTGTGTAAACCCATGCCTTGTATGTGGACTTGGACTCACAAATGCAAAGGAAGGAAAACAGAAAGTCCTTAGAGTCACAGTTTCTTCAGAAGTTGAAATCAGATTCACTGAAAAAAGTGTGTTGCCAGTCTTTTAGATGTTCTTTTTGGGGTGCAGTGAAGTACTGTGAAACATGGGGATTTTAGGCCCATTTGCAATAAAGCCATTAACAGCCTCACAATCGTTGTCTTTTCTAGAGCTAGATGGCACTTTAGCTCCCAGAAGGGGGAGCTGTGACTCCATTTCAGCCAAGGAGAAAGAGCTCAGCTATTCCAAATCAGCTCTGGGGCCCCCCTGCTGAGTTGAGAAGGCCAGGCTCAGACTGCAGGGAATATATCTGTAGCAGCATAGGTGGGGACTGTAAAAATGTTCTCTCTTGTTCAGTTCAAGTGGGACATCTCTTTCTTAGTGCTTTCAAGAGAGTTTATGCTATTGATCAAAAGGTTCTGTTTCTCTGGAAGTGTCTTTGCCCCCCAAGGCCTAGCAATGTGTGAGGAAATATTTTCTGATTTGCATGTGCTTTCTCATACTGGACCCTTAGAGGAAGTCATTAGCACACATCAGGAAAACAGGACTTTACAGTTAGTCACAACATCCTCTCTTCCTGTGTCCTCTGACCTAAAATCCAAAGTTGAACAAATAAGTTAGTGAACTCTTTGTAATCATATGAACAAAAGCATAGGAAGACCAAAGATATCACACAGAATTTTTAGAACAACTCTTCCCTATTGTTTTTTATAATAATCTTTCCAATTAAAGATAATGTCTATATCATACCTTTCTCCATTCCACAAGCCATAATAACACTTTAGCATCTGGCTCAAGTAACCCTATTTTAGAAGTCTTCCCAAGAACATGTTTCAGAACCGATCTCTTTTGTCTGGGTTTTGATGTAATTTCATTGGAAACCCTATTTATTTAGTTTCTGTCTCTATTTGCTCTGTTTGTCAGCCACACAAAGACAGGTCTCTCTTGATCACATCAACATGTGTTCTTACTAGGAACATTTCTCTTTTAATGCCTAGGAATTGTCACACAGTAGTTGGTCTATCAGTGTTTGTTTTTGCATGCCATATCCAGCATCAACAGTATGTCATTTTTTCTCCTGTTTCTCTCTTTCTCTCTCTCAAACACTTTGTCCTCATTTACTCAAAGCAATGCCATTATGACTTCAAAATTACACCACATATCCCAACAACTCAGGGGTACCAGTGATGGTGTAGATGGGTAGATGAATATCTAAATTGACAACATTACTTGCTGTGCCCCAGGATCATTAGTTTTGTTCTCTCCTTTAATTACTCTTCCCATCCCATACAGAGAGGAAAGTGAAGCTCATGTTTGCCAGCTTCCTTTTAAGCAGTAGGGAAAGGATCTGAGCTTTGCTTGAGCATCTCCATTCTTTTTCTATTATACAATCAAGATCATTGGTCAACACTGAGATTTTCTTGTTCTATGGATGCTAGAAACAGCTGGAGCACACTGTTGGTTCTTTGGAGCTGATGCTATGAAACTGTTGCAGAAACTTTGGATGTAGAATAAAAACTGTGGTTTATCTGAGGAATTTTTCTGAAGAAACCTCTGAAAGTTTTTCAATAACCAAACCTTTGTCCATAGTCCAGAATCAAAATTGTTTTGGTAACAAAGACAATATGTGTCTTCCGAGTCTCAGTTTTAATACTAATGTGAGTGAGTTCATTACATCACAAAGGAGCTGGTGTTAAACGTGGATAGATTTTTGTGAATTTTTCTTATTTTGACTGTAAACCTTCCCATTATCTATCAGTATCTGCAACTGAACAAATATGATTATTTTCTAGTCATCAGGTCATACATGCTATAATTATATAAGTAAGTAAATATAATCATATCATTGAAAATATTCTTTGAGCAGAAGAGCCCATCATCGTTTGATAGTCACTTGAAAGGACCATCTCAAACTGCACAGTAGTTTATGACTTCTCTAGATCATCTCATCTTTAGGATTTCAACACAAATTTGTGAGGAGGATGTGTGTTGGGTTAGGATTGAAAGAAAGGATTTATTTATTTTCAGTGACAGTATATGTTAACAGAGTGTCGTCTGCTTGACAGATATTTCCTAGAATAGTAGCGTCCAATAGAAATTTGGAGAATAAGAAAAATGTTCTCAGTGTTGGCCAATATGGTAGTCACTGCACTCATAAATGTGCTTAAGGAATACTGGTGAAGTGAGGTGTGATTTTGGGGTAGTATTTATTGTTCTTATTTACACAGCTGTATGTGGCTGGTGGCCATTGAAATGGACAGTTCTGGTTTAGACATCAGAGATGTTGTATAAACACAGTCCTGCTTTCATTGGAGCTCACATATAGAAGAAGAGATGCATAATAATGTACAAGCAAATAAAAAACACATTAATTAAATCTAGTATTAAATGTCATACAAGTAATTAGGGATCCTATTCTAGAAAGGAAGACAGGAGATAGACGTTTACATGAGTTAATCATAAAAAAGTCATTTCTGAGTAATGGACTGATGTTGAGATTTAAACAAAAAGAGAAATAGAGTTATTTTGCAGGGGCATGGTTGAGAAGGCTAAGGATGTACAGATACCCAATGTGGATGAAGCTTTAAATGCGGCGGTGTGTGACATGAGATGAAACAGGAAAGACAGAGAAAGCCCATTTCAGAAATGTCTTGCACAAGGAAGTGAGAGGTTTTGACATCTTTCTCTTGACACATCTTTAGTTAGGAATTATCAGGTCTGGGAAGGAATGCATTCTGGAAACTGGCAGGAGGTCATTATTAGGTACTCTGTTATGTTTTCATCATGCCCATTTTTAATCAGTCATTTCAATGTGTTCTGTTCATCTTAATTTCCAGACCTGCTTAGAGCACCACATTCTAGAAATCCTTGGGCTTAAAAGCCAAAAGTAAATGGATAGAAAAGGGGGAAGAGAATGAACATGTGGGTAGCAGATAATTGAAACCTGAAGGAAAGAGTAGAATCTGGCTGCAGTTTCAGCTGCAAAGATTTATCAAATATATTATTTGCAAAAGGATTTTGACAAAGTGATTGAGCATATATGCTAGTGAACCATGATAAATGCAGACCGTCTAACAGAAGAGATATACAAATTCCCAAATATGTGTAATGGCATGGTAATTGGTATTTCAGAATTTCATAGAGTTTGGGGCATGGGGAAGGCTAAAGGAAGGCACATCAGAAAATAATGTGATGATGGTGAATATTTAACTGTAAGATCTTGGAGATCAGGGACTGTATCTTTTTATTTTATATCTCCCCAACTTCAAAATTTCATAGGCTGCAAGTATAGAGATATAAGGTTCTTAATTCTAATCCTGGCCACTCTCAATGTCTACAAAGGCTCCTTAGGAGCCTATTTTTCTCTCTCTAGGTTTATTTTCTGTAACTTCAGAAGAACCTTACTGTTGCTTGGCTCACTGAAGAGACTTTGCTAGGTTATATGGAAATGCAGCATGACAACTTTTTTTTTGTAAAATCAGAGAGAGACACATGCGTGGTGGTTATGCTTCATCATGAGAGTTAGATGTCCTCTCATAGATGAGCAATCTAAAAGAAGTCATATCTCACAGTACTGGTTGTGATTCAAGACAGAACAGCTGAGTAGGATATATGGTGAGTCTGTTGCCACTAGTGCAATTCTTAACATCAAAGTCATTAAGTGTTAACATCAAACACTATCCTTCTGGAACGTAACAGCCCAAAAAGCTTTTCTACAAATCCATAGACAGTCCTTGCTACTGAGGGGGCAAAGAAGACAATTAAGAAAATAATGAGGGCAAGGAAAAGTGAAATTAGTTTTTTTTTTTTGTCCTGTGACAGTGAGGGGTTTTTTTGTCTCCCAGGGGAACTCTCTTTTGGAGATTGCAATTTGCCTTAAGGAGAATAGCCTTTTTTATTATTTGAATTAGAAACAAGAATGTTTTACATGTCAATCAAAGTTCCCTCTAGCTACCCTCCTCCTCTACCCGCCCCCCAACTAAAACCCTACCTATCACATATCCTTTCTGCTCCCCAGGGAGGGTGAGGCCTTCCATAGGGGGTCATCAGAGTCTGTCCTTTGGGCCTGGGCCCACCCCAGTGTGTCTTGGCTCAAGGAGTATCCCTCTATGTGGAAAGGGCTCCCAAAGTCCACACCTATGTTAGGGATAAGTACTAAACTACTACAGGAGGTCCCGTAGATTTCCGAGGCCTCCTCACTGAAACCCAGTGTCTGGATCAGTCCCATGCTGGTATCACAGTTATCAGTCTGGGGACCAAGAGCTCCCCTTTGTTCAGGTCAGCTGTTTCTGTGGGTTTCACCCGCCTGGTCTGGATGACTTAGCTCATCTCTCGTACTTCTCTGTAACTGGATTCCAGTTTAGCTCAGTGATTAGTTGTGGGTGTCTGCTTCTACTTCTACCAGCTGCTGGATGAAGGCATGCTCAGAATGGTTATAGCCTGAATAAGACTGGGTGTGAGAAAGTGAACAGTGGTCAATTACCAGTGTTGCCTGCTACCGCCACACAGGAAGATGGAGCCTGATGAAGGCATGCAATCTATCATTCTTAGCAAATTCTGTACTCACATGGTGTAGAGCTGTATAGAGGCATGTTGGCATCCTCATGGGAATAGCTAAGTAACTGCTCAAGGGTGGGAGGTAGATCCATAAGGCAATTAACAAAAGAAAGATGCAATCGTTTTTTTTGTGTGTAAACTGTATAGGTTGGAACAGCAGGACTCCAAATAAATGGCCTATCTGAACAGCTAGAACCTTTTGTAAGGGTTAACCCAATACAGGTCCCAAAGGCTTTCCGAGATATAATTTATCTAACATTTCACAGCCCCAGAAAATGAGCCGGTGGGAAAGAACAGATCCTGTGTGTAGTGTGCAATAGCCAGCATACAGATTACAAGTTGATTTGGATGGAAAAAGGTTACATATGTATCTAGATGGTTTCATTTCAGGGGACCCACACTATTAAAGGATAAGTTCTCAAGTTCCTGTTTTAAGAATTAGTCGTATGCAAAAAGGAGGTGAAATGCTTGATGTCTGTGGGAATCCCTGAAGTATCCAGAAGCCCTATGATAAATCTGGAAGAGAATTCTGAGAATTTGATGGAGACCATAGCCTTGAGCAAATATGTTGCTGTTTACCTGGTACTGGACAAGCTAAATTTCTCATAGAATTTGACGAGTTCCAGGTTTACAGGCATATTGTAGGGGAAGCACCTATAAGGAGCCTCGTTAGTACTATAAAACATCTACACAAGCACAGCAGCCATTTAAATAGAAGAAATCAGCATTTTAGTATGTGTCGGAGTGTAGGGAAAGATTGAAAAATAGATTACCTGGAAGGGCTGGTAATGTGTTTTTGCCGCTGGTACACATTTTGGAGACATGACTCTTTCAGAGGAAGTGGTCATCAAGTGCCATTTCCAGAGATGGCTAAGGCTAGGGAGGGCTGAGAGAGTTTTAAATAATTTCTTTCTGACTGCATATCAACAGGACAGTGACATTCAAAGTCCAGTGAAGCCTTTCAAATGATTTCTGAAAATATTAGCAAGCCACATTTTTCACCATTTTCTTCTTTCTGTGTTTATGGAGAAAATACATTTATTCAGAGTTCAGGGTTTTCACCCAGGTTGGATGAAATGTCACTATTATAAAACCATTCCTGGACTGGTGTTGTGTATGTCAGGCTTGTTTGTTTCATATTCCTTGTACTATAATAGACATGTAGTAGATTCTTTGTTGTATACTGTCTATAAGTCCATAGTAGGTAGAATATTCTCCCATTTTGAAGATGTGAAAACTGAGGTGTGTAACAAAAATGTTCCCTGTTGAAGACCAAACATTAAGACAATGGTGTGATATGGTAGCTTTGAACCTATTTCTATCTGACTAGAAAGCAGAGAAAGTGAGGGCTGGAGTCTGAAGACCTGCCCTCACACCTAGAGCTAATGCTCTTACTAGCTCTCTGACCTTAGCCAGGTTACATAATGTTCCCTTATCAGTTTCTCCATCTGTAAAAATGAGAAGAACACTAGCAACTCTATATGGAAATGAGATGGGAATTTAACCAATTGATTTGGTTCTTCAAACTGTACTTGGTAGATTGTCACAACCATATGGGATTAGCCATTTTTGCTCTTAATACTGCTATGTCCTGTATCAGGTTGAGTATTTCTGAATTCTTAGGCTTGTTTTCAAACTGGAAAAGAACATACACAAAAGAGATTGCTTTTAGGTTGGAATCATGACCCTGCAAAGGAATTCTTAGGATCATTTTTGCAAACCAGTCCCCTCCCTTCATCCCACAGTGTAGCAGTGTGACAGCAGTGGTTATAGGAGAGACTGAGAAAGAAGCGTAAAGCATAATAGTATGCAGAATTGCTAAAGCAGAATTTTTACTTCTCTGTGCTGCTTTGGGTCAGAAATTAGATGTAGACAGGTCATTGACCATGAGAGCTAAACGTCGTACTTCATATAGGCCTGGTTAATTTTCTCTCCTTTTTATTTTGTCTTATTTCATATATAGATCCATTCTATTTTAGGAAAAACAGAACCTGTGTTGGCTTAGGTGCCCTGAATCCTTGGAACCTCTCTCCCTGTACCTGTCTACTTCATTTTCTAATATGTAAGGACAATGTGTCCATCAGGTTTACTTAAATACATGGATGATTGACAATAGCTGGATCCTCTTTATCTTTATTTTCATAATTCTCTTTCACACCATTGATGCCATTTACTTTATTAAGTTTCTGAATACCTTGAAATGATTTTTAAATTCCATTTATCCTTTATATTGATACTCCACATTTAAAATTATTCCTTCCAGTTTTCCAACAAAGACATTCTATCTAAAATGTAGGGAAATCACAGCAATATATGCAATAAGTGACAATATCAGCACTCAGGCTCTTCTCTACCATGGCACATTAAATGTGATGTGCTTTGCCTGAATTGCCCTCTCTCCTGGCATTATCCTAAGGCATTGTCCAACTAGTAGCAGCTTCCAGCTTACATCCACATGCAACTTGATGGATTCTTGTAGTGGAGGTTGATGTCTGCTACTAGGTCTCTATTGTCCTGGGCAGGGTCAGTCATTGCAAATCATCAACCATTATGTCATAGACTTTGCCCTCAGTTCTGATCTTTCAGTTGTGTGAAGTAGGAAGGCATCCATTATATGTTCCAGGAGAAGTTATAAGTGGGACTGCTGGAAGGAACTTCTTAAATCCTTGCTAGCAATCTGCATTTTACTTCCTTCCCTTCTTTATCTGTCAGTATCATGAATATCTTCCACTCTTCCAGTGCCTTCTTGCTGCCAATTTCATAGCCTCTTAAAATAGTAATTTAACTTCACAATGCCTCTGCAGAAACCTTAGCTTAGCCTGTTTATTTGCACCCTAATTGTGGGAGTACAAATGCTGCTGAAACCATGGCCAGAAATCATAGAATAAGCTACTTTATAACTCTGATCCAGCGCTAAGTGCCAAGATCTTCCTTTTAATGGAAACAATAACTCCAAATCCACCTGTGATCACAGTGATCTCACTGTCACTGTTAAAAGCAACTCAAGAAATTGTGGGATGGAGATGGCATGAGTAACAGCCAGATGTTGCAACATACTGTATGTATTTCTATGAATATTTTTCTGTCTTTGTATCTTTTCTTTGTTAACTTATACACACACATACATGAATTCAAGAGAACTAATGATGAACACATTGGGATCAAGTTGAAATAACTATGGAGATATTGGAAAATGCTCAAGTAGAGGTGCCTTTCTGTATTACTGGGCCATGAACTCAGTCATAATTGTAGGATCACCTACTATTAGAAGCCAAATGGGTAGAACTTTAAAATGGAAAGTGTGCTTAGCTACAAGAAAGAAAATGCTATAAGAGAGAAAATTAAGCAAGAAATCAAGATGTAATGTAACAAAGCTTGACTTCGCTACATGAAAATAATGATTATTATGATGATAAGTAAGAGCAAAAACAACGTAATTCGAAGTAGCATTATCAAAATATTTCTACTTTTGTTGTTGGTGCTCAGGTTTTTCAATGATGTTGATGTTATCAGTTATTTTAGCAGCAAATGCTGTCCAGGCTAGCAGTGCAGGTTAACAGAGACTCCCCTGTAGTGGCTTGTGTTTGTTTCATATTAAAATTGGAAAGAATAGAGTTGGAAAGGCAAGTCAGTGGTTAATGTACTTTCATGGCATATATGGGACTGGAGTTCAGATTTGCAGTGTCCACATAAATATCAGATGGACACAGTAATACCTATAGTGTTAGGGCTCTACTTGTCCTGCCAGCAAGGTCTAAGTCAGCTGAGAACTACTTCAATGACAAAGGTAGATAGAAATTAAAGGTATCTGGTGGCATAATCTGTGTTTCACATGTACGCACACATCTTCTGTATACATATATAAATGAGACAAAAATAAGTAACACAAGGAGAATTTCTTATTGTACACTTTTGTGAGTCAGGCACTTTTCTAGGACTGTGAAAACAGCATTCAACACTAAGACACCCCCCCCCTCCAAACCACCACATCTTGGAACTCATGCACTAATTGATATAAAAGTTGTATAAATAAACAAGCAAAAAATATAGATGGTGATAAGTGTAACAGAGAAGAAAAATATAGAACATGACTAGAGAAGGAAGGTGGGTGGGACAGATGGCATGGTGAGAGAGGGCATGCTAATTCATGTAAATAGGGAAAGGAAATGCCCAGGGAAGTGCTGACTTTTGAAAAGAGGTCTCAGGGAGATCCTGAAAGTAGAAGGAACAATTGAAAGTGGATAACAGAGTAAAATAGCAGAGGTTGGATCGTGCTCGGGAGGGATCTTCTGAGGTGAGATCCTGTGTAAGAGTAAAAAGTGACTAAGGTGGAGTGAGCAACAGGAAGTGAGGGGGGTGATTAATTATCAATAGAACAGGTGCAATATCTAGACACACCCGAAGTCTATCCTAATTTTTAAAAAGGAATTACAAATGCTTCTAAATTAAGAATGTGACACCCTCTAAGAAGATGTGCAGAGTCTATGAAGAATGTTCCTTTTTGAGGACAAAAGAAAATTGAAATAAAAGAAAGTATAGAATAGAGCCAGAAGACTCTAACTGTGGTGTTTGAGTGGTATCTTTATATACCAGGAGAAAGAACGATAGAAAATTTCATTTATACAATGGGCTAGCAACAGGACCTTCCATAAAGTCTTGATGTGAGAGTGAATATCATATACAGGAAGCACATGGGAACACATCTTATGCACAGCAAGTACTCCATAAGAAGTATTTTTTTGGAAAGGCCCTTTTATGGAAAAGGGATCTTTCCATAGTGATTTGCTTTTGGGTGAGTGATTGAAAAAGCATAACAAACAAAATTTCACAGAATTCATGATTATTGGACAAGTGCATATATGTATTAGTGGCTATTTTCTGGATAATGTGTTATGAATGAATTTCATTTTTCCTGCTGCTTCCCTATGTTTCCTTATATTTTGTAATGAGTGTGCATTACTTGGTTAATCAGTGCTTTAATTAGTAGGATTAATGAGTAATCTATAGTGGGTTAGAGGAAAACCTGAAGTATAGGGGAATCCATGAATGTAGTTACCTACATTTGTAAGTCAAATTTAAATGACACACCTTCTGTTTTTTTTACTCACAAATGGCTTAAGTAAAGGTATTTATACAACCCTGATGATTGTCCAAGTGATTTGTGATTTCTGATAAATAAGAGTGGCTTTCAGCCCCTTAAAACAAAGCAGTGCTGCCTTCATATTAAAGGAAACCATTTCCTGAGGAGAGATCATTTTGTGTGTCATGGTTTGAGAATCATGTGTGACTCAGGAGGCCTTTTATTTTGAATTTTCCTGACCTCCATTTTCTCACTTATGAAGTGAAGGCTTGAGGTTCATAGGACCATTCTAAAATCACTTTGGAAGCAGGGAGATGTGATAGAGTAAGACTACCTCTGAGACTAACTAAGCTCTCCTCCTTCTACCTGCACCCAAGCAGTGCCTCTTATCTGCTTTGCTTTAGTATACTTTTGTAGGATGTGAGTAAGAAGTTCCAAGGCTTTAACAATGGCTTGAGAGCAATGTTTTCAACTTTTATTGCTATTTAAACCATTGTGTTGAGGTCTTAGCAAGCCAAATGTGACTTAGACATATCCCTGAGGGTTCCCTGGAAAGAAAAGCCTGTAAAACTGTGCTTTCATTACCTTTGTCATCAGAATGCATAGCATACATTTGCTATCAGCAGATAAAATGATATCAAGACAGTGCATTCCATATTTCTGATATGCTCCTGTGGAAATAAAATGTTTGCCTAGGGGACCTCAGGACTAAAAGTAAGTCCCTCTCAGTTTTCAAGAAAGGGTAAGGCTAGGGATTGCTCTGGAGATGAACATGGAAAAATTCAGACTCAAAGAAATAGATGAAGGTGGGTGACATGGTGAACCTAATAAAGTTTGTGTGCCTTTAACTCAGAACCATTAGAGCTAAGCTAAGATTCTTAAAACTTTACATAGCCATTCTCCTGTTTTGACAGGTAAATAAATAAGGGACCAACAAGATGGTTCAAAGTGTAAATGAAGTACATCCTATCCAAGCATAAGTACCCAAGTTCAGACCCACTAAACTATTGTAAATCTGGACAGGGTAGCAAACATCTGTAGTCATAAAGTTTTCATGGCAAGGTAAGCAGAGGTAGAACTTTTAAAGCTCACCAATATACAGCAGTAATTATCAAGATACTGTGTCAAACTTGGTGAAAGGTGAAGACTGACACTGGAGCTTGTCCTCTAATCTCCACATGTGGCAAGGAATACACACACATAATTTGTGACAACACACACACACACACACACAAATTAAAAAAACATGAGGAGGAGGAAGTGGAGGAAGAGGAGGAGGAGGAGGAGGAGGAGGAGGAGGAGGAGAGAAGAAGAAGAAGAAGAAGAAGAAGAAGAAGAAGAAGAAGAAGAAGAAGAAGAAGAAGAAGAAGAAGACATTAAATTTGTTACAACACGGACTGACTTGACAAAGGTCACATTGTTGACACAGTCTCCAAGCCTACAATACCAGTTCCCTATGTCCAGTAATAAAATCATTTTCCTTCCATAACATTCTCATGTCCTTTTTCATTAGGCATTATTTTATTACTTTGTTTTGTTTGGGGTTTTGAAAGCCCTATAATAGTGCATTGGATAGTATAACACATTTTAAAGAAGCATTATATTATATGCATAAACATTTTAAAGAATATTTTATTTCCTACAATAAAGGAGAATACAATTATGCTTAATTCAAGTGTTCTCAAATTTATTTGATCTTATAATTTCAACTTTATTTATTTCAATTAATTATTAGTATTATATGTGACATATAAGAAACTCTAAGTAGTAGAAAATCGATATTCTATGTAAGCATTGGAATATTGCATTTGTGATAAATTTGTATTTTGGTAATTTTGATGGTCTACAATATTTTGGAAATTGTTATCATAGTAAGAAAATTATCATAAGATAATGAAGAAGTTTCTTCACTGATTGAACTTAAGTCTCACTTCTCTTTTCTTCTCTCTATCTGCATCTCTTTTGTTGTTTTTGTTGCTGTCATTAGGTTACCAACCTGCTTTCTCTTTTTTGCTTTTCCCCTTCCTGTGTCCTCTTGTAGCTTATTGTATTACTGTTCACTTCTCCTCAATGTTTTCTGAAGCATGTTTCTTGAGGATCTGCAACATGTCTGATTCTGAAAGAATTTTTGTGAATAGAGTTGGTTTCCTGACCTGAAATCATTGGCAGTGTGAGAGCAAACAGATATACAGCCTGGGATTGTGCAAAGTGACTGGTGCTGAATCTGGAGTTATACTCTGTATGATGAGGAACAGAAAAGAGGTCTATCCCTGTGACCTTGTGGGTTTCATAGCAACTTGGATGAGGCAAAGGCTCTTCCAGATGGATAGTGGGAACACAAGCATTTCAGTGTGTCCAGAGAGCATCCTAGAGGTTGAGGCTAGAGGATTAATGCAAAATTAACAACTTAAATTTTCAGGACTTAGTTCTGCTAATTTTTATTTAGACAAATTTTGCTGACTGTTAAGAGAATTGTGACTTGATTAGATCTACAATTGAAAATGATAGGAGGTGCATGGGGGAATGAAAAGCCTTGGTAACACTTTAGCAGGTCATGATTGTGATATAGCTACTGTATAGAAAATGCAAATCTAGTCTAGAAGAGTATCAGGAAAATGGATGGACTTGAGAAAAACTGGGTTCTTGGGACAAAGGGAAGGGAGGAGTTAAAGATGGCTTCTTTAAGGTTGTGTCAGATCAGGGCCTCCTTTCTCTAAGCACTGTTTCCAGAAACAGCAGGATCTCAATTATCTCAACGTGGACTGTGAAATTCTAAAAAAAAATGTTCTCAAAACAAAATTAAGTTTAATTTGCTTTAATTGAAAAATAAACACATGCCATGTACAGCACTTTCAGGAGAAGAAAAAGAGGCAGGAAAATGAAATGAACTGTTGAGTATGGAAGGCCACACTGTTGGATATCATAAAATAGGAATTAGTATTGATTGAGAAATGTATTTAGAAATGTATTGAGGAATCAAAAGTGGCGGTCTCATATCTTAGTTTTTGTATTCCTCAGTGTTTTGCGAAGTTAATATTTTTATTGTTTTTAAGGACAGTGTAAAAAAACAATGGAATTTGGTAAGCTCTGACATTGGAGTCAACAATTTTAGGTTCGCCATTTTTTTCTATCATCCTACGGAACTTTGATGAATCCTATTTAGCCTCAACTTCATTATCCGTATAATAGGAGAAATAATCATTTAATTTCTAAGAGATTTGCATAACTAATATAACTGGAGACTACTATTAAAGAGATGATACGGAAGGATGTAGAGAAGATGAGGGAAAGGATGAAGGTTGGAAGAAAGCATTGGCAAAAAGGGAGAAGAGGTGTGCCACAGTGAGTCCAACTGTCTTACCCTTAATATTTATTTGAAGCATTTTCTTCAGGTATTCAGGATTTATGCTAGATGCTAGGATAAACATCTGGGTCTGCCTCCATAGTACTTGTCCATAAGATGAAGTTGAAGACAAAGATGGGTAGAGGGAGGTACCTCAGAGACAAGTGGCATGCACTTTGCGCTTTCTTCTCTACAGGGTGTTTTTCCTGTTCATGGCCTCTCATTCCTCACCACTTAGTATAGCCACTTTGGCCCTTTAAGCTTCTCCTGCTTCAGAGAATGGCATGGCAACCCTAATCTCATCAAGAGAATTGAGCTTCAAATTGTAAGCTATACGTGTCAAATTCTTACAATATTGACATTTGAGAACCATAGTAGTTTTAGAAGCTATCAAAATTTTAAATCAGAGAATCTCAGGATAATAAAAACTTAGAGTCAGAATCTCATGGACTCAAAAAAGGAATATTTGTGGAATGAAAAACTGCAATCTCAGTAACATCAATATTGAAATATTGAAAGTCTAGGATTATGCCATTAATTTTTTTGAGAGAATAGCATTTGTAATTGTCTTGTCTCCTGTCTTTCTTATCCATGAAAAATATGTATATAGCAACTTTAGGGATTATTCTTAAATAAATGTGCATGTACAATTACAAGCATGAGAGGCAAAATACTTACATCACTTAGGGTAAATACTTTGGCCAAATGTCACCATGGTGGTGACACATAAATCTTCTGGATGTTCTGGCATTTCTTGAGAGGGTGAGGGTTGACTTTATTGACACCTAAGATGAATACTCACCGTGAGCAAGAGAGAGCTTGAAGCAAAATAGAATTAACATCTTTATTCACTGGCAAGCTCTGCTCTAGTCTTTATGATGGCTGTCATTTTAGAAAGCATTTCTCTAAATGCACATTGTTGTAGGACAATACTAGATTTAGATAGATTAACATTCATGCATGACAATGATTTTTAAGCTGTTTTTAGGACAGTTTTTTTGTTTATGTCTGGTGACTTAGGTATTTATCCTTGTTCTTGTCCATAGTTCTTCCTCTTTTGTACACATGATAAACCACTGTTGATCTGCGCTCTGCCTTATGTTTCCTGTGAAACATTGGCTCAGATCATCTAGACTTGTTTTAATCTTGGCATCTGTTTTATATGTGACATTTATTTCTTCCAGATTCTATGTTCTCTCATAGGTCTTCATATTCAGTGGTCTATTTTAACAGGAAGAGGAAAAGCCTGATTTAGAGAAGTATGTAGAGTCAAACACTCTGTTTTGTATCATAAGATCTGTGTATTATTTTGTGGGTGGTGGTGGGGATGATGCTGTGTATGCGTGTGTATGTATATGTGTCTGTGTATGTGTGTGTGTGTGTGTGTGTGTGTGTGTGTGTGTGTGTGTGTGTGTTATGTACATATTTATCCTGTTTGTGCATTTTGTGTGGTGTGTATGTGGTATGTGTAGAGAGAAGAGTGTGCATCTATGTGTGGTATATTTAGGATGTGAGTGTGGTGTGGTGTGTATTTTGGGTGTGTTGTGTATGGTATGTATGATAAGTGTGTGTGCTATATGTATGGAATACATGTGTGTGTGTGAACATGTGTGTATGTTGTGTGGTCTACATAGAGGATAGTATGTTGTATATTATGAGGTATGGGTAAAAGAGAAAGAGAATGTGTATATGATATATGTATTCATGTATGGTATGTGTGATATGGTGTGCACTTGTGGTATAAACGTGTGTGGTTTATGTGTTATGTGATGTATATAGTATGTGATGTATGTAGTATGTGATATGTGTGTGTGGTGGTATGTGTGGTGGTGTGTTTGTGTGTTGAGGTATATGATGTGTAGTATGTATAGATTGTTGTTGTGGTGCATTTTGTGTGTAGGTGTAGTTTGCATATATATATGACTCACATAAATAGTGAGCTTAAACTCTTTCAAATGTGAATATGCCATTTGTGATTGAATGTACTCATGGATTCCTGAATACATTCATATATGAATAAACTTGAATGGAAATGAATGTTCTCATCAGGAGGTAAGGCATACAAATGCTTGCATGGTTTTGATATACATTTGTTAAGCAGCTATGCTATTGCTAACAAAGAAGGAAGTGTTTAAATGAACATCAATGTATTTGTATTTTTAACTATTAAGCAGTGTCAGTTTTATTTGAATGTTGTTTCAAATATACCTCTTGAAATAAAGTTATGATAGATACCAAGGATGATAGATAAAATTGATTTAATATAAGTGAGTGTTCTTGTTAGTGAATATAGTTGTATTTGTGTGTGTGTGTGTGTGTGTGTATGGGGGGTGTTCCTGTATGTGTATATGTGACTGCATTCATGTGCATGGGACAATCAGTATTTCTAAAGTGTACTTCTTACCACTTTTGTGTATATACACATATTAATACATTTGTGTTAAATATCATTTGCTCCTTTTAAATACTAACCAGGCAGAAAAGGAAATGTTTGTGGTTGGACTTGTGGACTAAGGGAGAGTGGGTTATGTGAGCTATATAGGAAAATTACCCAAGAGATGCAGGATGACAGTTTAACATAAATTTGACCATATCGCTGACATGACTGTGTGCTTTTGCTAGAGTTCTATCCCACAATTTATTATCCACCAACAGTTATTCTTCAAAATGTGCATATCCAGGGCCCATTAGACTGAATGGATCAGATAATGCTGGGTAGGGTTCTGACTTAGTGAAAATTCCTTCAGAAGTTCAGAAGAGTAAGCTGTTACCAGAGTCTCCCTGCTCCATCAGACTTTGAATCTGGATGTGTCCTCAGTTCTGAGACTGGCAGTATCCTAGCATCCAGTGCTCCCTGTCTCCAGTCAGGTCTCCAAGTCATTTGAATAGCACTTAGATATGTCTATGTCTGGTGAATTGAGAATGCCTCCTGAGAATTATAAATCTCAGTGTTAACATAGACAAAAATAGAAACTGAGACAGCAAAAATAGGTAAATACCAGTGGCTGTTCACAAGGCGGAAGATGGAGAAAAGAGGAATGGAGGGCATTACAGGGCATCAAGTATCCTGGCATTTCTGTCTGTGAGGATGTCCCCTCTGCATTTCTTTATCACGTTTCCTGTGCTGGGGTTTTCCCTGGCTAAGGTCTGAACTCACATAAATCTTATGCTGTCTGACATCTAGCCAAGATGCATAAACATTCTGCATTCAATGCACTGAAGCTTAGAGGGGTTGAAATTACACTTTGAGATTCCCCTTCACTTGTAATTTAAAAAAAAAAAAAAGGATTTAGGCCAACCTTAGGTTTCCAATTGTATTTAACCAAGACTGCTTTTAACCGTTGCTGCATTTTTATTGTTGCAAATGTGATGCACCGATCCATCTTACTTGTAATGTTTCTCAGTTTCTGCTCCATCTGTCGAAGAGAAAACATTTGCAGAAATCTCTCGGCTTTTCTCCAAGGGCTGAAACCTCAGTTGTAGCATGATATGCTGGGCAGGAAGTAGAGCCAGACATTGGTGCAATAGGAAAATTGATAAAATCTGTTTCTGGTATTTTTTTGATCATCTGTTCTCCCAACTAGCATGTCTGATATTTTCAACCATTGTCACTGGGGTTCCAGTTTGTGTCTGAGACTTGCTGGGTGCCCCCATGTTGCTTCCTCTTCCCACTTTGTCTTCCAAATGGAGTCATTAGATTTGCTCCCTATGATTGCATCATGTTCTCCATTCTTGAAAGGCTCTTTAATTGTGATTCTCTCTCTCTCTCTCTCTCTCTCTCTCTCTCTCTCTCTCTGTGTGTGTGTGTGTGTGTGTGTGTGTGTGCGCGCGCGCGCGCGCACGTGTGTGTGTGTGTGTGTGTACTCATGTGTATGTCAGTGATCATGCCTATGCATGCAAATGGAGGTCACAGATCAATATGTGTGTCTTTCTCATTCTATTACTTTTTGAGGCAATGTCTCTATGATTGGCTTAGAGCTTATTGGTTCAGCTAGGCTTGCTGGCCAATGAATTCCAGAGATCCACTTGTCTCTGCTCTATGACTCTGCCCACTCCCCCACTTCTCCAGAGGTGGTATGACAGTTGTGTTCCAGCGCACAGTTTACATTTGTGTTCTGGGTGTCTAAGTTCTGCTTCTCATACCTGCACCATGAGTACTTTCCTATCTGAGCCACATTCACAGCCCCTATATTATGGTTCTTTAATAAGTTGTCATTCATTTCTTAATAAAAGGACTATATTTTAGTGTAGGAGAAGCATTGGAAGACTTAGGTTTAAACCTTGATTTGCCATGCTTTTACTTGGCAAATCTATCATGCTTTCTGAGCTTGAATTTCCTGTGAAAATCCTGAGAGACTATGATGATCAAATGTTTTAACTAAGCATAAATGCTTTGCGAATTATGAGATGTTTCACTAAGACTGCATGTATCCAGTCAACCCCTTCATTTGTCAGTTTGTTATGTTTGCTCCTTTTCTTATTAATGGATTATTAGCTGGGTGAACATTATGTAGCAAATTCTGCTTTGCTATACCTTATCAAAACAAGGCAAATCCATGCTTCCCAAAACCCACATGCATGACTGCATAGATTCTGATATGGAGTAATGGGTGTGCTTCTGTTTCATCTTCCTATGGGACCTGGGAGTGGGGTGGAATAGCCTTGAGATGATTGTTCAAGAAGAAACTATTCCCAAATCCTCAATACTGACAATTATTTATGTATTTCCAATGCTATAAAATTAACCACACGTTTATACGTACTTTCAGCAGACATGTACTTTGGTATTTAACTAAAGTTATTGAAATTCTATATTCACATGACAAACTTGCACAATGTTTTTGGTAGCTCTGTTCAGAATTACTAAAACTTGGAAAAAACAAAAACGTCCCATTGGAGGTGAATGGATAAATAAAATGTGGCATATCCAGGAAGTGGAGTCCTTAAAAGAAAGGAGCTATTGTGACATGAAAAAAACATGAGTAAAGATTAATGCAAATCACTAGTGAAAGCAATCAATTTAGAAAGGCTACATCCATATCAGTACAACAATACAGTATTCTGAGAAAAGGCTTTTGGGTGATACTGTAATATTTGACTCATGTTGTTATGTATTTGTTGAACCTGTAAAACATGCATCACCAAAACTAAAACTCCCACAATGTAAACTATCGTTTAGGGGAATAACTATGTGTCAATGTAGGTTCATCAGCAAACACAAGAGGGTTCACCATGGTTTAGGATAGGGAGTAGGGTAGGCTTTGCAGCCATATGCATATGGAGGGGTGGAGGGATTCCATGTAGATACCTCTGCAACTTCCCTTTAATTTTTGGCATGAATCTGAAACTAATCTTTAAACAAAAGAAAAATAACACAGTTTATCTGCCGCAGGGCCTTATGATGGGGATGGGGTTAATTAGAAGGATATTCTAAGAGGAGGAATAACTTGAGGGAATTTGGCTGAGGAGTAAAATAGGTTTGAACTTGCTGAAAATATCTACAGATAACCTAGAAAGCAAACATAGATACGCTGGTAACTGATAGAGAGTGACACACGGAGTTATAACAATGGAGTGAAGTGAAAACTGATCCTAGTTGTCATTTAGAGGTGGGAGGCAGCCATTGATCAGGGCACGATCCAGGAAGGAACCCAATAATAACAACAGCTGTCTTTTACCTCACAGTTTCTGCTTGCCAGACCCTGTCATCAGTTTCCATTCACCATTCATTGCGCACACACAAAGACACTACTAACAAAGAACAATTTGACAAGGAAGCGAGCATTGATAGAAGCTGACATTGTTTGCCCACATAGATCGTTACTCTCACGACTTGAGCCAAAGTCAAATTCGACTGCTTATAGTATCCTCACAATCAGTCTTTCATTGTAGGAATGTTTCCTTAGCTCTGAGATGAAGATGGTGAGCAAGGGACAATTTGTGTTTATTTATTATTGAAAGTAAGACTATCCAGTCGAATTCCAAGAAAAAGAATCACTTTGGCAGTGGAGGTCCAGGCATTATTCTGAAACTTTTCAAGAAGGTGTTTGCGGTCAAAGAAGCTTCTTAGAACCGCAACATTTTGGGAAAGTTCCTGTTTCATCTGGAAGGAAAATGGGTGTCTGTGAAGGAGTTGGGCTCCTGGGCTTCTGTTAATTAACGTCTTCACATTTAGCTTATTGGTTGGGTACAGATACCTAACATTTCCTGATAATATCATGGAAGCTGCTTCTTTGGCAATTCACTGGAGACAGAACCTGAAAGTGAAAAGGCCATAAAACAACTCATAACCTTTATTTTTCCTTCTATAATTAGATTTTTGTAGAATTCTAACTTCCTTGAAGGAAAAGCCAGAGAACCACAAACTCAGATCTGAAAGGTCTATGAGATTTTTTTTCCTCCTGTTTCTCAGTTAGGGAATACCAAAGCAGATACCTCTTCATTCAGCCTCTTTCTATTCCTACAATGTACTTTTGGGCTTATCTTTCATGTGTATACCTTTTTTTGTTTTCTTTTTTGTTGTTGTTGTTGTTGTTTTATTTTGTTTTTAACATCCTCCTTGGACCAATGCTCGTAGGTTGCCAGTATAGAAATTTGTAGAACCTTTTTTATTCTGATGATTTTTCCCTTCCTAGTACATATTGTTGTTGGACATGTGTGGTCTCTTATATGGTAATGCTTTTTAAGTCACATGTTCTTTTCCGGAAATGGAAAATAGTGATAATATGATGTTTGTCAAACTATTGGTCTTGTATGTTTGGTTTTATAGCACAGTTTCTCATTCTTCATGTGACTGGAGGATACTATTAGGATATCTTTGTATATATCATGGTCTATAATACCTAGGGGAATGTCTTGTCCAGAGTTAATCATCATCACATTGTTATAAATGGGTGAAATTCTGGTTAATTAAAAATATAGATGCATATTTTCTATGTTCAAGTTTATTTGATGCATTTCACCCTGATAGAAAGCTTCTAGTCAGGGTGTCAAAAATTTGTAAACTTAGTTTATAAAAAGTGCAACATGTAAGTCTGGTTTCCTGCACCTAATCTCAGTAGCTGTTTATTCTCACAAAGGATGCTTAGCAATATAGTACTTCATTTAAACTCTCTTCAAGGAGAGTAACAAAACTTAACCAGAATTGTAAAGATTGCATGACTTTACCAAGCAGAGGTTTTTCTTTTTGCTTTTCAAGACAAGGTTTCTCTGTGTAGCTTTGTAAATCAGGCCAACCTCAAACTCAGAGAGATCTGCCTGTCTTTGCCTTCAAAGTGCTGGAACTAAAGGTGTATGCCACCAATGACTGGCTCAAAGCAGAAATTTTAAAGCAGCACTTGGCACAATCCAGGTTCTCATTAGATTACAACACTTGTCTTTAGGGCAAACATCAGAAAAAATAGAATTAAAAATACTGGTTTACATGTATCAGAAGGCCTGACTTCAAGTTGCTTTTTAAAGTCCCTATAAAAAGGAGTCTTTAAAGATGAATAATATGTTACTATGGTGAAGTTAGTAAAATGGGTAGCCAAAGAGATGAATTCACATATGGAACAGATTTGGGACCACCTACTTTTCTCCCTTTGAAGAATATTTTGAGGAGTTCTTGGTAAAATCATTTATTTCATTTTGGATGAGGAATATTTGCAGTATTAAAGCTGATGGGGCATTCTTCCCAATAGACACAATAGAAACAAGATTTCTCTTCTCCTCAGAAATTCATTGCTAGGAAGAACTTCATATTACAAAAGAAATTATGAGAAAATGAAAGTAAAGTTGAAAATGAAATTAAAGAAACTTAAGTTGTTAGAATGAAGTTTTTTGAATCTGGAATCCTCATAAAAATTCTTAAGTTTGGATCAATCTGGGAAGGTTTTGAGGACTCTTGTGAGTGGAATCAGATGTGTATGTGCTTGTGAATATTCAATGAGGCATGGGTTGTAGGTGCCTGTGGCTCTCACGATTTTGCTTATTGCCATAGATTAGGCTGCCATCTGGCTACTACCTGCATTCAAGATGTTGCATGGATTCAGTTGATAATCTGATGCTTTTTAGCAATGCCTTTACTTTCATGCAGAGAAGAAATACTTGCTGCACATTAGTGCTGTGAAAGGAAGCTAGTCACGGTGCATGACAGGAGGTCTGAAGACGAAGTTTTGTGTTTATATATACTTTGGAATTCTTTTTCTGACAGCAAGAGGTTATGTCACACACACACACACACACACACACACACGATGGGGGAGAGCACAAATCCATACACATGCACATATGCCCATACACAAAGTAGGCATGAACAGAAGATTTCGAATAGAAATGTGATTGGATATTCCTTTTAGGAATATAAATGTGGTTTCACAAGTGGATGATGGTCAAACATTTGAAGTTGAATACATTTTTTTTGGAAGCTATGAGGTGTCAGTTAGGCTTACAACCTTGGCAAAGGATATCAGATAAGCATTTCACTGTAGAATCTTGGAATCTATCTACCCAGTTGTTCCTCTATTCATGAACATGCATAGATATGCTTTACTTCATGCTAGAAGCTATAGGAAAAATAGGAAATATTCTCCAAGAGTTTGATATTTCATATAAATTGTATTATTACCATGTGCTTTGTGTTGTAGATAAAAATACAAACCTGGTGGGATGACCTTTACATTTAATGACATTTCTCATACAATAAGGAGAAATATTAATATTAAGTAGATAGTGTGATATGAGAGTTTTAGTGTGTGCATTGGTATTTCAAGTAAAAACATATTTATCTAGCATTTGCTCCACACAAGACACTGAACCAAAACATCCCATATGTTTTGTTTCAATTCTTCATGCTACCCTCCACTTTAAGAAAAATATATAGTTATTATCCCAAATTTAAATGTAAGAAATATATTCAGGGATATTGAATAAGTTACTAAGAAAACACAAAGAATCTCAATAGAATGAGAAAGAAAGAGGTTTTCTGACTGCAGCCTCCTTCCACTTAGCTTCTTTCATTGTGTGTCAACTCCCCCACCCCAAGATGCCATAGGGTCTCTGGCAGAAATTAAGAACTCTGTAAAGAGATGAAATATGCTTAAGATGAATAGTATAGAGGTATTAGATTCACCAGCAGGGCACACTGGGTAAATGCATACCAGACTGTGTGGAATGCACAATGTGAATTGAGGGAGAATAAGAACCTCTGGGTCAGTGATCTACGAACAGCTGGGGAGTTGGAGACATCTCTGTCTCTCTGTATATGACAGAATCAGGCAAGTAACAGCATCTCAAATTTCAGTATCTGTCAAGGATCACTTTTCAGGGACTGAAGGTGGGAGGGATGATTCACTGACTTAGGTAGGAAACACCCTTCATAAATAGAAAGAAAGAAGGAAGGAGTAGGTATTAAATGTTTATAGGTGCCCTCTTAGATGTAAGAACATCTTTGAGATGGCTGTCATACAGGGTACTGGTGTTTTGCATGGGGAGTGAACACATTGGAGTAGCCAGAACCATAAAGGTACATGAAAATGAGGAATTGTGCCAAATGTTAGTGGTTGACTCAAAAGCCTGGTGCCACATGGGGAATAGAGCAGATGTTAAGTTCGGGGCTTATGACTTGAAGACTATGACCCATATAGTCAGCTTTCTCTCACTGATGTGTTTTTAATTGGATGCTCTTCTAAAATTCACCCTTTGCTGACTCCATATCTCATTTCCCAGAGGCCATGGTGAGCAATCTGTTTGCATCTGCACTTAATATAGCTGTGGGCCCTCTCCATTACACCTGGCCTGACACATTTTGGACAAGAGCATAACTGCAAATGCACTAGTATGCTGAATGAACTAGAGGAAGCTGGGTTCAACATAGTATCCTACTAGTAATGAAAGCACTTAATAAATGCTTTTTATCTTAGGTGCATTGCACTAAATGCTCTGCTCTGCAACGTTGAGTTAGATTTGATCCAAATAAAGCAAAGCCAGTGTATTTTCATATTATGTATTTTATAGTGATATAAACTTAGATAAAGGGAAAGAAAAGACTTTGACAAGACTGAACAGTTGATAATGACACATTCAAGAAATTTTATTCTTTCCTCTGTGTGCTGGGGATTAAACTCTGGACCTCCTGTATGCTAAAGAAACGTTCTACCCTGAGCTAAAAGTCAGGTCTTGTGTGTGTGTGTGTGTGTGTGTGTGTGTGTGTGTGTGTGTGTGTGTGTGTGTGTGTGTGTGTGTTTGTGTGTGTGTGCATGTGCATATGTGCGCACACAAGCAAGTGCATGTGTGAGTTTGTGTGTGCATACACGAATATATACATGCATACACACACACACACACACACACACACACACACACACACACACGCATTATAAATTTGAACTGACAGTTATCTCTGTGAGAGTCTTGTGTGGTTATGGTATAGTGCACTGCTTGCTTGATGCTGTGTGTGGAATTTCAAGCACAAGTGTAGCTAGGGTTCAGATGTTACAGTGTTTTTACAGTATTTATATCTAAGGAACAGGGACAACGTTACTATCCAGTGCTATCACAAATACCATTGAATTAAGTTTGCTCACAAATCACCAGTTGTCCACAAGGCATTCTTCCTGGTAGCCCTGTTTGAAGGTCTCTCATTGGCAGACTGGATATATTAATTTCTTGTCTACTTCCTGCCCATGAAGCAATTCTCATGTTTTCTATTTTGTGGAGACATAGAGATATAGATAAGTGATGCAATACTCTAAAGGTGGCTATGGTGCTTGAAAGTATTGGGGTTCACACTGAGGTAGATGTGGTACCTGGCTGTTCTCTATTGAAGGTAATTTTGAAAACTGTGCACAATAGGAGGAATGAACATAAATTGAGTCTGCCTCATCACTGACTGGGCAGTTAGTACATTTTTGTTATTTATCTCAACATGTCAATGAAATAAATAAAGACTAGTAACTCCTTTCACACATCAGAAAAGATAAGGCCTATGCTGGTAACCCAGTGAGCAGCCTAGCTTCTGAGGCCTATAGACTATTACTGTGCCCAAATCTTGCACTTTCTTTCTGTTGCTGTGATGTGTCTACTATAGAAGAGATGATTCTTGGGTCATGGATTAGCTAGTTCTTGGAACCTTCCCTCCATCCTGGGGCTGGGACACACTGTCACAGCTTTCAGCTCAGCCTTTCCTTGTTCAGTGGTTGGATTCCCATGCTAATGAGAGCCTGATCATGGATTTTAGCTCCTTGGGGGCCAATTAACTTCACTTTATCTCAGCTGCCAGGAACCTCACAACTAAATTCAGATCAATTAGTTCATCCCAGGTGCGTGGTTATATCTGTTCTTTCACCTGTTTTAACTATTCTTTGTTCCATTTTTACTTTAGTTGTCCTGATTTATATCTTATTTAATTTTATAATATCACTTTAACTGTATCTTGGGGGTAGATAAACCAGTACCTAAGATCACATTAGGTATCATTTCTGGAAAGAAAAGCAGCTCCAGAGTCCTTCTTGGACAAGTGCTGAGGTTGCTTCTAATTCAGTGGCTTGGAGAACTGTCTTTGAACAAAAGTGCATGTGGGCAGAAGATGGAATAAGAGTAGGAAAGAATGAGCACAGATTCCATGACTACATGGAACCAGAGTGTGCAGAAGAACCCATGAGGGAAATTGAAATCAACCTGAAATCTGAGGCTGTACCACATGTAACCCTGAAAGACCAAGTTACATCTGTTGACATATTGTAACATGGTTTTGGCCTCAAGTATTTTATCCTAAATAAATATTCTGTTGGTGGTGGGTGAGTCACTCCATGCGTTTGCTTCCTTGTCTCTAAAATAGGAGAAATAATTCCCATAGAACAGGTGAAAGGCAACAACTGCCAGTGTCTGGAATTTGCATGGTGATATCTGTTGGCCTTGTCTTGATTTTCTCTATGAATGTGATAATATAGCCTGAAAAAAAAAAACACAATGAAGGGATGGTTCACTTTAGTTCCTAGTTGACATTCAGTCCAATAAAGACACAACAGTCAAAAGTAGGGGTCTACTCTTGCTGCTCCATTTAGACAGATCAGGAAGGCAGTCAGACAATGGTGATTCTAGTAGTGGGCAGGTCCCATTGCACCTTATATAATAAAAATAATTATCTACATCAGTGGTTCTCAACCTGTGGGTTGCAACCCCTTTGGTTGCTGCATATCATATGTCCTATATATTAGATATTTCTATTATAACTTATAACAGTAGCAAAATTACACTTATAAGGTAGCAATGGAATAACTTTATGGTTGAGGTCACTACAACATGAAGAAATATATTAAATAGTCACAGCATTAGGAAGATTGAGAACCACTTGGGGAGTCTACAGGAATACTCAGAGGTTTTGTCCTGGGTGATTCTAGATTCTATGATCCTGAAGGTGAACACTAAAGTAGTATTCACTAACTCCTGCATGCATTCTTACATACATGCACATATTCTAAAGACCTGATATGGGCTCATGCTTGGAGCTAAACACTTCTAGGAACTAAAGATATGTGATCAATTCTACTGCATGATTCTTGTTCTTGTTCATAAACTATGGGATTGCAGTTTATGTTTTAAAGAGCAAAGATATTCTAGCAATGAAGGCTCAAAATAAAGGAACAAATAATATGGCTGAGGTAGTTTTAAGGTCTATAGAAATAAAAAGCTAAATAATGTGTAGCTTAATAGCAAAATGTTCCAGTGGGCCACATCTGGACCTCTTCTTGGTTTAGAAAATAAAGTTTTAGGAGGACATAGCCATGTTCATCGATTTGTTTATTTTCCACCTTCTGCTATACTGACAGAGTTGAATAGTCAAAATAAGACTGAATGGCCCACACAGTCTAAAATATTAACTAACTTTACAGAAGGAATCTTTCCCTTTAATGTAGAAGAAAACAAACATTAGGAGTTGCCATACAGGTGACTGCACACACCAAATTATGTTTTATCTATGCCCTTCATGCAATGCTTCATTTTTCTTTCCTTTATTATTTCTTCTACTTTCTACCTTTTTACACTCTAGTCTCATCCCTCTATCTCTCCTTCTTTCACCTTATACCTGGGGTTTTGAGATGAAAGATTCTTTCCAATTCAGAGGTATTTATTTTTAAAGACACTGTATCCCAGAAATAGAAATTAGCTGCTAAAATATGTGGATATTGAGTGGTAAGAAGCATGGCCTTGTCTCAATTGGTTTTCTCTTCCTGTGTAATTATTTTACAGTCTACTCTATACATTGATAGGACATAGGAAAACATAATAGACATACAAATACAGGAAAAGCATCATTTAATAAAGTGGTTGGCACATATAGTCGGTGAAGATTAGCTGAGTTCAGAGAAGCCAGTCTAGTTGCATCAACAAAAAGACAAATACCTACAATTAAATACAAGAACTAGTAGAAACCTTGGAATATTTTTGGGGGTTAAAGAGGTGGCTTAGTAGTTAAGAGTGTGTACTCCTCTTATAAAGGACATGAATTTGCTTCACAGAAGATACAACAGATGGCACACAATGACCTTTAGATTCAGTTCTATAGGCTCCAAAACCTCTGGCCTGCATCAGCACCTGAATAATATGATATACACAAAGGAACAGAACACATAAATAAGTTACATGTTCAAAACAAGATTTAGGTGTGACTTGTACATTTAGATCAAGATTGGAGAAAGAGGGAAAAGAAACATGTGTTTATAGATGTAAGTCTTCCCCTGTGTTGAAATTGGAGTGGCTGTGGTCATATGATCAGGTCTAGGTAGAAGCTAAAAGCAGAATTAGGGCACTGACTAGGACTAGTTAAGGGAAAGTCTTGGCTTTTAAAAATTAAAATTGGAGGACTTCATTCTGCAAAACTGGGGTCTCAGGTAGAATCTACCTGAGACCCCATTGCTACCAATATGTGTGTTGATCCATAGGGCAGTTTTGGTTTTCACCCTCACCAGAAAAACTGGGGAGAGATCATTTATACCACACTAAAACACTGAGAGATTTTCTGTAACAACCTGTAGTTTCTGCTGACTTCTTCTGTCACAACAGGCTACTTGGTAGCCTAGTGATCTTATTCCTACATGGAAGCAGTCTGCTTTCCTTATATACCTGGGCATTTGCTTGACATTTGTTGTCTGCCAATTGTTGACAGAATACTTTTGTAAACTCTACTCCTGGGTATTTCATCCATCAAGGTTGGCTGTCTGTATTCTGTTACTGCTTGATTTTATTTACTATGTAGAAGGAATGATGGAGAAAAAAATATCTGTCATCAATGGCCTGATGAAATCAATGTTTGAGGGTGATTATTTGCTCATCAAACATTTATTGAGCACTGTTTTCTGCAATGGTTTATTTAGAAAGAAAAGATTGAGTTTGGGAGATGAATTGGGAGCTTGCTTTATTCAGGGGAGACAGAATGAAATCAGCATTGTAATGGAGCTAAGATGATAGAGTAGATGTTGTTTGCTTTTGCTTTTACCTGTGCATAACTTAAGCCAGCCCCCCACCTTTTTAAAGAAAATGCTGTGCCATCCATTTCCACAGAGCTAGGAACCTCTGTTTAGACTCTTTCACCTCATTTCTATTATATACATATTCTTGCATTCTTGTATTAAAATTCCATCTTTCTGATATCTTTCTCTGATTTTGTCTAGTGATGCATACCATCTGGTTCGAATTGTCTGTTACTTGGTCCTTGCATGCATATAGAGAGTTCTGAACCTGGAGTGTGTACATGTTTCTTCACAGAAGTGCAGAGAACAGACCAAGAAAAGCTAGCCTGGCTCACAGAATTGCTTTTGTGATTTAATATATCCTCTCTGTCTCTTTCTCTGCATTTGATTGCTGCACTCTAGTTCTATCTCCTCCCAGGTCCCTTTCCTGCCTTTCACTCCCACCCTTTCAACCCACCCTTTCTCTTCAGTGTATTTCTCAGAGGTCCTTTTCCAGTATGTTTGCTTTCAGAATAATTAGACTCTGGATTTGGCATGTTGATTTCTCCAGAAATGGTCCTACAATGTGCTACAAAAAAACGTTTAAAAAACAAACAAACAAAAAAACTACGAAAAACAAACAAACAACAAAAAGCCTTACCAGAAAAGCAGTGTCAGCAGGAAAAGGGCAGATATTTGAAATAGTAAAAATGGTATTCAGGAGGAACCACGAAGATATCGCCTATAGTTTTGATTTCATGCCCTTAAGCAGCACTGGAACCTTCAGAAAGCCATGGTTTCCATTTCTAGAAAATGAAGCAACTAGATTAGACTCTCTTTAAGGACCAAACAATCTGGAATATTCCGGAACACAGGAAGGAAATGTAACACTTACACCCCAACATGTCTTCTCCTCAGTCTGTGCCAAGCATGTTATGGGGATGCCTTCATGACATAAGAAATGTGGAATCCAGGAGAATTTTACCCATCTGTGTCAGCTTCTATGGGTACTGTCCACTTGGAGAGCAAGCCAGCCTTAAGGGAAATGTCAGGGAACTTTATGACCATGAAAGATTGTGGTGGTTTCTGAGGAAAGTCCTTTCCCTCTTCTCTATATTATCATGATGATAATCATCAAATCATCAAGCTTCGAATTTTGTACTTCCTGAAGATAGATGTCTAGATTGAATGACTTTGGGCCAATTGTCACTTTCTGAGGATAAGGATGACCTTCTAGAAAGCAGACTATAGATTTAAAGAATCAGTTGCCTCCCAGGTATAATGCCTAGCACAGGAAGAGTGCCTTATTTGTACACACAAATATTAAAATTGGTCAGATATCTAAAATGCACCTGATAAATGGAAATCACTTCTACTTGGCCATGGTACACTATAAAATACCTATGATAAAAAGGTCCTTGTTGCTTGTTTAGAGTTTCCAGCTTCTTTTTCCATCTACAAACAAGCTGGATTCCATGGGAAGACTATGCTCACCTGATGAATTAAGACTGAATTGGGACTTGGGTCTAGGTCTTCTACTCCAAGAGCCCTTCCCATGGTGTAAATTGATTCAGGTAGCCTTAATTTAGTCATTTCCAGAGGCTATTGTGAAGAGTACACAAGTTTTCTGAGTCTTTATGGAAAGGTTCAACTGCTACCTTCCCTTCCTCTTGAGCTGGCACTTTCTGCTAGTCTCAGTCAAGACAACATTATAATCTTTCTGTCTGTTTTTCAGCAGTGCACAGCCAACCCATCACTCACTCTAACAGACCCTGCTGAGTACCCACAGTATATCTGGAAGCCATTTCTGTTTGGAAGTCAGTGGCGGTCAGCCAACATTTCAGTAATATTTGCTTTCTTAAGGCTTAGACAAATCAAATCCATTCAGTTCTCCAGACTCTATGTCTTTTGTCTGGCACCGTGTCCTCTTATCCAAGGCGAGCCAAGATTGAGCTCACTTCATGCCCCTCCCCAAGCCCCACCACAGTGTGTGTGTGTGTGTGTGTGTGTGTGTGTGTGTGTGTGTGTGTGTGTGTCTCCTTTTTTCTGTGTGGCAAACAATGTGCAAAGTTTTTCTCCTCCATCAGCATATAAAACAGACCAAGACATAGTAAGCTTGAGACAAAATTAAACACAACACAATAATAACAATAGAATGAACACCTAATATGACCTTTCTAGTCATACTGTAAAGGTCAGGAGTGAAGATATTATATGGAGAAACACTCATGTCTTTCCATTTCACTGTCAGACTTTTGAGACTTTGGATTCCAAGAAATTAGAATTCTCCAGGAGTCTCAGAAGCAGAAGGAGAAAGCTAGGGTCTTATTAACAAACAAAAGGAACCTGTCTCCCGTAAAAATATTTCACACAGTTCTGGCAACTTGTTAGACTCCCTTGCAGGAGAGACCACACCAAAGATAGATTATAATTAGCAAGACTACTTATCTTCTACTTAAACCTAAACCTTATTCAAGTCCCCAAATATGGGTTTGGAAGGTCACCAGACCTCTTCATTACACTTGCCAATGTAGCCACATTGAATATATCATTCTCTGCATTTACTAATGCTTATCTGTTTAGTTGCTCTCTTCAGGACCAGCAGCCAAGCCTAGTTTTTTAGGGCTTCTGGGCCCAGACTCTGACCTTAAAGACTCAAGTAACAATACATAGACAGTAACTAAGTTCTAGGTTTTTGGTGACACCAATTGATCCAAGTCCAACATTTTCAATGGCACCTGGAATAGGTCTAGAATTCAAGCATACTAACTCAGGTTAGTTCAGTGGTAGCTAATTTGCTTTCATTTATGTTCCAAAAATGACCCTGCTTAAGGCTTCATCTCACACTTGCTGATATGGTGAGGTCTCAGAAGAACACAAGAGAATGTCTGTGTAATCTTAGGCATGTGACATTAGGAAATTTTCTGGAATTTGGTTTCCCACTGTGCTAGCAGTGGTGTGTTGCTCTGAGAATGGGTTGAGGTAGTGTGCCTCCTGGTCCTAGGGTGCTGGGTTTACACTCACTCTTACTGCTCTGTCATTAGCTCAGCCTTGAGAAGGACCTTTCAATATATCAAAGTTGTATTTATTCCATAATGAGTATTTAGGACATCCTGGCAAGGAAGCAAGTATATTATTTTGGGGCAAAAGATTTCTTTGAGAAGCCCTTCCATTCATCTAACTCCCTACTGTGTGGCAGGCCCAGCAGGGAAGCAGTCTTGTCCTCAGAATACATTTAGGGCTGTCTCCATAAGGGAGAGTGAGTGCTAGAAATAAACCAGGCCTCTCTTTCAGGATTTCACAAAAATGGATCCTTAGGGTCAAAGGTCCCTTAATCTGCAAAACACAAGCTGTTTGCCTGACTTGAGGCCTCAGCAGAATTCCTAGGCTTGAAGGGGCTTTGGTATGAAAAATGGATTATGTTTTGAAGATTAAGGGTCCTTTCATGCAAAATATGCATTTTTCTTTACCTTGAGCTCCCAATGAAACACCTTGTTTCTTTCTGGCTTAAGACCTTCAAGCTTCATTTCTTATGCGCAGATGGATTAGGCTGGGCTGATTATTCATAGCCTATGGCTGGAAACAACCTCAGTGAACATCTAGGGACCAGCCTTCAGGACCAGCCTTCTCTCCTCCTCCCAATATGTCCGAATGAGTGCAAGTTTGTTATTGCTAAAATGAAAGAATCTGGTAGTATTTTAAGATTCTGGTGAAATTTTCTGTTAAAATATGGAGCGTCTGTGTATTTTAAAAACAAAGATCTCCAATGCTGCACAAGAATAAAGGAACAAAGGCAACTGAGTAGTCCTAGCCTGGAACCTCAGTATTGACTCTAGTATCAGCAAGGTTATTCCTCTTTATCTGTGGTCCTTTTCTGTCTTGCTTCAGCATTTTATTGTTGTGTATTTGCCAACTGAGTTGTTTGTCTTAGTTAGCCTGACTACATAGACTAGGCTGTCCTTTAATTTCCTGATAACACTTTGGTTTGTAATCCAAAAAATACAGTAGCGGAGAAAAAATTGTCAGTGGTGAGTGAGTTGAATGAGTTCACTATTTCAAGCAAAATAGAATGAACAGTTTAGTGTAGTACAAGAGTGCAGCAGGCTGGGCAATGAGGAGAGTACCATATAAAGCCAGGGCAGTGATGAATGATGGCTTCTGTCTTTTTCAGTGCTGTACAATTCTTTGACAAAGTGCTTGATGACAGGGAGAGATAATGATATGGGGACATTCAAACAACCTAGCAAGCTGGAGAGATGGCTCTACAGTTAACAGCGCATTCTACTCTTCTAGAGGAACTGAAATTTGTTCCCAGCACTCATATGTGGCCACTCATAGCAGCCTGTGACCCCCGAAATCAGGGTATTTAATGACATCTCTTGCTCTTCGTGTGAACCTACACATATCACAACATACACACACACACACAGAGAGAGAGAGAGAGAGAGAGAGAGAGGAGAGAGAGAGAGAGAGAGAGTACACACACAAGCACACACAGGGAAGGGAAAAGAAATGAAAATAATTCTTTAAAACAAGAAACCTAGCACAAAATATCCCCTCAGAGAGACAAACTGAAATATGGCTATGTAAATGTTTTGGCACAGCTGATACAATTCATTGTGTTCATAAGTTATTTCTGTCACCATCATTAGTATTGTATGGGCTCTAATATGATGGTAAGCATGGTGAAAGACAGGTCCCCTGAATCCTGGAATACATATCCTCAAAAAGGTGATAGTGCATTCTCATAAGAGTACAGCTTTGTGCCAGGTATTTGTTTATTATTTGTGTTTTATTCATTTGGTCTACTGAATGTTAGGAACAGAGTAAACATGGGGCAGAATTCACAGACATCAGCTTATCAGAAAGCCCTGTTTCTATATTGAGAAGTTTTCTTTTTAATATTAATGCCTCTGTAATGCTGGTTGCCATCTTCAGCATCCCCTCTGCTTCCTTGCTTTTCCATACACCTCTGTGAGGAAGAACGCTACTATTCTTAACTCATTCCTCTGTCTATAGCAATGTCTCGTTTACTGCTTTGTACAAAGCAGGTGAGTTTTTATGATCACATGATTCAGGGATCTGGAAGTCTTTCTTTTTTCTTTTTCTTTTATCTGTCAAATCCAAACTTAAACTAGAGGCCAAATTAAATGTCAGCTCCCTAAGGGTGCTTCCTTTGTAAGAGGCTTTCTCTAATTTGCTTTCTCTGAGTTAACCTTTCCCTTCCTTTGCTCTAACAATGCATTGTGTTGTTGTATCTAGTAAAACGTAATCCATTGATCTGCAATTTGGGTTTTACAGTTTTATCTCAGTATGGATTCCTAAAGCTTTGAACATTCTCATCTTTTTTAATTACCATTGGCATTTTACTCCAACTTTGGAGCTCATATGGCTTTCTCAATCATCACTTATTTCCTTTAATTTCCATTCTTTAAATTTCACTTTAATTATAGATATCTTATGTATTTATAAAATGCACTAAACATTTTTCTTGAAAAGAAACTTATTCTATTGGCACTTGCATCCCACCAGTAGTAGGGAGAATGAAAACTTTTGGCGGTCATAGTTTTGATGTTTCCTCACTTGACAAGTCTCCACACTAGTCTATTCTCTTGTTCCCCCATCCATGCTTAAAAGTCTTTGAAATTTTTAGAATCTAATGACTGTTGAAGACTGTTTCCCACCTCTGTTCCCTGAAGGACAATGGGCATCTCTGTTTTTTATGTTGTATAACTCTGTAGCTGTTAATGCTTGATAACATTCACTTTCTTCACATCTCTGCTTCTCCTTCAGTGTATGAAATCTATTCTCAACAAACTTCATGAAGTTCTTTCCTTTTTCAAGCTGATCAATTGTGTACATTGCTTATTGTTTGTTTTTATTACTTTTGAGTCACTGCTAGTAACTGGGTGGACTCATGCTACCCACCACTAGAACACAGTGATCAATACTCTCTGTCTCTAATTCTCTTTCCATTTGGATGAAAAGATACCATAGTCTAATGGAAATTCTCAACTGAATATTTCCTAGGCACTTATCATTGATTACAAATCCTTTACCTATTCTACGTGTTGTCATACATGGCACCATCCTTGATTCTAGTCAAAAATCCAGTCCTAGTAGTCACCATAGATAGCTTTTCCTCACTTCATCTAACCACACACCAAACCTTGCTATTTTTCTTCTTTTCTCTTATTATATAAGAGAACTTGTTCGTGTTATATATAACCTAGTCCATTTAATTAGCTCCCTCCATTTTAACCTTGTCATTATCTTTAAATCTTTCCAGTATCCCTTACAGTTAAACCAAGAAAAACTAAAACATTAACAAGATGACAGTGGTTCAAAATGATCTCACGGATGTGATTCTAGCTCTTGATTTGTACAGTTTGTTCATTGTATAAATATTGATTAGCTTCTACCACGTGATTGGTTCCAGATACTGGGCATACACAAAATGAACCAAAAGAAAAGGGCTAGCTTTAACTACAGAGAGATATGAAGTAAGAGACAAGAGGCATCAGTTGGCTGCTGCTTCACTGTATGGAGTTCCTTTCTTTAAAATTGCTTCCATATTATTTCTGTTCTCTCTTTTTCCTGTGCTGCCTTCCTGGCCAGGAAACATCCTCGGAGAAGATGAGGCCAGAGGCTCTCTGTATGTATACTCTGTTTTTGCTTTGAATGGTCCCTCCCATGTGTTGATTTTTCAGAAATCACCTGTTTCTCTTCTAGATTGTGTCCTAGTATGTAAGAGCCTATTTGGATAGCATGGACTCAAAAGATATTTGCTTCATTTCAACAAATGAGCACAGAAAAACTCTCCGAAATGTTTATTTTACTACTCTTTTGAAAGATCTCCTGCTGAGACTTCTGATAACCTGGGGAGAAATCTCAAAGTGTAGGAATTTAAATCATCCCATTTCTAAATGTGGCTCAAATGAAATATTTATGAAAGAAACAATTCTATACTTTACTTATGATTACAGTATTAATTTCAAATTTAAGACAGGATCACAAGAATTCCACATACTTCACACAAATCACATAGAACATCTACATACCTCAGTTTTTAATCAGGATTTTAGCGATCTTCCTAAGTTCAATATTGCTGGAGCTTTCACATGCAGGTTGGTTTCTCTTCTTTTCTCTACATTAACATCTTTACAGCACCTTTGTGACAGTTTGTGTTTATCAAAAAAATACTGCTAAGGATGGCTTGCTTTCATAGATTAATATATTAAAGTCCTCTGCCATAGAACAAATAATTGGCTTAGGATCCAGTTAAATTCTAACAGTTTTGTACAATGTGATATTTTTAGAACATATGACATTGTTTTAAAAAAAAACTACACTGTAAAGGAGTCTGTATTTTTTATTCTGTAACATAGACATGCTGTCATTTATCTCATTGATAAGTTTGTTCTGTAGTTTTTTATGGTATGGGGAATAAGAAAGAATTTGAGATGGTATCTAGCTGTAGCTCAATGGCTTTTTTATTTGTTCTCATTCATACATTTAAAAATGTTATGATGTTTATTATGTTTATTATGTTTATTATGTCTATGATAAAACTGGGGAGTGGGGGACAAGGAGAGGGAACAGCATAAGCCAAAATTTGAGCTATGCAGTTTGTAATGTTTCATTCATGACAGTGACATGAGAATCGAGTGGCATGTGGATGCAAAACTAAGGGGGAGAGGTGAGTAGTTTAATATGTTCTATTAGGGGTGCTATTGCTTAGCTGTACTGAGCTGTATAGATACATACCAATCACTACCAGTGTTTCGGCTAGAAAGGTAGATATTCATGAATGTCTGTGGTGGGAATATTCCAAAAGGATATATGTACTTGGAGAAGGCACATTTCTGAAGGAAAGAACAGTGGGATCACCCTGAGCTTACTGAGATGATACAAAGAGTCTTTAGCGGCAAATGTAGTGGATGAGTATGAAAGAAAGTGTGTTGATGGGATATAGAATGGTGATGAAAGTCAAGAAAAGTTCCAAACTTCTCAGAAGAATGATTTATGAGATTATATGGGCCATTGGGACAGAGATCATGCTTGATAGGGCAAGGGTATGTTTAGTCTGGAATAGCTTAAATTTGGGAATCTGTGAGATTTTCTAGAAAAGTTGATGAAGTGTTTTACTATTACAATACAAAGCATACAAATTATAATAATTGGTACTCATCCCATTGGTTTCTAAGCCATTTTCACAATAAATGTAACGTTTAGTTGAAAAATGACTTTGGCCCACAGCCATTAAAAGCTAAGATTCACAAACAAAAAGTGAGAAAATACTTTCCTAACTTTTTACATAAATTGCTTCACTAGCTCAACTGTCCTTTTTTAACTCAACAGTTATTTATATAGAGGTCAGTGTTAATAATACTAATGTTGGGCTGGAGAGATGGCTCAGAGGTTAAGAGCTCTGGTTGCTCTTCCAGAGGTCCTGAGTTCAATTCCCAGCAACGACATGGTAGCTCACAACCATCTGTTATGAGATCTGGTGCCCTCTTCTGGTGTGCAGATAGACATGGAAACAGAATGTTGTATACAAAATAAATAAATAAAATCTTTAAAAAAATAATACTAATGTTAATCTACAATGTATCTTGTCTTTCTGAATACCTTGAGTGGTCTGGCCAGCTATTGGCAAAAGTGATCAGATACTATTTTGACATACTGTTGTAGTCTAGATGGCCCTTTGTAGTCATTTGCTATTTTCTTGATCACGTTGCTCAAGTTTCTCAAATTATTTCCAATCCATAGTTCTTGTTTTGTAGGAGAAAGGTTAATTTTAAGCCACATGCCCATTGCTTTAGTAACAGATACGAAAACCTTCAGCTATGTAACACTCAGCATATATAAAGAGTGCCCTTTAACTGCAAAAGGGAAAGCACTGCATGCAGCTAGGATTGTGTTCAACAGTCCTGTGCCTTTGGTGGCTTATGGCTATTTGTTATTTGGGGTGAAACTTGGAAACTGGCAATAAACATACTTAACAGAATTTCTAATAGATTTCCTTATTTTGTATGTCTTGATTAATAAATTGCAATTGGAGTTAGCTGGGCTTTCACATTGAAGTGGACTATGAGTTGTGTTTTATATGAAACCTTTAGTTTGGCTGAATAGGATATATAAGATAGACAGGGGAAACAAAAACAAATCTGTGTAATGCTTGACTCTCACTGTTTAAACCTGTTTTGAGATAAGATTTCTCTTGATAGTTTGATAAAAATTCAGATGAGATTGGACATTTTAAGATTACTTTAAAAATAGTTCCTTGGCTGGCAAGATGGGTCATAGGGTAAGAGTGAATGCTGCTTGCCTGATGAATTAAATTCCATCTTTAGATTCCATATAGTAGATGGAAAGAACTGACCCTTTTAGGTTGTTGTCTTATATCTGCTTGTACGCAGTGTCATGTATGGGTCATGCTTGTATGCAGTGTCATGTATGGGTCATTAAACACGCTAGCGCACACACACACACACACACACACACACACACACACACACACACACACTAGTTAAAACAGTTCTATTTCCCATGTGTAATCTTTGTTCAAATATTAATCTTGAAATAATATAGGGGTATTGGGATGAGTTTGAGAGTAATGGAAACTTTTTCAGCTCTTTTGCTTTGCTTAGTTTGGGAAGCTAAAGTCCTAGCAACTTAAGAGCCACCAAAGTCAGATCAGTGGTTTTTTGGTTCTTGTGTCATAAACTGAAACACTGGAGTTCCTTGATCAGGGTGGTTGAGTTTTAGAAAGAAGTATCTTACTATAGGAAACTTAGAAGAAAGGGAGAATTCCCAGGGCTCATACTGCAGGATGGGTCCTAGGAACTAGGACAATCCTCAGCTCTTTGTCTAGAGTGTTTTTGACGGGCTTTTGGCAGGAACTGTGGATAGAAAGACGAGGTGTAAGCTGCTTAATCCAGTTGTCTGAACCAGATATCCAGGTGCCTCCTCTCAGCAAAGCTCATGTTCATGTGTACAACTTTTAGGCGGAGGTCCTCATTTGGAGCTAAGACAGAAATCAGGACCAGGACTCTGGCATGGATTGTCTCATTCTTTGTTTTTAGGGTCCCTGCCCTTTTTGTCAAGTTTGTATCTGACTATAACAGCATATTTACAAATAAATCGTTTTATTAGCAGTAGAAATTTCACTGTTCAGAGTCTTCTTTTCCTTGCAAGATCACTGTGATGGATCTGTCTGACTTCCTAATGTCCTTAGAACACAGGATTTCATCAAGAATGCACAAGTCAGCAAAACAGACATCCCTTACATGGCTAGTTGTCTTTGAAAATGTGGTTTTAGTACATTGAACCTTCAACAAGCATTGCTGCTGTAGTCCAGGCTGGCACAGGACTTTTGATTCTTCTGTTTCCATTTCCTAAGTCCCGATATCACAGAGAGGTCTCACCATGTGTGGCTGTCTGTACCTATCATTAGCCACACTTTTGAAGTGTCTGAGCTTCTTTCCTTCCACTCAGCTCTCTTGCTACTGATTGTTCTGATGAGGGCAAATGTATCTCTTCTCAGCTGTAACGCATTCCTTAGCCCCTGGGTAAATGGCAGCACCATTCTAGTTTCCTTGTACTTGGACTCATTCCTGCTCTGAGGCAGGATGCTAGGTAACCTCCTCTGACTTTCTCTATCATGTGGCCCATCTCTAATCCATGGAAAGGCGGAGGCTGCACATTCCTTTTACCCATGCCTTAGGCAGTCATTTCCCTGCTCTTCTGCCAGGTTTCAGCCTGCCTCTTTCAACTCCTCTCTTTAGCATTCTTTTTTTAGAATTCTCTGGCATGAGTTAGCCAGCACTCTACCATGTTTCCCTAAGGTGTAGGGCACATTTAGCGTGCTGTTTGAGTGTTCTTGTCAAAGCTGGAGGTGGAGGAGTTCTCTCCCCTTTTCACCCCCTGAGAAGTTTAGGGAGTGAGTGGGAGGGCTCTGCACTGTCAGCTTCCACTCACATCTAACTCCTATCTTTAAGACATTTTATGCTATGATGTGGGTGAGAGGTTAAGAATCCCTGTAAGTGTACTTTGGCTGCCTTTTTGGTGAGTATGTTATGGTGGTCACAGACCTCCATTCAGAATGTAGCTGGCATATCAATGGTTGTACAATTGAGCTGAACTCTAAGCTGAAATAGCTAAATTTAAAACATCCTATTCAATTCCTAGCTGTACTCTAAAAGATGCAGGAAACCAAGACTCAAGGGAGTTAATTAGCATAACCACGCTCTTTCAGTGTGTAGGTCTTCCTGTCACTGAGACATTTTGGCTGAAGACCCAGATTTGGATGTAAAAGCCTTGATGAGACCACCAGACTGGCTCAGCTGGAGCCATTAGGGGCTATGTGCCACCTTCAGATGTAATTACTGACCTTGGTCCTTAGGGAATCTTGAAGCAGGGGAAGGGACATTCTTTCCTACACTCTGGTACAGTATGTGAGCCTTGGCCCAGTAATTCATTTAGAGACTCCAAAGAATGAACTTGATATTGGCTGCTGGGGACATGCTGAGGTTATATTTTTCTTTGTGTGCATGTGGCTCTGATGTGAATAATTTGGAGTATTACAAAACAGGCTGTGTAGGTGCTGAAGTTGATTGACTTCATAGCATTGCGGGCATATGAACACCCCAGTTCAGCCATGGTCATCAAATGATCTTTATGTCTCAGCCTGTGTCAGCTGTCTAGGTCAACTAGTGTATCACACAGCAGCACCTTTGACTCCTTGAAAAGGTCACTTGGCCTACATCTGGCCCTTAAAACTTGGTCTCTAAACCCTAGTGGCAAGAATCCCCTTTATGAACTTTTAGAAATCAACTAGTCTCAAATTCATTGTGGAAGATTCCGAGGGCTGTCTTTTAACATTTGTGGCTCAGCAGCCATGATAGAGGTGAACAGGGGATTCTATTTGTAGTGCATCTATTGTTTGTTGATAGTGGATGCTGGAGGACTGTGGGCAATGGCTGCACTGAGCTATGAGGCAGAGTGAAGGAAGCTCCTCAGTATGCATAGGAATGTAGAGTTGGGTGTCTTCCTCTATCTATTTCCACATTGGTTTTCTTTGCTAGTGTCTCTTGCTGAGCCTGGAAGTTCACTGATCATCTAGGGTAGCTGACTAGCAAGCCCTCAAATGTTTCTGTTTCTCCTTCCCAGAGCTGAGCTTAAGAGCTCACATGTCCACATTGACATGTTGGTCCCTAAGGACCAAGGTCAGCAATTTCATCATTTTGTTTTGTTCTGTTTTGTTTTTGTTACAAGGGTGCTGGCGACATGAATTCAGATTCTCAAATTGCACAAGGCTGGGAATGTTGTTTGTTGGTAGATGCTTCCCCACCTCTCCTTTTTTCTTTTCTTTTTCCTTTTTTTCAGTACAGGAGACTGAATTCAATGTTTAATGCATACCAAGTAAGTTCTCAACCACTGAGCTGTAGTTTCTGTACAACTAAGACTTTCTCAGTCAAGAGAATTACCTCATAAAATCTTGTAATGTGGATTATCACAGACATTCAAGACCAAGAGAAATGAGGACTATTGCCCAGCTAAGATTATTGCAGAAAGTAGAACTACTTAACAGAAGCTAAAAGACGGGGTTCACTATATGTTGCTGGGGTCATGGTAAAATGAATTGAATGAGAGTCTCAGTTTGGAACCAATGATATCTTTCATTCAAGGGGCTAACCAGTACATGCTTGGGTATTTTGCAACAACCCTCACCACTATCCATTGGATATCAAGAGCATTCCTTCAGTTGTGAAGTTGTGACAACCAAAGACATCCCTAGGGCAATATTGACAACCACCTGTGAAGAACTGTATTAGACAATTTTAGCTACACCTAGGATTACAGGATGAAAACTCTCTCTCTCTCTCTCTCTCTCTCTCTCTCTCTCTCTCTCTCTCTCTTTCTCTCTGACACACACACACACACACACACACACACACACACACACACACACCATTCCATTGTTAGATATATAATCTCATGCAAGTTGCACTACTCTGCATCCTGTTTCTTCACAATAACAGCTAAACATTCTCTCCCAGGCCTCCATTCATACACACTCACAGCAGAAGCTCCATAGATGTCTGTATGGGTAGCACAGTGTGATTCCAGCTTGTTGCAGTTCACTCCAGAGATCTCCAAATATTCATTCCCTTACCCTTGTCACTCTGGTGGGCTCTGGCAGACAATCCTGGCAGCTGTGGATGAAACAGTTCTGTACTCAACATGGAAAGCTTTGTTTTAGGCTCTCAACAAAACTTCAGAGTTCAGTTTTTTTCCATCTCACACTCAGCACACATGCTTTCCTCCCTTACCCTGACAGCTGGGGCTTGCAACAACAGGCAGATTTTTGTGGCATCTCTTTATAAAATGGTGCAATTGAGCAATCGAGAGAAATATTTAGTTGTGCAGAAACATGCAGCCCTCTTTGATTTCTTCTTTTCTAGCATTGCTGACCTCCCATATTCAACTGGGAGAATCACAAAATGAGGTATGCTTAGTCATGTGTATAGGTTTTACAGTTCACAAAATGTATGTGTCCTCATCATACTTTTAAAAGATAACCATAAAAATAAGAGGTCTACTGAGGGGCTGTGACTACACACAGTCACATAGCAAGCCACGATAAGAAACATCCTTGTAAAGCTTCTCGAAGGTTAAGATTCACAGCCCAGGGAACAAGATAGACATAAAAAATAGAGGTATAATGCAAGACAATAGGCACTGATATAGAGTTTTAGAAAATGAGCAGGGTTGGGTGGACAGAATAGGACAAAGGCATTTTAAAGGAACAGAGAAAGATAATGACCCTTAGGACATGATCTCAAGGGCCTTTCAATGCATAAGAAAAAAGTGAACAAAAATATTTCCTAGAAGATAATTAAGTTGACAACATCGAGTCAATGGTTTCAGTAAGTGCTCTACTACTGAACTACATCTTAAGACCTGACAACATTAATATCGTTAATGTCAATTCTGACAATTCTCCTTATCAGTTATGCCATGTATTTAGCATTTGTTCTGTGCCTAGTTGGGGGTGTGTGGATGGAACACTGTACCCTGAGTGATTCAGTCACTATGTTAATTCTGGTGCATGTATCCTCATTAATGGCATGTTATAGATGAGGAAAAAAGGCCAACAAAATAATTTGCCTAAAACAATGTTACTTATAAATGATACAACTTAAGTATGTTTTGCCTTTACCATGTCAAGTGTTCTAAATATTATTTAAGAAAAAACAAAAATAAATGGTGGGGCAAGCATCAATTTGTTAGGCTAGCATTCACTGCCAGCGAAGTGACAAAACTAAACTTTTACATCTTTTGAAATTTGGAAATTTCCTGCTATTAGTTTCTATTTTCTTCAGGAAAAAAATCTGCCCACCTTAAGTCTGTCTTGAACTTGAAATTTTGTACAATATAGAGCCACAGTGCTGTGACACTGTCCAACAAAAGAGGCTGGGATATACTGAAGCTTAAAGGTACCAATGAATGTGTAGTTCGTTCAAAAACTTCCTTGAGGGTCCAGAAAGATTCCATTGAACTAGACTTTTACTTATTGTAAGAGTTCTTCATCTTAAAGTTTCCACTCAAAATAGACTGTTGATTATTGTAAGACTTTGGACATTCAACTGACCAGACAAAAAGAGAACAAGTACCTATGGTATAAAGGAAGAAAAAGGCCCTCCTGCTCCTAAGGTCTCAGTAATTAGAGGCAGGTTTCTGGTTAAGACAGAACATGGTACAAACTTTAGTTCTGTCCCATAACCCTACCTGCTTGTATTAGATTCTGTTAGTGCTTTAATTTGTTTCCTTTACACTTAAAACACATATACCTGGACATCTGTAATACAGCAAGGATTGAGATATTGGCCCTTAGACATGTCCTTACTTTATATACTAGGAAGTTATGCTACATAGCTTATGGAGTTTGCATAACTTCACATATGGCAAAGCAAAGTAAGACTATGTGCCCCCAGTAACCATAGGTCCTCTAATTTTAACAAAGCAGCAATGATTTCATAAGCATTAAATCGTTCTACTGATGACCTACTAATGAAGATATGTTAACCTCCTGTTTTTCTTTTCACTGTCTTTCTCCCTTTTCCCCTTCCCCTTTCCTTTCTTTCTCCTTGATCCTTTTCTCTACAGGACTCCACAGAATGGAGCAAGAATGAGAGGAAAAAGGCCGGCAGAAAAGCATGAACTGGAGGTTTGTTGAGCTCCTCTACTTCCTGTTTGTATGGGGCCGTATCTCAGTGCAGCCCTCCCACCAGGAGCCAGCTGGGACAGATCAACATGTCTCCAAGGAATTTGATTGGCTTATTTCAGACAGGGGGCCTTTCCACCACTCCAGGAGCTACCTATCCTTTGTGGAAAGACACCGTCAAGGATTTACAACCAGATATAAAATATACAGGTATGGTTTAGGCTAAGAGAGCCCTTGCCTTTCATTTCTGTTGTGCTTTGGAGAGACCCGATATTGTCTGATATCTTGGCTCTGTGGAGAACATTCTAGGACAAGGGGCTATGACCTCATTATAGGCTGTTAATTGAATGTATTCAATGTTGCATAAAATATTAATATGATGAGTCCAAATAACCAATATTTATTGAGTACTAGTGTACTTCGGACAATGCTTGTTCTAGTGTCTCATTTATACTTTGTATTCATTTGATGGAGATTTTTGTTTTGTTTTTCTCTGCTTTACTCAGTTACTTAGGCAACTGAGTCGAAACTAGGCTAAATAATGGTTCCTAAAGAAACAATTTCAGAAGTAATAGAAGCTACACTTAACCCCTTGTTTATCTGTATCCTTTGTCATGACAATCCTCTTGTTTTGAAAATACAATTAGTGAATCTAGTTTTATACTCAAATATATTCATGAATTTTGGGTAGAGACCTTCACTGAACAACCTTTTTGAAAGCAAGTCTGAACCGGAATTACTTTTTGAAGGTTCAGTAAATGAGTGTACATTGTACATGCTTAGTAGACAGATTAAAAGGAGAAAACTACTTGAATTATATGCATACATATGGTGGTAGTCATGCTAAATAGGAGACATGGGGAAGGGATAGACGACTGAAGTTTTTGCAGCACCCTGAATAACAGAGAACACCAAGGAGAAAAAAAAATGAGTGGGAAATTGAATGGTGCAGATAAAATGCCTCAGATGGTAGAAATTGTTTCTCAGAGCATCCAACTATAACAATAGGCAATAGCTTGTGATAGAATCTATCTGGGTTAGTGTGCTCTGTCCTGTGAGCTACTATCACCTGGTGATGAGATTTCTGGGGAAAAGGATTCATAACCATTGGGCTACTTTTGGGAGAATCTATCTGTAAACATGTAAATTAACTTTAGGGAGAATTCTACTTGGTGATTTGGTAGACAAATGGGACAAAAGATAGGAAGGCAGGAGATAATGACAGATTCCAGTTCAAAATACTAAGGACAATAAGTGCTGTACTTTGCAGTATTGTTTGTTGATCCTCAATCACCAGAAGTACTTTCTTCATCTACTATTTTTTAGGTTCCATGTTCTACTTAGCTGTAATATCCGTGAAATGTCTTCAAAACACTAGACTTATTCTGCATTATTTATAAACCATTTTCAATTAAAATGTATTCCTCTATTTCTTTATTAGATGGAATTATATAACTCTTTACATAACTAACTGGAATCTCCTTTAGTGTTATATAATCATGTCTGTGCACACCCACATGCACATATATGTATAAAATCCATTTATGTCATTGATGTTCAGGTTTTCATTTGTCATATGCTTGTTATCATAAACACACCATGAGTGCTGTATTTTCATAGAAGAAATGCAAAACCACTCTGAAAATTTGTCTTAGTGTCCAGAAAGAAAATGCAAATTCTTAATATTGCTGAGACAATTAGAATAAGAAAGCAAGAAAGTACAGTAGAAAGAGAATGTTGGCTTGCAGAGGGCAAGGTCTGAATTTAGACATTAGGCCTCGCAAGTGGTTGACATGGAAAGTAGCAAAGCCATTCTGTGGTCCTGATTACTGGAGATGAGTGAATGTTTGAATTTTCAACCAGGTGACAATGCTTATCATGTGAAAGTTGTCCCACTCAGGTCTTGAGAGCTGACAACAGTAGTGCTGAAAATGCACCAGTGCATGGGTGAACTTTCTGTGCACCCCACAGAATAGAAAACAATCATTGAACTGCTAGGGAAAGCTACCTATGAACATTATGAAAATGTAACATACAAAGAAAAATGAAAATAGAGTGTATAAAATACTGAAACTGAGTACAAATATGAAAAACTTGTTGGCATTTCTACTCTTGAAAGAAACAGTCAGAATTCTAGCATAATGATTGATACAAAAGGCTTCCTCTTGGGAGAACTATTCTTAAACCAACTGAGAACAGTAGTTAACTGCCTCATTTCAAGTTTGGATCCTTAAAACCATTTGTAGCAGAATACATCTATTGCTGTTTTATGACCATGCTTAAGCAAAGGATTAAAAGTATATGTTGGTGGAGAGGATGTGACAATCTCTAAAATGATTGATCCAGGATATTTTGAGCTTTGAAGTTTTGTAGATGGGGCATGACATAAATCTTTGAGATTGAACATCTAATTTTGTGTTTTATCAAAAAAAAAACCTTAATTTTTTAAGTATAACATTGTCTTTCATTTGAGCCTCTCAAGGACACCTTCCATGCTGGGGTCATTTGGCTATTTTTCTTCCCATTTTAAAAGACCATTTCATGAGTGACTTGAACAAAGTCTTATAGCCAAGAAAAGATAGAAAATGGGCTTGAGGCCAAACGTAATTATTAGTCCATAACCATACCAACAAATGTGCTACAATTATCAGCAGCCGAGTCCCAGTTCCATTTATTTGTGTACAGTTCCAAGTATCTCTATCTGTATGCTAGGGGATCCTGTCTTTGTCTCCTTATACCAGTTTCCTCAATTACCAAAAGTTAGAGGTAATTCACATTAGTGATTTTCAACCTTTACTTGTGTGAATTGCTGATGGCTGATTTAGGTAGCCATAGAAACCACGGTAGTATGGTGAGAAGACCAAAAAGTCTGACCAGGCAAGGCTTTCTGCCCTTCACATCCATAAAGAGAAGGCTTGCATCTGCTTTAATATTTGGTTTACACATGGGTTCTCTGTTGGAATGGAATCCAACATTTAAACAAATTTTGCAGTCATTCAGTGAGCTGATTACTAAGATTCTTTTAGCTCTAAAATTAAATGTGAGATTTAACTAAGGTTACATGGTTAATTAAATGATAGAGTCCCACTCTGAAGCCAAGCCCTTGGTCATCTAGTTATCCTGTCTTTTCTTTATTTAATCCTGAAATAATTATTAAGGAATGGCTATAGACCCAGCGCTATGTTTAATGAAGATGGTACAATAATGAGCAAAATAAACACTGCCCTTCCTCTCAGAGGAGAGAGTGACATTGATTAACCACATGTGTGCACACACTTATATTAAATGTTACAAAGGAAAACATCCAGGATTGATATTTCTAGAAAGTAATAAATTCTGTGTTCTTTGGTTATTTGACTCTTGGTGTAATCTGTGCATGAAAACACATGCAAATGGATCCAAAGAGACATCTGCTCATCCAGTTGCAGGTCAGAGCAAGCACCCAGTAGCTCAAGCTCACTCAGGCAATTGTCAGTTGATTTTGTTTCCTTTCTACATGCCACTTTGCTGAAACATTAAAGCAGTTTGCAATGTGCATGTTTTGCTTGCTGTATGCTAACAAAAATGCTGAAGATTGATAATGCTTCCTAAAGGAAGAACCATCCTAAAACCTTTCCACATAATGTATGGTTGGAAAGCATTTCAGAAATGAGTCCTGAAGTCTCAGTCAGTTCGATCCTCTCCAGAGTCCAGGCTACTACCAAGGGTGACTTAGAAGCTGCGAAAGGAAAAGGAAAAATCATCTCCTCACCTATACAGCTTAAAGCTTTCTTCTTCCCTGTGCACAGACTCTGTCTACAGATTGTATCATCATGGTAAGATGTCATTCCCAGTGGTAGTATGAGCTCTGTCAAAATCTATGAAGAGCTTATGCCAGTGTGGTTACACAAGAAGTGCCATTAGATGTGTGCATGCAATGGTTTGATTTTGTGAGGTATATACTCTGTCACTTTGGGCAGTATGAATGACAGGGCTGAAGACTTGAGTTTAGGGAGGTTTATGAGGCTAAGAGGAGTTTTTATCTTTCAAATGTGCAAAGATGTTGTAGTAGAGTTGTCAGCTAAGTCAGTGAACCTTGACATTGTCTAGCTCGCTTGTTTCTTTCTTCATTTTTTGGCAATGTAATAGAAAGATTTGACGCACTTTCCCTATATGACCAATGCATAAGTTAGCTAAGTATTCTTCAAGCCCTTTTCCATCTCTGAAATTCCATATTCCATGAAGTTTTGCTATCTTAATATTATAGCGATTCCCTGTAGAAGCTCTGTTTAGAGTCTGGGGAAGCAAAATGTACTGTTTTTGAAGTCTCTGTTAAGTATCTTGGTATTAGTAGCTTCAAACTTGGAGATGACCAAAAGCAATCAGGGAAATGAAGCATATCTGATACCTACTCTTCCACTGAGTTTTAGGATAGGCAGAATGGATAGGAGAGGATAAAGGGAATAAGCAAAAACTATCCACAGCAAGTGTAAGGATACCTCCTCGTGTACTCTACATTCTCTTTAAAGAAAAAAAGAATGCCTCTGCTCTACAAACATTGTTTTAAGACATGGACTCATAAAGAATATGCAGACTATTTGAAAATACTTTGTAAAGTTCAAAGTTTAAATTCTAGCTACAAATTATGAGAAAATAATTCAAATATCCTATTTAACTTCAGGTCAAGAGCATAAGTGTGGTAATTCTTAACTACCCACAGCTACCTTGTCAGGGAAACTGTGACCCTTCCCCACATTTTCAGTGAGATGGCTGATCCAATCACACTCTTGGGAGCCTCCAAGTAGGATCCAAAAGCAAGTTTCTGATATTCTGGAGCATGAGCCCTGAATTTGTTTTGTTGTCTGTCTCTGCCTCTTAGTTGCTTGGCCACTTACCTAGTCAAAGTGACTCACTTTGACTATGGACAATCTACAGTTTCTGGGGCTCACTTTTCTCATCTATAAAACTGAGATGTTATTAAATGTCTGGTATTGTTGTGATGAAAAAAGAAGAATTGAATATGCTATGAATTTTATAGAAGAAAGAATAAGAAAATTTAAGGTCTGTCCCAGAGATGCTGGGGTAGTTGAATATGTTCTTAATGTTTTTTATTTTGTTTTGTTTTATTGCATTTCTGTTAACTGTTTATAGATTTAGTGATTGATAAATTTGCTGTGAAGTTAGCCATTTATTTCAAAAATTCATTTTTGCTGCATTTTTATTTTCAGTGGTGAAGAAGGAAGGTCAGTGTTTATTTATTTTTAAGACATGACCTATTCTGGCCTCACATTCACTGTTGTGTTGGAGATTAGCCTTGAACTCCATGCTTATTTGCTTCTACCTACCACTTATAATTTCAAATGTGGATTTGGTAGGAAAACTATGGTACCACTGTGCACTTTGATTCCAAGACTTGGGTCAGAAGGAGGACAGTTGTAAATAGGTTCACTGTGCTGTAGATGAGGTGGTTTCTTTTTTATTGAGTAGCTCTCCCTGAAGGTTTCAATGGAAGTGGTTTGTGGCTTATGCTGATCCTGTCTTTGAGTTTAGTATGTGCACCTGAAAGTTGAATATAAATCAAATATCGGTAAACCAAATTTAATTGTCTGTCTTCCCTATCTATTTCAGAATTGTGTGAATCTCAGCTCTAATGTGTGGTTCTGATATTCCTTCATGTCTTTCTTACAAAATATTTTTAATAGGTTCTGTGGTAAAGCTCATTGAATGAATGGGTGGATATGGGTGGTTGATTCTAAGAGGAATGAGAAATACAGTGAGAAATCAAATATGGCAGAAGCTATGCATGAAAGAATCAGAGATATACAAGGTGTTAGACATTTTCTCTGTACTCAGGAAACCTTCACAAAAGTATATGTGAAAGAGAAGCCAAGTACTGTTTCATTCAAGAGACTGTTGGTGAACTTGAAGGAAGTCTGGAGCCTCTGATTCTGTGTGCAGTCTTGACATTTGGTCCTAGCACAGTATTTCTATTGGTGTAGCAATTATTAAACCACATGATATGAAAAGGCATTTTCTAAAAAAAAAAAAAAAATCATAATGAACTTAATGAAAATACTAATTCTTATATATAATAATGATAAATAAAATAACTAAAAATATTAACATTTTTCTTTTCACTGTCTAGCATTGCACTGTACTTACTGGCAAAATGATTGCCACTGGTCTTTACAATAATTATTTGCAATTTCTTTTGCTATTATATGCATTCACATAGTTTATGCAAGGTAAAAGTTTAATTCATGCCAGAAATGGTGAAGTTATAGGAAGTATGATACAATGGAGTGTGTCCTTACCCACAATAGGCTGCTTCCCAGATGATAATACACATGAGGGGAAACCTCAGGTTCTTTACTGAAGGACTTTCATTCCTGTTAGACTATGTCCTGATAGTTGGCCAAATCTCCTTGACATTTAGTTTCTTCTGATGAGAAAGATGTCTTACATGCTGTCCATGTTCATTTGATTCCAAGTGAGTGGTGCTGTTCTGGGTTCCAGTTGTGTATGTGGCACCTGACTTAGGAAGTCCCATCGTCTTGTGGCATTTTTAAGTATTTTTGTCTGAATCTGGTCTTAGATTGATAGGAATGAAATCAGAAGCTTCAATTTTTTTCCTGTCACAGGGTTCATTATGTTTGTTTTAAAAAACATTTTTGTTTTCATTTCAGTTTGAAAATCAGTTTGTAGAGGATAAGAAAGAAACTTGTATTTCTGGAAAAATAAAAAGGGAGGTTTTAAAATAATATTAAAATAAACATTCTTAAATTTGGGTCTTAAATTTGAGTTTGGTTAGTTTAAAGGTAGACCTCAATTTATAGGTTAGATCTCAATGTGTCTTGCTGCAGAAGCAAATGGAAAAGGTCTTTTCATGTAATGTTAAGGTATAGATGTATAGTCAGTAGCAGGTACTCAGAAATAAAGGTAAATCATTTTGGTTTCTGACTTAGACAAATGGTTAAAGAAGACTACTAATCCACTTCAGGTATTCTTTATTCTAGGAATTCTGGGAGTTGCTGCTCTGACTGGAGTATTCTTTAAGAAATAGGATGTTTAGACACTACCTTTCACTTGGATAGATATGACCTATGTCAGAAAAACAAAATAAAACAAAACAACAACATAACTCAGACCCCCTATAATAACCATATTCTTTTCTCTGTGTTAGAAAATGCTCAGTTGGCTCCAGAAAATAAATATAAAACAATGTTCCTTGTTCTTATGTCTGATTTCATGTTCTCTGTAGGGGGCAGTGATCTTCACCCTCACTTGATCTAAATTTCTTGTAAGTTTCCCTAGAAGGAGGTGCATAGAGAAGGACACCCAACAACTTTTTCTTGGGCAATGTCAATTCAAAAGTAGCCTGCAGTGTTGATTATTTAAAATTGACCTCCCAATTCCAAGAACCATGGTTTTATTGCCACCAAATTGGTACCTGTTAGGTATTTTCCTCTTTGTTCCTGTGTCATTACTAGGCCATCTTCTATGAGTTACAAACCATTGAAATCTCTGTAAAACAATTTTACAGCTTTAATCAGGAACAGTGTCTATAAATGGATTTTACTTGCACTTTCTTTTCAAGGGGCAACTTGTTACTGGGTTTTTAAGCTGATCTCCAAAATGGTTACAGCTTTAGTAACAGAAATTAAGCTCTTAAAACTTTTGATTTTGCCTTTTTTCTCCCCAAAGTTATCTCTACCTGGAAGTCCTGTCTATATATCTTGCCTAGAAACTGTCCATTCTGCCTTTTGTTACAACAATCACAGCAATACATCTTCCCACAGTGTACAAATGTCCCACAACAGAAGATGATAAGGGATCTTTCTCTGTACCACCTGCAGGTTACTCACTCACTTTTATATTGTTTGCTAAATTCCTGCTGATCTAGCCTTAAATTGTTTCATGGGAATGGGAGCACAAATCTTTTGTCCATGACTGAGAAGAGTCTGTGCTATCTTTGAGGAAGACTACCCAAAGACTGATTGCCAGTGTCATGTGGGAAGCTCCCTTCCACAGTAGCTATGGTTATGATAGAAAGACATCTTCTATAGAATTATTGTGTCAAACACAGGGGGAAATGGAAGGGAATAAAATACAGTTGTGTGCTCAGTGTTCAAGGAGTATTAGGCCATCAAGGAAAGCCAATGAGAGAAGCATCTCAGGCAGATAAAACACTGCCTAGGAAGAAGACAGGACAAAGCCTGGAACTGAAGTCTCATGGACTGTGAGCATGTTTTCAGTTATTTTGATGATATGACCCAGGTCTTAGAGCCAACAATGGAAGTAAATTGAGATTATTAGTTAATTTTAACTGTCCTTCAATTTCCAGGTAATTATCAGAGTCCTATTATTTAGCTACTTAATTGTGGTATTTTGATATATATTGACTTTTAATACTCCTACTCAGTGACATGGGTTTTAAAATTATGCATTTTAAAAGGACAATCACATAAAATTTCACCTATTTATTACACATGACACATTTGGATATATTTTGCTTTATCACTCAAATAGAATTTGTTCTTTTCTGAATCAGTTATAAGATAATTGTGCCTAGCAAAAGTTGATTCTCACTTCTTCTAATGTCTAGGTTGAGAGAATATTCCTCTATGTAGAATGGGCTCCCAAAGTCCACTCGTATACTAGAGATAAATACTGATCTACTACCAGAGGCCCTATAGATTGCTGAGGCCTCCTCACTGACACATTTAAGGTGGTCTGGATCAGTCCTATGCTGGTTTCCAACCTATCAGTCTGGTGTCCATGAGCTCTACAAGGATGACACCAACTAACAATCTAAGCAGTAGTGGAGAGGCTATCTTAAATGCCCTTCCCTATAATGAGATAGATGACTACTGTATATGCCATCCTTGAGCCTTCATCCAGTAGCTGATGGAAGCAGAAGAAGACACCACAACTAAACACTGAACTGAACTCCTGGAATCTAGTTGCAGAGAGGGAGAAATGATGACCAAAGGGGTCAAGACCATCCCTAAATCTTATGATTCTTTTTTGCACTACTGTTCAATGACTTAAACATAAACTATTAGCATAAATGAGATATCTACATTAAATTCCACCCACCCCATTGGCAAAGGCTCAGTGAAGAATTTGGAATAGGGTGAAGAAAGAAGAAAGAATGTAAGTACTGGTGGACAGAGAGTGTTGTAATATATTATTCTCTGGACATGGTATTCTGCTGTCCATGTGAAGTCACATCAGTGGTCGTGATATACACAAGAGTGACATTTGTCAAGCCACTTAAAATTACAGGATGGAGTATGGAGGGGCTCATGAGGCTCTATAACTATCTATCTGAGGAGCTATTGGACAATGAAGGCTTCCTGGAGAGACTGAATCAACTTTTTGAGGGATTTGACCACTGGTGATTTTTCAATGCTCCTGTGGATGACATAACATGCACATACATATTGACAGCACTAGTTTGACTCAGGTTGTTTAAAAGTTCTTTAAAAAAAAAAAAAAAAGAAAGATTAAGTTCCAAAGTATGAAACTGATGTGAGTGGTTACACAGTTGGAGCATTATTTTGGCTACTGAATGAAGGATAGATGAAGGGGAGAGAGAAGAAAGCTATAGGAGTAGTTCAAGAGAAAGGCAGAATTTTATCAGTGAAATCCAAGGCCAGGTTCTACTTACCATCAGCATTACTGTTCCCTCTCAGCAGGCGTATTTCTGTACTACGTCTGGACCCACCCTCCCCAGGTCTATTCTGTGTACCTTGGGCATGATACATTCTCCTTTCTGAATCTGCTGGATACCTTTGTATCTAATAAAAGCAACCAATATGCTCAGACTTCTGCCTCCAGGTAATTTCTTCAACTCTCAAAGCCTCCTGTCTGGGCACAAGAATTATTGGGCATCTTTAAAAGTATTCTCAGACAGCCTAGAGCATTGAACTTTGTGGGTTATCACCTCTTTGGCAAATCTCAATTTGCAAAAATATTTACTTGACAATTCACAACAGTAGCAAAATTACAGTTATGAAGTAGCCACAAAAATAATTTTATGGTTGGGGCCATTACAACCTAAGAACTGTATTAATGGATCTTGGTATTAGGATGTTTGAGGACTGCTGGTCCAGTGAATCATTTGAATTCTACCATTTATATTTACCTAACTCTTCCTTGTTCACCTGCACAGAAAGTTCCTTAAAGAAAGTCAGTATCTAGGCTTATGTGAACCATAACATGCTCAAAGAATAAGGCTAGCCTTAGTATGAGCCTTAACTCTGCACTTAGCTTTTACGAAGTTTTAAACACATGGCTTAAATTCTTTGAGCCCCACCCAATGTCTTCTTAAACAAAGGGATATTCCCAAAGTTGTTGGGAAGTGCAACAAAGAGAACATATGATGAACATGATGTAAGTACTTTAAGACTGGTAGCAAAAATAAAGAGCTGAAACACAGAAACCTGGAGATTCTGCAACAGCTACTCTCTTAGAGCTGTCTTACTGGAACTTCCAGAACATGAGTTCTGTATTATAGATAACCTCTGAAGGTAGACTGTTTACCATTCTTAGAGAAAGTGAACATCTCTAACAAAAACACAGAGATGGAAGACCAAAGAGACAGAGATTTCTCATACCTTGAAGTCCCAGGTGATAAAAATAAGAGGCCAACACAAAGGCAAGGTATCTTCAGGTTATCAGCATACATATATCAGTTTAAGATATATTATACATTCCATGATTTCCAAGCTTCTAATTAATCAGTTAGTGCAGGTGACTTGGGGCAATCTGTGACATCTCATCTTCTAGTTCTTGCTTTAGGGTGCTTGCTAGGTTATCTTTGATGTGTGTGTTCTGGAGATGGTACAATCCTAGGGATGGCTTCCCACTTGTTTTCTTTCACAGCAATCAGCAACGTCTCAAAGTGGTGTGTGTGTGTGTGTGTGTGTGTGTGTGTGTGTGTGTGTGTGTGTGTAGGGGGGAATAACCAGCTTAATGCAATTGCAGGTTTGTTTTTCAAAGAGGGTCAGCAAAGGTGTAGCTTCTTTCCCTGAAAGCTTGTGACAACCCTCTATGCTTCTAGTGTGACAGCCATTTTATTTCACATTGAAAGGGGAATGTGCTTTAAATTAGAAGAAAGGAACTGAATACAAATGACAGGAGAGTCTCAGTGTTGAAAGATGGCTTGAAGTTGCTGTACTTTATGAAAAGAAGGAAATGCCTGTGCATTTGTTGGTTCCTACCATCTGCAGGTGCTATGTTAGTCTTTAATGTCATTAAATCAGTATTGATGCAACAGGAGCACCAAAAGACAACTGGGAAGAATCCAGAAACAGCTAAACTGACCCCTAGTGTGAGGAGTGCCAGGAACAGGGTAGTAATGTCAAGAAAGTGCTCTAAAATCAATCTTGCAAATGTTCACATTGTGTGTGTGTGTGTGTGTGTGTGTGTGTGTGTGTGTGTGTGTGTGTGTGTTCCTGCATGCACACATGCACATGCAGTTGTGTGTGCATGCTCATGAAGCAGTCTCAAGTAAGACTTGTTCTGAAGTCTGCAAGTAGTTTAGTATGGGCTGACACAGAAAAATTTGTTAGCATGCCAGCAGTTAGCAAGTAGCACAGTCAGGTCATGGAGCCCTTGCACTTTATATAAAGTACTTTGAACCTTATCTTAAGGCGAAAGCTCCCACAATTCCCTACTGTATTGCAAGACCTTATTGCTTCAGTGAACTTTTGCTGTGCCTCCTCTAGGCCAAACAAAGACTAATAACTGTTTATTAAGTGGCTAGAACAAAACAACTTAATGAAGTGTTTATGTCCTGGCATTCTTATTGGCCATTTGAAGAAAACATAATACATGTGAAACTAAAGTAAGAGTACTCTTTTTATCAAATTCTCAAACAGGCACAGGTACATACTTTGATTTCCCTTGCTAACTTCTTCATTTCATTCTACCCATTCACTTTGGGCAATATTTTATAATTGTCAAATTGTCCAAAGTAAAGCTTCACAAAGATACTTCATATTTGAATGCAAAGCTGTATTTGCCCCAATATAGCCCAATAAATGTTAAGTATCCCTCATTTCCTTGGATCAGTTGCCATGTCCTGATGTTCTTCGGACCATCTCAGTGCAAAGTTTGCAAACTGTATCCTGAGAACAACAGCTAACATTTCAGAGGATTCTGACTAATGTGGCATAACTCCTAGCTCTGTCTTAGGTCACTCTTGTTAAAATAGTGAGACTGGATTGATTAAAGGAAATCAGGAGAAGTTATTAAGTGCTTTCATATGCTCTAGAAAAGAAAAGATCACTTGGAATTAAGTAGCAGAAATGGAGAATGAGATAATTTTCATATATAAAATTATCTTGATAAGGAGTTTTAATTTGATAAGGAGTTTCCAACATGCTAGAGAAGACACAGTCAAGATATCAGGCAAGTCTGTCACCAAATAGATGCCTTGTTTAACCCCTTTATGTCAGACTTAACTCTTTTATCAACTACACCTCTGAACTCTGCCATTATTATGGGTTTTTCATGTATATGATTTTGTCGTTTTAAGAATTTTATATGAATGAAATCATCACCTGAGATACTTTAAGGAGTCAGAAGAGTCAGCATTTGGTGAGTGCTTGAATATGGAGACTGAAAGCAAAAACTTACCACCTAAGGGGAATGTCAAAACTGTACATTCAGCAATGAATCATAAGCTCTGGGGTGAATGTGGAACAGGTAAACATTGTTTACTTGCTTCACTGAGTATGTGGTGGGTTTTTTTTTCAAGATGGAGAGCTTAGGAATGCATTTTTGCAGTTGTATATATTTGAACATGATGAATTGGCTTTGAAAATATTGGATTTATATTATGTGGGTTATCCAGATAGAAACCTGGTAGTCAGTTGTAGAAATGGCTTGAGCTCTTAAAACAGAGTTGGGTAACATGTTATAATATTCACACTCATCAGGCCTCCAGTGATAGCTCCTGGGTATATGTTCATTCATGAAAAACATATTTAGTGTGAGCAAATGAAAACATTGAATGTTACAGAGCTGGATAAGTATATGGGTATCACATCGTGAATGTTTTGTATGGTGGAATATAAAATAAGGGGACACTTGGAGGAGGTGGCATGAACAACCAATCCTTAGAAGTTCTCATATACTACACCAGCCAGAAACTGAAGAAGAACTTATAGATTAAAAAATCTTCATTTTGTCAAGGGTTCTTAAAATATAATCATAGGAATAGATGCAAGATGGCAGTGGGATGATACATAAGAGCAAAAGAAGGAGTTTTGCTTTTATATTTTAAAGAAGTACAGGCAGGAATGGAGTAGAGATCTGTGATGAAGACATTTTATTTTTCTCTGTTCATTTTGGAGAGGGTTGGGGCACTTATAGGAGAGACAAAGTCTGTGGTTTAAAGGGGGGTTAGTCTGGAAAAAGCAATTCCTAAGCATGCAAGAAGAACACAAGTAGGACAAAAGGACTAAAGGAGACATCTCCTTGAGTTAAGAGAATGAAAGAAAGAGAGAAAAAGAGAGAGGTAGGTAGAGATAATAAATAGATCACCCTGGTGAGAATTTGGGGGACCTCTTACAGCTTGTGGATGCCTTATGATTAAAAAAATAATAAAGTTGTCAGGAGAGCCAGAAAATACACTGTTTGAAGCTATTTGGAGTTGTCAACCTGAAGACTGGTGGGAGGTTCTAACTAAGGAAAAACATATATTAAAGAGCAAAAAAACAAAAGAAAATGCAAATTGCAGAAAAGCAGGCTTTGCTGCAGTTGGTGAACAGTTTATTTATAGTGACCATAGACTGTGGGGCTGAAATATTCTCCTGAGTAACTGAAAAGTTTTAATAACAGAATATGGTGATGGTAGTGCTGGTTTTTATAGGAGGAGGCTTACCAACAGGTGAGATGGAAAGATAATTACTTAAGAGAATTGAGAATACTGAATAAAAATTGGAACTACAGTATGACTCTGAAATCCTATAATTAAATATATCTGTACAGCCAAATGATATCAAATTAATATGCCAAAATGATATCTACAATCCCATCTCCATTGCTGCATTATCTATTGTAGCCAAGACATAGAGTTGACTTGTGTCCAACAATGTACAAATAGATAAAGCAAATGTGATATGTGTAAACTCAGTGAAATACTATTTAGTCTCTAAAAAGAAACTAATACCCTTCTTTGACCACATGGACGAACTTGGATGGCATTACACTCAGTGAAAAAAGCCATACACAGAAAAACAAATACCATACATTCTTATATATATGGAACCTAAAACTGCCAACTGTTACAAGCAGATAATAGAATGTTATCTACCAATGGCTGAGAATGTAGGAGTTGGAGGACTCTTAGTCAAAGATAGAAAAATTAATTTTGATAAGAGGAATGAGTTCCCAAATCTTCTATGGAGTATTATGTCTATAATTAACAAGAATTTTCAGTATGTTTGAAAATCATAGAAAAGGTAAATTTTAAGTGCTTCTACAACAAAAATAAGTATGTTAGACAATGTACCTACTAGTTACTTTGATATAGTCATGCTAAAATATATACATGTGTCAAATCATGAGGCTATATATAATCATTATAAATATGTATCATATTAAGTTAAAATGAATTTTAAAAGGGAATTGTTAAAAATAAATACATGACTAGATTTTCAGATGTATGTCAGATGTAAATAGACGTGGGTGTGGTAGACACAGTATAGAGTGAATGAAGGTCACAGGTTTCCAAGTCTTAGAGGGAAAGCAAGTGTTGTGGTAATTAGGCCAGAGACTGAGTTGTTTTGATATATGTCATAATTAGAAGCTTAGGGAGATGACATGTCCTAGAGTAAATAGGAGAGGAATTAGAGAGCTGGAAGAGGGTGATGGTGAAGGTCACCAAGTTAGAGTAGATCACGGGACTTGGATCTAGGGAAATCTCATACATGGTATGTAGCATGAATGTATAAATTAAGTCATGACCAAAAATGATGACTAAAACCAATTTTGTAACTATGAAAGTTGTGTCTTACTCCATGTTATGCTTCTATTTTGAAATACTTATATTTTTTACATTATTAGAAAATAAGTATATTTAGCTTACCATTTTAGAGGTCTAAGAACTTGGTATCAATATCAACTTGTCTCTGGTAAGGTCCTTCTATCTACATCACAATGTGGTGGATGGCATCATGCTGGAAATACTTAGAAGGCGAAGACTGCTCTCCTAGCATCACTTAAAAGAATTATCTAATACAGCTGAACTTAGAGTAGCAGTACTCTGTTTTCTTGATAACTAATCTGTTCCAGGAGAACAGCATTAATCCTTTCAATGACAGAGTTTCCATGAATTCAGTATTTCCCATTAGACCTTACTATTATAGCTTCCTCTTTCTCAACACCATCATCCTGGGTGTGGAGGCTATTAAGGTCCCAGTGCATGATGCCTTGAGGGTACAAATAGTATCCAATAATAGCAGTTACTGCATACAACAAAAAGACCTTAAGAAGACATGAGGATGATTCAATCTGTGAAATATTTTTATATTTGAGTCTTATTCTATTTTTGCCTTAGATCTTTGAGTAGTGATTTATCCTTTCTGAACCTTCAGTCACTCTTTCTAAAAGGCAATTTATCATCTTTATCTTTCCCACAGAACCACAGTCTGATGCTAGAAAGAGAAAGTGAAACTAAATGTGTTTAGTAACTCCTGCATCTTCATGGTAATATGGACCCTATTTTTGTGTATACTAGCATTTGAAGACTGATGTTGGATTCTTTTCACTGCAAGATAGTGCAGTGGATAATTGCATTTGAATAGCCAGATTTCAGAACATCATTTTATGATAACAGCACTGTAATATTGAAGATGGACTGTTAGATATCTATTCTTTCAGATGTCCAGAATGTGGTAGAATAGTTGACCCCAGGCAAATTGACCACTGAGAGGATTACTTTGGCTTTGGCATAATGAGTTCAATAATCTTCTGTTTTGCAAAAAGATGTTGGGACAACCAGACCCATGCATATGTATCAGCCAAAGTAAATGGATATTGCATTGCTTAGTCCTTTGTATGGAATAGAATCCTTACTAGAGGTAATTTCAGCAAAACTAGATCTTAAATTGATTTTTGTTAGTATTGTAAAGAAGATAGACAATCATAACCACTAGAATATGGGGATTTTCACAGGAAGAGTATTTAAGATGTGGAATAGCAGTATAATGTAACTTTCCCTGTCTGGCTTAATGATGCAAGTGAGACAGAAACAGAGCAATGGGGAGAGTCTGAGAACAAAGGCATTTGGAATTATTTAATCTAGGAAATAATCAGTGAATCATAAGAAGACAGCATCTTTTAAACAAAGTTGATGGGAAATTAATATGATGGAAAATGACCCGGCATTAGTAAGTATAGTGCATGTAGGCCTATTATATCTTACATAACTTGTGGTGACTCCTCACTCCAACCTCATTTTACACATGAGGAAATTGAGACTTAAAAACTTAATTTACCCAGGGTCACACAGCTAAGAGGTCAGATAAACCTAGGAAGTTCTCTTCCAAAGTCTGCAAAGAATGTTGTAAAAAAGGGGAGAGAGCAGTCTGTCAAGGAAGAAACCTTAGTCTTAGCTGGTCAACCTTGATGCTCATCATGTATCACCTCAGTGATTACTACATGATCCTTGATTTGCACTTATATAGCACTAGAGATATGGTATGGCAATCACTGAAACCTATTACCTATTGCATATTCTTAGCACCTTTCTCAAAGACAGAATATGTCTGTCTTCTGCTCTGTCTATTTAGTTAAAATGTAAATCTGTAAGTCTGATTTTAGGCAAGAATTATGTTACTTGGATTGCTATGGTTTTGTAATATGCCTTCAAGCCAGTAAATTTTAAACCTCCATAGTTTTTATTCTTTCTTAACATTGCTTTGACCATTTGGGACATTGGCAGTTCTGTATGTATTTTATGTCTATTTTTCCTATTTCTGTAAAGGGATATTATTTGCTTGATAGGGAGTGCATATAATTTGTATGCCACTCTGGGAAAAATGATAAATTTAACAATATATTAAATCTTTCAATAAATGAACATGGGCTGTCTTTCCCTATAACACTGTCTTGTTTAACTAGTTTCTTTCCCCCAGTTTCATATTTTAATTCCAATATTTCACTTCATCGCTTAAATTTATTCCTCAGTCTTTATTCATTTTCTTGCTAATTATAACTGAATAGTTTTCTTTAATTTCATTCTTGGGCAACTAATCACTAGTGTATGGAGATGTTGATGGCTTTTTATGCAGGTTTTGTATCTTGTAATTTATTAAATTCATTGATAAATTGTGAAATAATTTGTTCTGTCTTTACAGTTTTCCAAATGTATCATCTGCATATGGATAATTTTATCCCTTCAACTTAGAACCTTTTAAATTTTCCTCCAGTAATATATTGAGTAGAAGGGGAAAGAGCAGACATTCTTACTTTGTACTGGATTTTGGAGGAAGAACTTCTAATTTTCTCTTTAAATACCACACAGTGCCCCTTCCACTTTTCCCTTCTTCACTCCCAGTTCTTCTTCCTCATATGCAAATATGCCAACTGGACATAATATTTTAAAGCTCAGAAAACACATTCTTAAATGTGGGAGGTAAATGATAACACATTTTGTGAATGAGGAAACCAAGGCTCTATGTCAAGTTACTTCCCTATTATAAATTCTATCTTAAGTGATGGAGCATTACCTACTATTTAGTAGGTAAAGCTTCTCACATGATGTTAACTACTGTTTTAACTGTTCTGTGCATGGGTTTTTGCTTGTTGAGTCTTTTCTTATGACTGGCACTCAATTTAGGTAAATCAGTGCTGCCTCTTTCATTCCTTCTCAAAGAAGAATCTTGGAGAGCAACTTCTACCTAAATGAACAAGATTAATGAAGACTATTCAGATTTCCTAAAGAAATATATATTTTTGTTTTTTCTTAATTCTTGAGCTAGAATGCAATCAGGAGAACACTTATTTTCTTCTAAATAATTTTATAACATATCACACTCCAGTGATGATGAGAATTCAGTTTCAATTTACTGGTTATTAATAACATAAGATATACTGGTACTATCCCAAAAGCACATAATCTTTTTGGAAACTTTGATCCAGAATGGAAACTTGGTAAGGTCATGCATTTGAGTTTGCCTTAATTTCTGTTACCTATCGTGTGTGTGTGTGTGTGTGTGTGTGTGTGTGTGTGTGTGCATTTGAGTAATGCAGAGATCCAACAGATGATTGTAAATTAATAATTAAATCAATAAATACATGGCTAAATTTTAAGAAAATAGGTTACTAATAACCTGGGTTCTGAATTCCTTTTCTTATATTCTTGAACTTCGTTAAAATTTTTAGCTTTTATATAGTCACAATTGTAACAGACAAGGAACAGAAAAAGAAATGATGAGAGAAAAATGAAGAAATGAGAGTGGAGGGGTAAGAGAGATAAAGAGAAGGACAGAGGGAGAAGAAAGTTCTCATACAAACTCTTTTGCATCATTAAGTGTATCCCAATGTTGTATACCTTTAGACATAAAACTTTGGTCTACCTACTTCTGATGTAGATGTGAGACATCTATCATTAGAGGAAAGAAACCATTACTTAATTTTCAGGTACTATGGTAGATATTTTTCTGCACTGGCAGGATATACTAAAGGCTGAATTGAAGAAAGACATAGACTAAGAGCAGTGTCTTAACTCCTAGTGTTTATCTATCTTCATTTCAATCATTTGCATGTCCTATCATAATGCAGGCATTCAAGCTTCATTTTGTGCCAAGCATTCTGCTGGTTACCATGGATATGAATAGTAAGTAACATAACCTCCTAGCTGAAGGAGCTAATGGCATAATGTTAATGACAGACAAGTAAACAGCTATAAACTAATGCTTTAGAAGTGTACTAAAAGCATATACAGCTAATGCCATTACATTTTTTTCTCGGTTCTGAAAATGTCTCACATTAAATAGATAACTTTATTTAAGCAGATCTTGAGAAACATTCCATATATGAACAGGAGATACTCCAACACTTTGTTTCAGTTCTTAGCTTTATACCTAATTTGTAAAATGAAATTGGCTAAGTCCAGGGCTCTATGCTCTCATTTCTGCAATGAGATAATAGAAATAAATGTTTTCTAGGAGCCTTTCCCATTCTTACATACTTTAGTAACATGGTCCCATCCTTTCTCAAACATTTCAGAAAATTATTATTCTCTTTGACTGACATCCTTGGACTTTAAGAATAAAGTACTTTTCTAACTAGGATTCCTTTTCTGAAATTAGCAGTCTGATGTATCATTAAACACAGCCAGCTTGCTTTGCCTCAGCACAGATTTCCTTTTGTCTCTTGCAGATGGAGGATGGTAGAGAGAAGGTCATGGCTGTACCTATAATACACTTCTCTTTCAGCCTACTCTATAATTCTCTCCCATTTTTGGATCCTTTTGTTTGGTTGAGCAACACCCACCTATATCTGGGAGACAAGGCCAGGTGAAAGACACTCTTGGATGTGTCAGTTTCTTCCTTATGCACCTGCCATTGTCAGCAGGATTTTCAGTACTGCTTGGGAATTTGTTTTTGAAATGTAACAAGCAAAAATATCTACTGATATTGGGATCATATCTATTATGCATTGCAAGCTTTGAAACTTTGCAAAGAACATGAATGGGGAACATGATCTTCTTGTGATTTGTTTCTAGAGAAATCATTGCTGGTATTTGCTGGAAGACAGGTTTTGGAGACAAATCTTAATGGCTTGATTTTTTTTTTGTTTGTTTGTTTTCTCTGAGTAGCTTTGGAGCCTATCCTGGCACTCACTCTGGAGACCAGGCTGGCCTCGAACTCACAGTGATCTGCCTGCCTCTGCCTCCCAAGTGCTGGGATTAAAGGCCTGTGCCACCAACGCCCAGCTTTAATGGCTTGATTTACAGATGGCAGAATACCATGATAAGGCTGAGAGGGACTGTCAAACTTATAGAAACAGAGGAATTCTAATTTACATAGTCTTTGGTGACAGATGTATGAAGAAATCAGACACTAGCTTCAGTAACCTTTCACAGTGTTTACAACCCAATGTTACCTTTCTTGGTAGCCATATACAGATTTTAATTTGTCTGTGCATAAAATATTCCTCAAAAATCATATTATGTGAAGTTGCAACCAGCCATGGGACTGCTTTGTGCCTGGGAAAGATGCATTTATGTAATTTGTGAACATAGATAAAGACCTTTACTAATATCTATGTGATATCTGCTATGAGAGTGGGAAACCATATATCAATTCATGGGTCAATCTGTCCATAAATAACATACCTGAGCTGAATCTTTTCCAAATATTCAATAAATGTGCTTCTTTCCTTCATTTTTCCTGGAAAAGCATACCAAACCCAATTCTTTTATTATCCCTGATATTTCAGCATTCCATGCATTTCTAACTCCAGCTTTCATGCCTCTTCTGCTGTAATAATTATTGGATCTCACTGACAAGTGTACTTTCCTTCAGATATTTTCAAAAATCACAAATTCCCATTTCCTTGGTTGTCTCTGACATCAATAATGATAGTGTCATTGGCTAAAGGTCATTCCTTTTCCTCACCAAAGAACAAAAGTAGTGTATTTTTTAGTAACAACTAGTCTTTATTTAATGGTGGTCATTCTGTAGCTCTGTGTTTATCCCTGGTCACTATTTTGTACTGTATCATGCTGACCCTGTATGTACTTCCATCGTGACTCTTGACCACATTCACATTAGACAGAGAGATATAATTCTTATGTTTTGTATATCTTGTCCTGCTTATGTTTCTGTGTGTTTCTTGATTTCCTTATTTGCCAGATTCTCCTCAGGCAGCCCAGGCTATCATTGAACTTACTATGTGGATTGCAGACATGCATCACCATTTCTAGCTATGTTCTATTAAAAATAAAACAAGGTATGTAGATAACTCAGCCAGTAAAATGTTTGTCATGCATCTTCAAGGACTTCAGTTCAGGATGTAACATCTATATACAATGTATGGTACAATGGCATATGTCTACAAACCCAGTGCTAGGAAGGATGTTAAAGGATGGGAAGTGCTAGGAAAGAACAAGTCAGTCCCTAAAGCTCATTGGTTACTTAGAGAAGCTGAATCAAGGAAATCTGGGTTCAATGAGAGACGCTGTTTCCTAAAGTAAGGTGAAAAGTACTCAAAGAAAATACCTATTGTCAAATTCTCTCTTCCATATAAGTATACACACTCCCCTGATTTCTGTGCATACACCAACATGAACATGTACATAGATCACACTCATGGGAATAAGGAAGAAGAAAATCTAATTTTATAACTATCTATCAGGCAGATAGATAGCTGATTACTTGCCTTTTTTGCTTTTACCAAAAGTTCCAAATTCACTTATTAAAAATAGTCTCTGATGAATCAAGAAGAAGGAGTGAAATATAGCATAATCTGTGCCAACGAAGAAGCCCTAAGCTTAATGCCAGGAAGAGACAACATAATAGCTTGATCTAAGGCAACAGTTCTCATCCTGTGGCTTGCAACCCCTTTAGGGCACAAATGACCTTTTCACAGGGGTCACCTAAGACAATCTACATATCACATATTTTCATTACAAATCATAACAGTAGCAAAAATTGCAGTTAGCAGGCAGCAATGAATGTAAGTTTGTGGTTGGGTGTAAACACTACATGAAGAACTGTTACAAAGGGTCATAGCATTAGAAAAGTTGAGAACAACTGGTCCAAGGGCCAAGGGAACTTACAAGAAATGATGAGATTTGCAGATTTAAGATGATTGGGTTATGTGATCTATTATAAACAGACAGCAGCCTCTACAGTTGTGTCAATGCTTCATTGACAAAGTGTACATTCTTCTAGATTTCTGAGTTGATGAAAACCTAGAATGAGTAACTATTATAATGCTACACACACAGCATTTTACCTTATGTAGTTAAAATCTATGTGTCTTAGCTATCCCTAAGGCAATTTCTGAAAACCTTAGACATCTATTAGTCCTCTCTCTCAAACAGATTATTGAACTTCCGTACCCACCCTTTAACATCCTTCCTAGCACTGGGTTTGTAGACATATGCCATTCATTGTACCATACATTGTATATGTATGTTACATCCTGAACTGTGGTCCTTGAAGATGCATTATAAACACTCTACACAACTTTTAGAAGTTGTGTATTACTCTTTTCTAATGGCTTCCCTCAGTCCCCAAATTGCCATTCCAACTTAATTAGATCATTTCCTTTTATGAACTACATAGCATTAGCTGATCTTCTAAGATGAAATTCACCTTAGTTTTAGTTATTTCTTACACACACACACACACACACACACACACACACACACACACACATATATATATATATATATATATATATATATATATATATATATATTTCCTATATTAGCAATGTGGCTCTGACTTACATCACGTGCTTAGTATGTGCAATGCCCTAATTTTAAAAATCAGTGGCTTCCTGAGCAAAAGAGTGGAAGTTCAAATGGTCTAGCTTAGTATGCTAGCCCTTTTTTTTATTACTGAGTTTGTTTCCAGACATAAGGTATACCTTTGCTTACCATATGCTTGGCACATTCTAAGGCTAAAGAAAAACATTTCTTAACATCTTATCACTAAGATGCCATTTTTTCTCAGTGCAATATATCATGCATATTAGATACTCAGTGATTAGTCACAACTCAGTAGGTCCTAAATAACATTTATTTTCTTTTCAGAATTGTGATTTTGGAAATCTTTCCCTCTCTTCTGTACCATAATGTTCTCTTGCCATTTGAGTTCAAGTCCATGTTATAATTAACTCTTTTCTCCAAAGTGCCATATATATGTATGCACACAAACACACAAAGGCACACACACACACACACACACACACACACACACACAGACACAATTATATATTTGTGCCTAATGGCATGGTGATAGTTTTTAAAAGGGGAAACAACACCGAGTGATGATTGTTACCTTTTACATACCAGGCCTCTAAGAATCATATACCCATGGCATAATTCCTAGTGAGTTAATTGCATGCAGAAAGCTTCTGTGAGGTTGAAGTGATTTATCCTCCTTTAATGAATCCTTTTGGTTGAGGTACAGATAAAGAAAGGTTATGGGAAGCAGACCTTGCATATCAATACTCAGACACTTAACAACTTGGAGTCTTGTTTTCATGTTGCAATATAGCACTAAAACCTTGGCCCAAAGACATGTTATTCTTGGCTCACAATGAGTTTTAAAAATAACTGTGAGATTCTGCTTTATTGAAAATTTAAGTATTTTGGTGAAAAATACAGATATCCCACTCTTCTTGAAAAATGGAAATGTCTTGTTAACATCAACTTTGTCACCACTTATGGAAATCAACAATAGACTGGTGAATAGATTAAAGATTCCACCTTTGTGTGTGAGTGAGGGTCTAGACCCATTAGGAAGATGGTAACCTTGGTGCTTCTGCACTTGAGCCTTACTTCTGTGGCCCTGGAAACTTTTTGGATTGTTTTTCCTTTTTTATGGCATTGACACCCACATGCAGTTTTGGATTTTTAATCATGTAATTTTATTGTATGTAAGACATACAATAGTATTGTCTTACCTATTTGCTTCTCTGTTAATTATGTCAAGTCCAGTGTAGCAGACTCTATTACAAGTACCCTACCTACCAGGTCCCCTGAATGTTGATGTCACTTAAGAAGCTTCAACAGTCTCTGGGGCCACAGTATTTATCACTAGTATAGGAATGGACTTTGGGAGCCCATTCCCCATAGAGGGATACTCTCTCAGGCTAGACTAACAGGGGAGGGCCTACAGACTTTGATGATCCACCGTGGAAGGCTTCACCCTCCCTGAAGAGCAGAAAAGGGATGGAATGGTGGCCCAGTTGGGTCATGGGAGGATGGGAGGAAGAAGGAACTGGGACTGATATGTAAAATAAGATTGTCTATAATCTAAATAAAAAATAAAAAAACAAACACCCTATCATAGACAAGTGTTCATACATTTATACCAGTGAGAAATAATGCAGTTCAAAGAAGTGAATGAGCTTTTCCCAGGTAACACACACAACACCAAAAGTTAAAATCAAGCGTAGAGCCTTCTGTTCCCAGAAAAGCATGTAGAATACAAGGAAAATATGTGAACTCTCTCTGAGTCATACAATGAGGAGGATTCAGCCTGCACTGATATATTTAGGATGCTATTCCAGGATTGTTCCATGGAAGCATGTTTTTCATATGGCAGAACTACTCAAATGGGAGAGTTAAAGCTCTGTGTAAATTATTTTAAATTGGAATGAGCTACCACCCTAAACAGCATTTGGAATAGCCCAGTGTTGGGTCCCCAGAGAGGAGAGATAGATCAGATAAGATTAATAAGGTGTTTTATTTTTTTCTCCCCTTATCTCAAGTTTCTCTGTGCTTTTGATTCCTCCAGGTAAAATTGCCAGGTGTTTGGTGATTCTGTGAAGAAAAATATACATCTAATTTCATATTTAGTATCCCATAGAACCTTCCACTCTGGTAATGTGCTCAAAGTCAGTCTAATATTTTTTCTCCTCAGCAAGATAATGGAGAGTGCTTGGTGGCTTGATGATATTCATGATTCAAGGTTACTACATGAGTCCAGGAAGTTATACCCCACTACCGTTAATGGATATGCTCTCTTACAGCAGATCTTACTTTTGTTGAACTTTCAAAACACCAAACAACATTCATTTGAGACTTTTTGTGTTGTCAATTATCAGTCCTACTAGTTACAGCAAAATTTTACATGTATAACCAGACACAAGAGATGGCCTGTTCAGGCTACTTTCCCCTATTGCTAGGAGTCTTCGCTGAGGTCATCCTTGTTGATTTCTGGGAGTTTCCCTTGCAACAATTTTGTACCTGATCATGAAATATTGGCACCCACTTTCTAGTCATCTCTCTCTGTAGTCTTCCCCTCCACTCCCCTACTTGTTTCCTCATGTTCCCATACCCACCTGCCTCCAGTCCACCCAAGAAATCTATTTTATTTCCCCTTCCCTGGGAGATCCAAGTTTTCTCTTTTGAGCTTTCGTTGTTACTTGTCCTGTCTGAATCTGTGGATTACATCATGATGATAGTTTACAGGTTATATCCGCTTACATGTGAGTACATACTATTTTTGTCTTTCTGAGTCTGGGTTCCATCCATTTCCCTGCAAATATCATGATGTTATTTCTTTTACGAGGTGAGTAAAACTCCATTGTGCAAATGTACCACATGTTCTTTATCCATTCCTCAGTTGAGGGACAGCTTGGTTGTTTCCAGGTTCTGGTTATTATGAATAAAGCTGCTATGTATATTGAGCATCCTTTGGGTATATATGGCCAACAGTGGTATAGCAGGGTTTTGAGGTATGGTGATTCCCAGTTTTACTTAAGAATCTGCCATTTGATTTCCAAAGTAGTTGTACAAGTTTACATTCCTACCAGCAATGAGGGATTGTTACCTTTGCTCTATATCCTCTCCAGAATAAGTTGTCAACTGTGATTTTGATCTTAGCCATTCTGACAGGTGTAAGAGAATCTCAGAGTCATTTTGATTTGTATTGCCCTGGTGGCTAAGGATGTAGAACATTTCAAGTATTTATCAGCTGTTTTAGATTCTTCCTTTGTAAATTCTGTTTATATCTCTACTCATTTTTAATTGGATTATTTGTTTTTTGATGTCTTGTTTTTTGAGTTCTTTATTTAATTTGAACAATTAGAAAACCTTCATGGGACTGATCTAGGCCCTCTGAACATATGTGGCAGTTGTGTAGCTTGTTCTTCTTGTGGGACTCCTAAAAGTGGGAGCAGGGACTGTGTCTGACACTTTTGCTGGCTTTTAGGACCGTATTCTTCATCCTGGGTTCCCTTACCCAGACTTAGTACAAGAGAGGTGCTTAATCTTATTATAACTTATATACCATGCTTAGTTGATATCCATAGGTGGTCTGTCCTTTTCTGAAGAGAAATGGAGGAGGAGTGAATGTGGGGGTTGGGCAGAAGGGAGGTGGGGGGATGGGAAGATGAGGGAAGGGAAACTCTGGTCTGAATATAAAACAAATAAAAATGATTATTTTTAAAATTCAAATATATTCATTGGTATTTCCATTTATTGTGAGGATAATACTGATACTCATAGAAGATGGTGAATAGGACTTGTCAACCAGCTTTTTGCCCAGGCATTTTTCTTTTTTTTTTTTTTAACTCATATCTAATTGATTTAATGAAAGCTTATCCTTCTAGTATAAGCTGGGTGTCATTTCTACAAATGAATTAGAAGTGAACTTCTACTAATTATTAAGTAAAGAGGGTCTTCTTAACATCTTCTTGAATTCCACAAATTACTATTGAGGCTCCAGAAATATCCTCGAGTCTAAAATAAATTCTGTTGTGTAAGCGGGTGTGAATGGAGAGAGGAAGAGAAAATAGAAAGAGAATTAAAAGAGGAGAAGGAAATAAAAAAGAAGTGAGGATAGGGATGGAGAGGAAGGGAAGAGTTGATGGTGATAGTAGTGGTAAAAGTCTTGTAGCCCAAAAGCCTAAACTGTACCTTTATCCATGCCACTAATTCCTAAGGTTAAAACTTGCACAACCATAAGAATAGTTAGGTAAGGATAGTATCTAGAATGAGAAATATCTTAACTGAAATTGTATCTCCACCACTGACTAGCAGAGCTGTTACTTACATAATTCCAGTGTCAGAGCCTTGTTATCTGTACAGGAAGACATTCATGTCTGTCTAACTTCCCCATGGACAAGTTCCCTTAGTGCTTTTGATTCATTTTTTCCCTTGATTCTCTCTTCCCATCCTTGTCCTGTCCCCAGTTTTTGTATTCATTCTGCACCAGCCACAGAAGAGCCTTCTTTTTTTTTTTTCACATGTTTTATGCAGGTACTGATTTCAATGGTTCTCTTGAACTCTATTTATTCTTCATGCTTGCAATAACTTAATTAGTATGCATAAGAGTAGCCATCCATGCCACATTGCGGTAGGAGCCCCAAGGCATGCAGAAGGCCTTGGGAACTTTGTGATGCATTACTCACTGGTAGAAAAAAATGAACCTCAGACCAGCGCAGCTCTGTCTGTTTCAAACATTGTCATAAATCCACGTAAAGATGCTCTCTTTCCTCCCCAGCCAGAGGACGGGCACATTTCAGTAGGCAATTAATCTTGGATGATCTATATTAAATATTTATCTGCTGAAATGAGCCTAGTATTGTAGTGGTATTTTTCATTATAGGACTTTATCATTTCCAAAGAGATTTCCATGTGCTGTCTCCCTTGTATATATTAAACCCAAATTTCCTGTGGAATGACATATCTTTCTTGGCGGCGACCTTTTCTCTCTATAACAAGCTACTGATATGTTGGAATTTACAGGGTAATAAACACATTTATTGAGGAGTGAGTGAAGTGATCTGGTATTTGCTTCTCTAATAAAAACTCTAGGGATCATTTTAGAAAATGTGGATAACTGTCCTTATTTTTCTGCAGCATGGAGCTAGGGGGCAAGTGATTGAGGTCAGCCAGTGAAAAGCCCAAAGCAAAGGGTAGGGAAAAGAGTGACTTCAATAAAGCCATTATAATTTCTTTGCTTCTGAATCTGAGCTTTTTTATTTCTATTAATTCAAAGCTTACGTCACCCAGAAATAAAAAGCATGTGTGTCTCTCGCCATTTTCAGAGGAGATTCTGTGAAGTTCAGTGTCTTTCTTTGCCAATCATCAATATGAGCCGACCTGGGATTAGAACTCTAACCTAATGGACAATGAATAGCTGAGCTAAGGACTACTCCCTCTATCATACTGCCTACCACAGTGGATAGCAAGGAATTCAAGCTCATTGGCTTCTAGTTCTTCCAAATGTGATACTTAATCATATCACTGAGTTGGTGTGCAATTTATTAAATCTGAAAGTCAGCCTAAATTGAAGTATTTTCACCATAAAACAAGAGCATTTTGAAGAGGGAAGGGCTATAAAAGAAAAGTAAAGGTGTGCATAGACAGAAGTCAAGCAGGGAGGGAGAGAGGCCTCAAAGAATAGAAGCAGCTTTTGAGTCAATAAAGAATTTTAATCAGTTCTGATTCAATTAAAGACACAGATTATGACTCATTCAGCCTCAGGTAAACCTGGGCTCTTCAGTTTCTCTGGGTGGTTTTAAAGTTCTCCACAGGATATAATCTCAACTGTTTAACATCTGTGATTAAAGCAGCAAGATGGTAAGGGACAAAGTAGGGAGGAATAAGGACAGATGATAGTATCAACTGTTTTTCAGATGCTTGACTAGGAAATATGGCACTCTGAAAGCATTATTTAAACCTGTGTCACATCTCCTTCACTACTTACCTTCTTTTAGTGGCAATAACTTTGGAAATCTTTTGTTTCAAGAATTCTCCAACTTTAGTCTTCCTTAAAATCAAAATCAGTTTTAGGTGTGCTCAAACTGGTCATGGAGAACCCTCCACTGTGGTTCTGTTTCACCAGGTTTGGGGCCTGTCTAGAGACTCTACAAATCTGACTAACTGTCAGGCAATGACAATGCTAATGATGCTGGTAGTCCAGGGATATGGATGTTTACAGCTTTGTTAGCCCTTCCCTTACATAGAAACAAACAAACAAACAAACAAAAAGACCAGAAGGCAAAATGATTTCACTTCCAGCTACAGAACAATGGATGGAGAGAATTAACCTTCAAGTTATGTGAAGTCTTCTTTATCCATGGATTTTCACCATTGTTCATTTTACATTTATCATTCATGGGTAGTGTGTGTGTGTGTGTGTGTGTGTGTGTGTGTGTGTGTGTGTGTGTCTTCAAGCAGGTACACTTGCACAAGTATGCATGTTGAAGGCCAAAGATCTATATTGAAGACCAGAGATCTATATCCCTCATCAGTATCCTGCTTAATTGCTTCTTACTTTACACTTTTGAGAGAGTCTCTCGTTGCACCTGGAGCTCACGAGTTCAGACACTCTCCTGGTCAGCAAGTCCTCCAGTGATGCTTTTTTCTCTGCCTACTCACAGTAGAGTCGTAGGTGGAATTTTTCTTGCTTGGATGCTGCAAGATCCAAATATGGTCTTTAATGACTGAGTCATCCTCCCCTTCATCATCCATTTGGACTCTGAGATGCTGTATGAAAAATCTAAGAAAGGGCAGTCAGTGAGGGTGATGATTTAGGCAGCTGTGATTAATATCCTATTACCCAGGAAGGAGCCTACCTTCAGTCAAGAGGCAGAGAGCAGTGTCATGTTTGTGGTACCTATAGAAACATGCAACACTGGAGTAATATATCATTCGGCTCTCTCCCTGGAGACCAGCTATTATTCTCTCCATGGTTTCACTCAACATGAAAAACATTATTTCTGGGCAAAATTAAATTTGGGTTTTGAAAATAAAAGAACAGCATTCTTGATCCCCAGGTCCCCTTCAGAATTCCTTTCTCTTTCTTTTAAAGGTTATAGCTCCTGGCATTGCTGCATGTTAAATTTTTAAAAACTCTCTTCCGTAACTTAACTGTAGAAATAGGCTTATGTTTTCATTGGTTCCCTTGTCATTTTTCTTTTGTTATTTATTTTGCTTCTTCCTCCTCTTTTCTCCTCTTTTAAATCCTGCCTTCCTGCCTCTATCCTTCCTATTCTACAGTCTTCCTTCCATGACGTCCCTAGGTATCTCAGTGAAACAATCAATACCTAAAAGATACCCATCAATCTAAATCTATTTCCTCATTTGCTTTACAGAAAAGCAAGTTTCCAAAGCTTCACTTCACATTGTTAGACTTCATAGAACTGACACACCAGAATTTCCCTGTGATTCAGTTGAAGGGCTAGGGCTATCAGCCTCAGTACTTTCTCTCCTCTATGTTATGGGTCTCAGCTACCCCCCATTTAAATACCACTCTAGGTTCAGCACGTTCCTCAATAGTGACATCTTTTGTACCCATGGTGATTCTCATTCAAGGGACAGGAACCTCATGCAAAGGACAGTATGTGACAGAGGAATAAATGGCTGTGTCAAAATTACTTAAACCTGCAGAGGATGTGAAGCTCATACATTTAGACATTGCTAATGGAAGTATAAATCACTGTTTTTGTAAATTCAGGATGTATATGAGGTATGATTCTATAATTCCTCTTCAAGAATCATCTCTAAGAAAAGCAGCATGTACAGAGGTGCACTTAACAACAGTATTTATTATGGCAGTGTTAGTTCCAGCCAAGGACAGGAAATGGAAACAGCCAGTACCTATCAATAGGGGTGTTTTCAAAGAAATTGTGGTGCATCCTTATAATATCACAAACCTACAAAAATAAATGAAAATGGTCTGTGTGTGCTGATATGAAAAAAATACCCTTCAAAGGGAAAAATAAGGCAAATTGCACACTCCCACATAATGTACCCATGCATCTGTTCTGACCAGGATTCAGCTTGATGACATTTATTTGTTGATGTGCATAAATACTAGGTTCATATCAGTAGAGGACAAAATACAAGAATGTAGAATTGTGAGTGATTTTATAACCTTTTATACACTTTGTCAAATTTGAGTGAGTCTCACTTTGCTATAGAGAATACTATTCTGTTCTAGCAACCTCATTTCTCCCCCTTGTTGTCTCTGCCAGAGCTCCCTTAGACTGATTGCCTAAGAGAGTTTCGAATGCTTACTTTAATGCAGAAATTCCACAGATGGAGAAGACCAGTTTCCTGGTAGCTCTTCCACAAATTCAGGCTAATTGATGATAGTTTACAACCTGGTCCAACTTTCTGTCCCAGATGACAAATGAAGAGCTCTTAAAAAGAGAATAAAATATTCCATATGTGGGGAAGAATCTCTTCCAGGCCAGGCATGAAAAGCAATGAGCAATGAGAGTCATGTGAAATTCCTAACCCATTGGTAACAGGTTTTATTTCTATACTCACAGGACCAGTGTTGGTGATATGAGCTGGACACCTTGATTTAGCCATCAAGATCCCTCCACAGTCAGCCCCATGTCACACTTACCCCATCACTTGTATTTCCTTAACCTTCCTGCTGGTGGCATTGAGTGTATCTATATTGAAGTACCTTGGACACACTCAAACTCTGTGGTTTACATACATGTGTATATGTAGACATACATATAGATGCCAATTTTAAAACAAGGTGCAGGGATGTGGGAAGAGTTGAAGAGACTAAAGGAAAGGGGGGAAGTGTTACAATTCTATGCACACACCTTTAATCCCAGTACTCAGGAGTCAGAGGCAGACAAATCTCTAAATTTGAGGCCAGCCTGGTCTACAGAATGAGGTCCAGGATAGACATAGATGTTGTTACACAGAGAAACCCCATCTCTGAGAGAGAGAAAGCTAGCACTGAGCATCAGTCTTGGGGCTCTGGGTACTTTTTTTTCTTCTCAGAAGTTTTCTGCATGGCTGCTGTTTGAGAACTTGGTACATCTCAGAGTTTCTCTGAGGTTCTATACCAAGCTGAGTCCAGTGTTGTTTCTCCATGGCAGATTGGTAGTTAGGTTGGGGATTTTGTACTTCCCATTGTATAATGTATGCCTCCTACAAAGATTCCCCCCAAAATGAAATAAAGGATGAAAGAGAAGAAAAAATAGCTAGATGATAAGTCAAATAGTAAGACCCTTTGTTCAGGGAAGCCTACTAAATAATTACTGGTTAAGTCTCAGTTGAGCTTAATTCAGCAGAACTTAACAGACTAGACATGCTATTCATGCTCCACTGTCTGAGGCCACTACATTCTTTCTCTTTCAGTACATACTGCTTTCCATTTATGCTGTAATATAACATCCTGAAATTGCTGAGAAACAAATGGGCAAACACTTGCCTGTGTCCCCAGAAATCTTTGTTGAGATTGCTATTTTCTTTAGGTTGAACATTTGACTTTGGGTGAGTGTGTGTGTGTGGCGGGGTATTCCCATTTAAATATCATAAGTAAGGCTGTTGTGATCTTTGTGTGCATAGCATTTTTCATAGGTGTAGTTATTTCCTCAGTGTATGTTCCCAGGAGAAGGATTATTAGGTCAACGCATATGAACATTCTTATAAGCCTCATTAAGTCTGACCCCACTAATTCTGAATTTGTGATGATTTCGGAAAGTAATGAGCTTCATTTCATTCTCTCTTAGAAAGAAAAAAATCACTAAAATAACAAATTGGCATGAATATATTTTCTGGGGTACCACTGGTATTTCATGCATATATTTTGAGCAGTTTTGGTAGGCATCTTTTTGTTGTGTGTGGAATTGATATGCTAATTATAATTTATTATCATCAATTCATTACCATGGGCCTTAAATGATCAACACTTGTTTAACTAATTTCCACCTTTTTCTACACAATTAATGTGAATGGGGTTTTGGCTATCTCTGGATGCTTCCCCACTGTTTCATTTGAGACATAAGTATTAAGCACCTATTCCTTTCTGGGAATTTTTATGTTAGGTGCAGAAGATACATAGGTAAGTAAAACATGGTCTCATTTTTGAAGGTGATCTTTTCTTGTAGGAGAGCACTGCATACAAACAGATACAGCTTGAGTGATGAAGAGGACTGATAAATGGCAGGATAAGTTGGCAGTCACTCTGAGGGGAACCTCACATAAGCAGATACCAAGGCAAAATTCCCATAGTTAATCACAGAACTGAAGAATTTAGAGATGAATTTAGATAGAGTAGAATTATTGATTACTAACCAAGGAGTATAGATGCAAACACATTTTTCAGTTATGATACTAATAATATTATGTTTATTTTCAAGTGTTAAATGATCTCAGCATTTTCATTAATTCAGACCTAGTTTCTCTCATGCATCTCAAATTCCTATGGTTATATTTCTTTTCTATGTGAAAAACACAAATATATCTAAAGAGGTTGGGAATCTCTGATTTTCCCTGACACCCATTTTCTCTGAGCCCTAGGGGATTGTGATATGTTTCTGAATCTTGATTTTATCATATATGAGATATAAGGGTACTATTGTACCTGATTCTTTATCTGGAGTATAATGTATATAAAAATTCAGTAGACAATAAACAGCTTAAGTTACAATTTAAGAACATACATGATGAATTAATTTGCCTTATTTACTCAGTTATTACGGCGCTTGCAGGCTGTGCAGTGGTGGCACATGCCTTTAATCCCAGCTCTCAGGAGGCAGAGGCAGGCAGATCCCTGTGAGTTCGAGACCTGCCTGGTTTACAAGAGCTAGTTCCAGGACAGCCTCCAAAGCCACAGAGAAACCCTGTCTCGAAAAACCAAAAAAACAAGAAAAACCCCAAAACCAAAAGACAAACAAACAAACAAAAAAACAAATTACAGGGCTTGCCTCAGTCTCTCAAATACCGATCATCCATCTCTGTGTTTTAAGCTTCTCATTGGAGCAGTGTCACAAATATAATCTGCAGAAAATGAACATAGTGCCTAATGGGCTCTATATGAGGTCAGAAAAAAGAAACTCCCCAGAGATTCAGCAAACAGCTAGTCAGGGAACAGCACTGCCACTGAATGCTAAGGAATGGTTCACTGCTCAGAAAAACAAGACTAACTATAGTGAGAAGGGGGGAAGGGCTGGCTGCAAGAGAAAGTGGGCGTGGCAAGGGATCTATGAGAAACCTGGGACTCGACTCAGAGAAGCCAGTAGTTTAGAAGAGACCTGAGCAATCATCCAGCAAAAAGTAATAGCTGTGAAGAGAAGAGGAGGAACAAGAGCAAGACTGATGTATCTTAGCTAGACACTGGGGAGAAAAACAATGGGCGCAGGCCATGACTCCATATAGATGAGTCAGAGGAGGCCATCCACTGGGAAACTCTGTATGCAGAGGTAAGGAGACCTCTTTTTGAAAGTGCATCAAATGCTGGGTGGTGGTGTCACACTCTTTAATCCCAGTTCATGGGAGGTCGATGAGGGCAGATCTTTAAGGGCAGCCTGTTGCATAAAGCAAATTCAGAGATACGCAGGGTTACACAGAGAAATACTGTCTAAAAAACCAACCAAACAAATAAACAAAACAAAACTTAAAATAAATAAAGTATCAAAGGAGGGCTTTGGGGATGTGTAGATTAGACTGCTCCATATTCCTCACTGCTGCCTTCACAGGTGCTGTTTCCCCATGAGAGGAGATTTCTTAAATAGGCTTAAATCCCAGGGAACCTTTATTTCTTGCTGAAAAATTGAGACTATTTTTTTGTATTAGTTGAAGACATAGGGCATCATCCTATCACCACAAGACAGTATTTCCTTCAGCATTCACCCGCGTTGATCTACACTACTCATTCAACACTTACAAGTGACTTGGAGGCTTGCTTCTAGGTTTGCCTTCACAGACCCTTCTGTTAGAATCAGTGGTACTCTATGTTTAACATTTGATTGCAATGTTTAACACTTATTGACATTTCTTCCCCTCTATCACCTCTATGAAATGCTTTTATTTTTACTGCTTACCAATTTCCAATAGTGCAAATATTCTCACCATCAAATTTCCAGATTGATATCTTTAAATATGTTGAGTTAGGAAGAAAGGAGTGCATTTGGTTTTCAGTCAAGTGTGGGAGTACACTCTCTGTTTCCTGTTTGAAGCTTTTATCCAGGATATTAAACAAGTGGTATGTTGGAAGACACAGGGATGAAGGAAGGGAAGATAGGATATAGATATGAGGGTAAAATAAAGACAGAAGACAGTTCAAGTGTCCTTCAGCATCAAATGCACAGGCTGTAACTCATGCATGCCACATGCTACTGTGAGAGAAACAAACAATAAGCACCTCAGAAGGAATGAATGTTTAAAGGATTATCCAAGTAAAAAAAAAAAAAAAAAAAAAAAAAAAAAAAAAAAAAAAAAAAAAACTAGACTCAGCAGACTCTGTAATTCTATTTCCATAGCCTTATGATAAAAACTATGGAAATGTGAAAAATAATGGATTCTTTTCAAGACTGAGGGCCGGGAGAAAGTTTGATTACAAAGGTAGATTTATAAAGGTTAGAACTCTGCTTTGATGGCTGTTAATACAGTATAAATTGGTCAAAACTTAGGGAAATGCTCAATCTTCCACATATTATTATAAACATTAATAACAATAATGAGAGTTAGAATTATTTGGTTCAACTGACAAATCTCATTCTTCCCTGGGAAGGGGGGGTTACAGATTGAGGAAAGAAACAGACTAGAGACAGAAGATAGATTGGGGATGGAACTTCTGTAACTTTATTGCTCAAAGTTCTTATACACCCCAACCAAAAGTGGAGGTGTATCCTCAGCAATGATACAAGGAACAAACAGACTTAAATATTCCTTAATTTTCAAAGCATCCAGTAACCACATTTTAGATCAGATTACTCCTGTTATCTGGGCCTTGAGGATTAAAATAACTAGTAACCACACCTTAGATCAGATATTCTGTTATCTAGGCAAGACATCCAGTGACCACACCTTAGGCCAAACATCATGCAGTCGACACACCTTAGATCTTTAGGTCTTATACCTTTTACCTTGAAAGAACAAGGATAGGTCTGAACTCTCTGAACTCTCTGATAAGTTAATGTCACCTCTATGGGCCCTGACATATAAAGGAGCACAGAAAGAGAAAACCAACAAATTAAGAATCCAAAAGGAGTTGATGTTTTCACAGTTGTTTTGGAAAGAGATCAAGCGCTATTGGTATCATGTAAAATGGGTGAAATTTCATCCCAGTGACAACATTTTCCATTGTCTACTCTGGAAAAGTATGACAGTTAACTATATATGGTCAGATATCGACTGAGGTTCTCCTTATGCCTGAAATGGAATGACAATGACAATAGTTGATATACATGTACAATATATTTTATTGATAATATATAATGTTACAGTCATTATAAAAGTGGAGTATAAATTGCTGTTGACAGAAAGAGCTTAATAAAATATTCTATTAAAAATATTATATAGTTATCCTTCTAGTAGTATTGTCTAAAAATTTTTAGTGTTTACACAAAATAGTATTGTGAACTTTAGAAAAATACATGGATACACATGCAATTATAAAAAGAAAAGTTAAGAAGATTTCACCATTACTGTCTATAATTAAAACTTTAAAATGTATTCACATATTGGTTGGATAATTAAACATAAATGACTGTTATTAGGAAATATGATAGAAAGTTATGGTTCTTCTTTTAGATGTATTTAGGAAAGAACCCAATTAAGATGGCTGTTACAGATATCTCAGGAAAATGAATCTTGCAGTAAGGATATTTTGACTGGCTGCTCTCAGGGGAGAATCATGAAAGAGAAGGAAAGTGGAAAGGAGTAGATAAGCAAGACGAATGATAAGTAAGAGGACAAGGAACAAAGACAGTAAAAGAGTGAGAGGAACCAGCCATGGATGAAGGAATGAGGAAAAAAAGAAATGAGATGGCAGAGATATGACAACTATCAGATGGAGAGGACAATGGAAATGTCTCTGAACTACTCTGGGCTAATTCTTTTCTCTGGGAAGAAGAAGCCTGTGACCCCTTCCCCAGTAAACAGGCTTAGTGTTTGAAATGTCTTCATGTTGTTCCTCATAGGATCTCCCTTTTGAAAGGAGGAGAGAAAAGCAATATTTGGTAATAATATTATAATCTCAAAAATAAGAAAGAAGGGGAGAATCAGAGGGGTGAGGAAGACATGATCGAGCAGAAAGATTGAGTCAGGGGAAGAACTGAAGAAAACAAGAATGAATATACCATAATAGAGGGAGACATTTTAGGGTTACAGAGAAATCAGTCATTAGGAAAATGTCTGGAGATCAACAAAGATGACACCAGCTAACAATCTAAGCAACAAAGGAGAGGCTACCTTAAATACCCTCCCCTAATAGTGAGATTGATGACTGACTTATATGCCACCCGATAGCCCTCATCCTGCAGCTGGTGGAAGTAGAAGCAGACACCCACAACTACTCACTGAACTGAACTGGAATTCAGTTGCAGAGAAGGATGAGTGATAAGCAAAGGGGTGCAGGTCAGGCTGGTGAAACCCACAGAAACAGCTTACCTGACCATCGGGGAGCTCTTGGTCCCCAGACTGATAGCTGGGATACCAGTATGGGACTGATCCAGACAGCAGGAACATGGGTTTCAATAAGGAATCCTCGGAAATCTATGGTACCTCCTGCAGTAGTTCAGTACTTATTCCTAACATAGGTGTAGACTTTGGGAGTGCATTCCACAAAGAGGGCTACTCCCTGAGCCAGGACACATGGGGGTGGGCCTAAGCCCTATCCCAAAGGACATAATAGACTCTGATGACATCCTATGGAAGGCCTCCCCCTCCAGGGGGAGCAGAAAGGATATATGATAGGTGGGGTTTTAGTTGGGGGGTGGTTATAGGGGAGAAGGGGGGAGAGGGAACTGGGATTGGCATGTAAAACAATCTTGTTTCTAATTCAAATAAAAAAATAAAAATTAAAAAGAAACTACTGTTCAGAAATCTAGTGGCCATGGTGTGGAAAGGCCAGCGACAACAACACTGCAAATGTCACTGGGTCTTATTCTTCCTGATACTGCAAGATATACCATGGTACCATTCACTACATTGTAGTGAACCCAGCCTTTGTCATATTCATTTCAGGACAGTCCTAAATTCCAATAGATTGGTACAAGAAACTTTGCCACTTTTGGGTCATTTAAAGCAACTGCTCAGATCATGCTATATACTTGTTTCTCACAGTCTTATTACATACTTCAGAAATTTACCATACCAGTCATCTTTTCATTGGGAAAATTAAATATCTGAAACTAGCTATTTATAAACAGTAGGAAATATCTTTAGCACAAAATTGTGGAAAGTCAAGATTCAGTGCCTTTTGATGAGGGTGTGGCAGTCCATCATGGTAAGAGCTCATGTTGGGGCCAAAGACCTTATCAGATCAGAAGATACAAAGTGGTCAGGCAGTCACCTTCCTTCTTTGATAACAACTTCATAGCAAGAAACACTTAAGGGGTCACATAGGAAGCACCCTATGTGTCTTATGACCTAAGAACATCTCACTAATCATCACACCCAGGTTTCTCTTTTCTCAATAGAGCCACCCAGGGGAACAAGCCTTTAATCACAGTGAATCATATCAAGGATCAGTAGTTGTGTTCCAGACTACCGGAATAGAGATAAACAGAGATATTAGAGACTTGAAGGGGGCTGGGGGAGGCTAGGAAAATGTACACAACTCAAGGAAGGATGGTATTGTGAGGGATTTAGAAATAATTTGCCATTAAACTATGGTATCTCTTCATGTGTAATATGGGGTACAGTCTAGTTCTGTACACCTAAAATATCTGTTAGAAAGTATTAAGGTTCTTATTGGTAAATATAACCATTGGATACCTACCACAACTTAAATGCTATTATTAGTCAGCCTAAATCTATAGTCAGAAAGAACTGGTTCAAATCCAAGCTCATATTTTCCATCTAATTAACCTTGGTCAAGTCATTTTTCTCCCAAAACTTCAATTTTTTAAATTCTTGAGTAGAGATGTGATTTGAAACTTGAGGTTATTATAGTCATTAAATCAAAAAATTATATAAAGTATATAACAGTTTGTGTATGTAGACACATCGATATAGACACATATATGTTCTACATGTCTATAGTATATTTATATTTTATATGTGTTGATTAGATATAATGTATGTGACTATATTACATATATGTGAATATTCAGATAACATACATGCATATATATATATATATATATATATATATATATATATATTTGCATGCAATGAGAGATCCTCTTAGTTAAATGTTTCATTTATTAAGTAAATTGCAATACCAGTCCTTGTTGTTTTTGATTTTCACGAAAATTATTTATATCTCAAGGCCCCATATTCCTAATTTGCATAATGGTTATGATAAATATTCTGCTCATATTTTCTTATTTGGTTCCTGTGACTAACAAGGGAGTCAGGTGGGGATGTTGCTATCCTTCCTACTTTATAGAATACTCTTGAGCAGCGTGCTGGAGGGAATCCATTTATGTTCTCTTTCCAATCTGGGCCAGGTGATGTTCAGTCCAGTGAAATGGTGCCAGACCCACTGGTAGAAACACATGGCTCTCAGAAATCATCTGTAATCCCTACCCAATATGCCTCTCAGCTACTCTTCTTCCATCATTTAACTCTGCTCATTCTTTATTTTGTTTTCCTTACTGCAATTTGTTGTTCCCCCATGTGGACTATTTCATGGTCCTATTTTCTATGGCTAGATTACTCTAGCCTAGAAGAGGACAGCTAGCTTTTCCACCACCAACATCCCTTTGACATTTTCTATTTTTCTAGGAAATACCAGCTATTTAGAGAGCACAGCTGGTTTGAGGGAGGAAACGGAGTGGGCAAAAGTTTCCATGGCTGGACAACCAGGAGAATGACTCAGCATAAACAGAATGTTGTGTGACTGGGTGGCCTCAGTTTGCCAAGTGCCTTCACTCTCTGTTTTCTGATTCCTACCCTGCTACAGTCTGTACCTCAGCCTCAGCATACAATATCTTCTATTTGTACTTTATTTGATCATCAGATTCTATGGTGATGTATTATTTATGATTTATTAAGGTTTGCCTGAAGATTCAGAAAGCAAAGTCAGTCACAAACCATAGAAGCTAGGCACCCACCTTTAATCCAAAAACTCGGGATTAAGAGGTAGACTTATCCCTGTTTGTTCAAAGCCACCATGGCCAACACAAGAGTGAAGAGTAACACAGAGCTCATGCCTTTGATCCCAGCACCTGGGATCACATGCATTTACTGCCAGCACTGAGGACATATTTAAGACAGGAATAGGGTCTCAGTGCTGGCATTCATTTTACAGTCACATTGAGGATAGGAAAGCTTAGCCTCAGGATTCTCCAGCCACATTGAGGAGAGCATAGAAGTGTGGGATTTCAGTGTGAGGTTTGGTGGAGCCAGGTTTGCCCTTTCAGCCTGAGCTAAAGGTAAGAACTAGTGGCCAGCCACTTTGCTTTTCTGATCTTCAGCTTGAAGCTTGAACACAAGTATCAGTCTCTGGGTAATTTATTTTTCATATTATAATATTCAGCTCTTTATCAGGTTCTGAGAATAAAACATGTAGGAATGATTTGTCCCTGGGAAGCTTCTAATTCAGAAAAGTAAGCTATGAGAAAATTACAATGAAACACTTACAAAGGAGTCTGCAGCTACCTGGACACCCTTGAATGAAAAGCAGGACATTGCTAAACCTACTATTACTGTACCTGTTTTTGTTTTTTAATTACTCCTTAGCTTTACTTCTGAAAGTTGTATAAGGTAATACTGAAAATATGTGCTAACTAAGAGAATTCAAAAGTTCATATCTACAAATGAGAAAAAAAAAATCACTGTAAAGGGCTTGTTTAGGGTGAAGACACAGTATGCACATTGGAAATCTCAAAGGCTTCCTGGAAGAAGTACCAGTTTTTATCTGTCATTTTCACCCCTTCAATGACATCAGTCTAGTCTTGCACACAGTATTCTCTCCTCCAAGAATTCTTTTCTATCTTATCTTTGCTGACTTAAATCTTCTGCACCATCAACACACAGCAAAATTCTGCTTTTTCATCATCCTCACTCATCTTAAGTCCTCTCCTCTCACTGTGGATTAGATTGAGAGCCAGGGTTCACAATCTCTGATTCTTTACTTGTTTCAATTGATGCAGCAAATAGATCGGGAAAAGCAATGCATGAAGACTTTTTTTTTTTTTTTTTTTTTTTTTTTTTTGGGATTTCCAGACAGGGTTTCTCTGTGTAGTTTTGGAGCCTATCCTGACACTCGCTCTGGAGACCAGGCTGGCCTCGAACTCACAGAGATCTACCTGTCTCTGCTTCTCAAGTGCTGGGATTAAAGGCGTGCACCACCAATGCACCTATTTCTCTCTTTTCTATTTAAAAACAAATGAACACAAAAAAGTCACAATACATATTGCAAAGAACTTTAATAAACACTGCTTAAATCCTTTTCAGTTGTACATGGGGAAACTGAGGCCCACCAGTTGAAAATTTTCCAAAGTTCACAGAAAGACTTTGGGAAAAAAAACACTTTGGAAAATTACTCTCTTTTTCCAGGAAGAATAATGGGCTCATTTTGTTTCCCAGTGTCTCCTGGGTTAATCTTCTTAGGTTCTCAAGATGTATGCTGATGTCTTTTTTTTTTTTCTCCTATAAAGAAGTTCAGAGAGTATCCAGACCTGCTGTTCAGGAATCTGTAGGCCCTAAAGTTTCTGCTGTTGCTTATTTCAATGCAACCTTTTAACAGAACTCAAAAATTCTATGTTCACTTTTATTCCAGATCCACAAAAAACACTTCTTAAAGACAAGCTTGCTACAAAACCAGACAGCTTAGACTGTTTACAAGCAATAGTGTGTCAACACACTGGCCTGAGTTATCAGATGAGTAGTGGAGAGAGCTAGTGGTCCATCATTCTCCGTTGAGTGTTTGTTGCTGGGAAGTAGATGCCTTGTCAGCTTGGTCACCAAGGAAGTTGAGTTTGTTTGTTTGTTTGATGTGTTTTGTTTTTGTTACAGCAAGCCACAACATGCAGACAAAACATCTGAAGCCAAGATAAGTAGACATAGGTTGCAATATATTCCTATTCCTATTCTCTTTCCATATCCCATGCTTGCCAGGTTGGTTGTGGACTGCTGGTGTTTCTTTTGAGCGTCTGTGGCTCAGGACTTGTAGGTGGCATCCTAACAGCATCCCAGGTAATGATGTGCCTGTCTGCTCTTAGGAATAGTTTTCTCTTTGTCACACGGGTGCTAGCATGGATGCCTGCTTAACCCATCTCATACAACCTGTGTAATAATGCCTTCCCTTGACATTTCTTTATTTTAAAAATACTAAGTATTTTACATTTTGAAAAGGTAAACACTAAGAAAAAGGGAAATTAGCAACCATATACTTCTTTTGTTATTTATGTTTTTTGCATTTTGATTGTATATGCATATGTTCATTCCTTCACACGTATATGAAGTTCAGAAAATAACTTGCATGAATGGGTCTTCATGTGGGTTCTGTGGTTTGATCTCATGTCATCCAGATTGGAGTCTAGTATCCTTAACTTCTGAGCCATTCCAGCAACCTGAGAGTCTGTTTTTTTTAAATCCTGTCTCCATCTCCTCCCCAGTTGGAGTTCCCTCCTAGTTTTTCTATTTCCTCTTCTTATCACCCATATTCTGCTGTTCCTCTTTCAAATTCTGTTATTCTGCTCCCAGCCTATGGCCTCTTTATGCTTTCCTGGTTTCCAAAGCTATGTACTCACATCTGAGAATTTATGCATTATATTCACATGTTCTAGTCATCGATAGTTTGTTTTTTTCTATCTGACCTTCTCTGGTTTCCTGTTTATTCTCCCTTTACTCTGAAAAAGCAGAAAATAAGTTGTAGATAGCACATTGTGCCATGATTTTAAATATTGTGCCATGCTATTACTTGAAATGTGGGCATGGAAAAGAATAATAACTAGGTTGACATTAATAAAACATTACCATGTAAATAATAAATATGCATAAACATAAATCAACAACCTTATCATTAAAATTCCTAAGAAAATGAATAACTGTTTTACAATATAATCTTACCATCATTTCCAAACTATTTCATTTACTTTTCTTTCCTTAACTCAAAGGCCATGGATAACATTTAAAAAGAAAATTGAATCTCATTTGCTAGCTGTTCATCCTTCCAGTATTTGCTCTTACTATTTCAACACTGCCTCCTCCCCTAATACCAGCTTCAATGGCCTTTTAATGTTTCTTATTCCTTCTTATACAACCATTTCTGTTTCACCCCCAGGCAATTCTCTTTGCCTTAAAAATGCTCCTTTTCCTTCTGTGCCCCTGGCAACTTGCCTTATCAGGTATCATCTTAAATCTTACTTCCCCTAGGATGCATTTAATAAAATCCTCAAGTTAGGTCAAGTGTTATAGCTATGTACTTCTAGTACCCACTTACTGTTACCAAGAAAGCTTTTAATCATATTTCAGTTGAACTGATTCTTTACAGTTACTTTTATCATAGTGATATATGATTATTTATACATAGCTACATATTCAGTTTTCATGATAGACTGTGAACACTCTGTCCATGAATATCTTATACCTATTTTCTATGTTCCTTATCAATTCCAGTGCCCAGCATAGTTCCTGCTAAATAATAATCATAAATTACACTATATTGGCTTGAGAGAGAAATGTGTACTCAGATTGCTTTAATGATAAATGGAGGAATTAACATTGCCTTCTCAAACCTTCCCTCCCCCCAAATCCAGATTTATTCCCCAAACCCAGAAAACATCTCTACACAGAGAAATAGTAAATATCTTCCAACTGTCTCTTCCACTACAAGCCAGATCCATCTTACCCATAGTCTTCTCCATATTAGGTAGCTGAGAGTCCATACTGGAGGTTCCTTAATTCTAAATGCTTCTGCTTTTCCTTGATCCTATTTTTCTCTCTCAAACACACAGCTAATCCATTAGAATATCATAATTTTATGAACATAAGCATATAATCTTACAAAATCTTATTTCCTCTCCAGTTACTCTCTGCTTCCGTAGCCCTTTCTTTCTCCCAAAATACGAATGTAGCCTTTGTTTCTCATAGCCTCATTGCTTTTCCCCTTTCCTCTCTGCTTTTCTTCCTAAACAGAGTGGTCTTGGTAAAAACACATGTCAGATCATTTGATTCATGTAGTTAAATTCTCTGCAACCACTGCTTATATATTTTGTTGTAAAAACAACTCTTCTTAGGTGGTCAGCACTGGTCAACTGGATAGGTGCCTATTCTGCTCTGATATTAGTAACTATTACTTCCTAGTCCTCAGCCAACACTTTCTGTCTACTTATTGGCTTGCAGTGTCATATATTGCAAAGCTGTGGCCATAACACTTGAGAGAGCAGTTTAAAGAAGATACATTTATTTCAGATCATTGTTTCTGAAAGTTTCATCTATAGTCATTTGGCACCAGATGTTTAGGAACAACATAGCCATAGGAAAGATTAGGGAAGTTATCCCTGTCATGGTAAGCAGAAAGCAGTAAAAAGGCCATACAAAATGTGAAAAATTCAGGGCATAAGAAAATCCTCAAGACAAGCCCTAAGAGAGTTATTTTCCCTAACTATGAACCACTTCCAATCTTTCCACTATCTCCCAATGATTGAAAGCATCAGGGGATCAATCCTGTAAGTAGGTCAGAGCCTTCATGATCCAGTCCTTTCTGTAAACACTCTGAGACACACCCAGAAGTCTGCTTCCTTTAAATCCTAGGCTTTTCACAATCTAATGAAAGTGAGCAAGATTAACTAACTAACCTTCAAACCAGATCTACTGATATTCCTTCTGCTTAGAAAGGTCTTCTGCTCGTTGTCTACATTGCTCATTCTTTCATATTCTCCAAGTGATTGATTAGATAATCACATTCTCAATTACACCAGCCTTGACTTTCCAGACTACCAGAGTTTTTTGACTAGTACATGTAATCTATATTTTCCTGTTAGTTTTTATTGTTCTGTAATATTTATCCATTTATGAATTATTTGCTTAAATTACTTACAGTTTGAGAAAAGATGTTTCATGAGGAAAGATCCGCAAATATTTTGTTCATTAATCTACCTCAAGTGCTTAGAATAGTGTCTAGCACTTAATAAATTTTGCCTGAATGCATGTTGACACGGATGGATTAATAAAAGATGGGTAGTTATGTTGAGCTCTGAAGGACAGGGAAAGGTTACAAATGTGCTGGGTCTCTATGCATCCTTGTCTATTTTCAGATGGAAAAAGGCAATTGTGCTGAAGAATGGCTAAGGGAAATAAAGCAGAGAACATTGTTAGGGTGTAAATATAGGCTAGTCCATAGTAATCTCTAATTGAAGTTCAGTGTTACTCTTTGCTTATTTTCTGCTTTATGGATACTGGTTCCCTGAGATAGCTTTCTCACTCTCTTTGACATTCTTTTCTTTTCTTCCTCCAGATTTGCAGTAACTAGGATTTTAACCCTTGGGCCACTTGTGTTTTGGTTCTCCTTTGCTCTCACTGGTTTTTATGGTTTTCTAGAATCTATCTACCTATTGTTTCATATTCTGTAGGCAAAAAAATAAAAAATAAAAAAAACAAAAACCTGAACTTTAGAACTATATCCTAGCAGTGAAATAACCTTCACAGACTTCCCATGTCAAGTTCTGCATTTCTGAGTTCTGTATTCACATATTCTCCTCCTTCAGTTTTTCCATTTTCATCAGAAGGCTTCCCATTATCCTATGTATTTGAGCTCTCAAGTCAAGAATACTGTACTCGTCTTGCTTTCCTATTCTACATCAGAAAATATTATAGATTCCACATGTACGCACTTATGATCTTTAAGTTTAGACTGTTAAAGCCTTCTTTCAGACCACAACACAGTAGTGTGTTTATAGACATTTCTGCTTGCATCTCTCTCTTTTCCCTTGAACTCTTCTGTGTACAACAGTCATCGTGATCTCTCTGAGACCTCACCCAGTTCTTGTTAACTTTCTCAAACCACTAATGTGGCTTTTATTTCACTCTTATTCATGATCCTCAATTGGATCCCCTGCTGATGGTGCTGTATTGCAAAGATGTAGTGCCTTTAGGAGGTAGAGCCTTGTAGGAACAGGCATTGAGGCCTCATCTAGTTTATGCTCCTTTTTCTGTGTATGGATACAATGTGATATACCAGGTGCCATCTGCTGCATTATGCTTTCCTACTTGCTGTCATGTCTTCCTTGTTATGGTGGACCACATCCTTCAGGAACTGTATGCTTAAATAAACTCTTTAACCTGCCAGTATCTTTCGGCACAATAGTGAGAAAGTGGTGAAGTCAAACAATACAAAATCCAAACTCCTTGTGATGACTCAGTGCTGCCATTTCTTGGGCATACTGTTAGCTTTCTGAACCTCTCCATACTGGCCATCTTATCATCATTAATGCTCAATTCATTAATTATACTGGGCATTTTTGCTCTTGTTCTTCCACTGTTTGGAAAGAAGGAGTTTCAGCTGTTATGAGAAGTTTTTGTGTGCCAACCTGTGATACTGGATTTTCCTTTGGCTTACTTTGTCTTTGCTATAAAATTCACACACTTGATACATCACTACATGAGCAATGATGTGCTCTTTATCTGACTCCTTTGTTGAAATATCAGCTCACCAAAGGCAGCAGTTTCCCTGACCTCCCTGACTACACTCTCTTTCATATATAATAATTCCTGAAATAAAGAAGATGCTCTGAAACTATCAATTGAGTAAATGAATAGACTGGGAGTAATGGAGTTAGCTGAAGATGTAACATGATATTTCTTGCCTCAATTATATGAGAAATTACTCACTTTTTATTCAACCCCAAGTTTAAATTAATTATTCCTTGAAAAAGCTACATCTTTTCCTTTTCCATGTAAAACTTATCTGCAGAGAGAGAGAGAGATAGAGAGAGAGAGAGAGGGAGAGAGAATAGATGTTATTGGTAATTATAAAAGACAATGTAGGGGTTAATTCCAATAAATACACAGTTGTATTATGGTCTGAAAGAAAAAGAAAGCAAGAATAGTGTTGAGCAAGATGATAAGTGTGTACATGGTAAATGACTTTACTATGTGGATTTTACAAGATTTTCTAATATATAACAGGAAAGGAGGGCTAATAATACATAATTCTTGACATGCGAGCTGGAAATACATAGAACATAGCTTTGGGGATACAGATGTTATTGGTAAGTTTGAAACACATAATGCAGGGTATGCTTTTTTTTTCCATTGGAGAAATGGAGTTGAATGGATTTGTATGAATGGATTTGTACACTTCATTGAGTATCATAACAAAACATAAAGAATCAAAGTACCTTTTAACTCTGGAGAGGAGTAAAAACTGGGCATTGAAAGTAAGCTGGGGAGGACTTTGGAAGCCCTCTCCACTTGGAGGGATAATCTCTCAGACTAGACACACAGGGGAAAGTCTAGGCCCTGCTCCAAATAATATGAAAGACTTTGAAGATTCCCCCATGGAAAGCCTCACACTACCTGGGGTGGAGGAAGGGATTGGGATTGGGGAGTGGGGGGAGGGGGAGGTGGGGAGGGAGAGGGAAATTGGGTTGACCTGTAAAAGAACCTTGTTTCTAATAAAATAAATAAAAAAATGTAAGCTGGGGAAATGAACATTCTCATTAACTTTTTGGGGTGAGTTTTGCAGAATAACTAGGCACTAAAGGTTTATTCAAATACAAAGCAAAGTTGAAAGTGGGTGACATTGTCTTCTAAAAAACAATTTAAATGTAATGAACTCATATATAGAAACATCACACAGAGTCATTCAAACAGCATTTGCCCTTTTTCAAATTATATATCTCAGTAAACTTCTATGTTTTTAGAGTGGCCAATCTGAAGACATGGAGCGTCATTTAGAGTCTTACACTTTTTCTATCAAATATGTATATATTTTTGGGATATAATATATTATATATATATATATATATATATATAAATGAGTGGAAACTAAGATGAATTTTAAACTAAAAAAAAAAAAAGCATTTAGCTTTATGTCCTCATTCATGACTGTGTGTCCCTTTCTCTAGATTTTGTAATTTTTCATCACCAAATGTCACCATTTTTGTCTTCTTCCACTGACAGCTGTTAACATGTATAGTTGTAGAAAACTCTGGTGTGGCTGGAATGAGGACAGTGCAATAGCAGAAAGAGCCAGACACTTGAATTTCTCTTCTAGATTTGAAGAGACTTCAGTGTGAATCAGTACAATTTCCAGCGCCTGCGCAATAATTTACATTCAGTGCCTGCAGGCGCCATCATTGTAATGGAGAATGCAGGGACGGCTCCCTACATTTAGGCAGTGGAATTAATGACTGCTGCTCTGTAAGTTGTAGAAGGTGTCAAGAGCCAGCCCATCTTTTGGGAAGATGATTTTGGCAACTTTGTTTAAGGTTGTCAGGGAGAAGCAAGGGACCAGTTGGGTAGCATTTGCGCTTCTGTGTGTCTTGGCTAAGAACTTGCTTTATTTAATCCCATAAGGCACCTTTCCTGAAGAGCTTTGGACATATTAGACATACTACTGATGGGAAAAGGGAAAAAATGAAAGCACTATGGTGTTCAGGATTAATTCCAAAGTTCCCCATTTCTGAAGATTTAATTGCCACCCATACCTACATGTGAAACAGGGTGATGTAATAAATAGAAACAGGAAGTCCCTGAAGATTTAAACAATTTGGAAGCAGAGTCTTGGGTAACATGCCAGACACCAGGGGCACAGTATTGGCTATGAAACCATTTGAATGTGGGGAGTACCTGGGAATGTGGGCCACTGCTTGCTGGGAAGGAGAGAAGATCCATTTCTAAGCCTGTTGGCACTGTCTTAGTTTATTTAGGGATTGTTTATTAGGTGTTTTATAAACCTCAGGCAATGTTAGTAGTGGAGAAAAAAAAAAAAAGATACAGTCCCCGATTCTCGAATTTACTCTGTAACATAGTGACTTTATTGTCATCCCATGGTAAACAATATTTTATGTTTTGGGGTTCTGGGAGAACCATAGCTAAGAAAGTGTTCTGAAGGGGTGACCTCCGGGTACAAAGGTAGAATGCAAGGTGAGAATCAGGTGTGGTATTTGTCCCAGTTTTACTCTATATAAAGTCACATTGGAGCTTTTTACACAATCTGATACTGGGACTGAGTTGTTCAGCTTTGAGTGCATCCTTATTTCTGTATTTTAATATGTGCTTTCACGGCATTCTGTTGAGGTGGGTATCCTAGGGAACTTACTTTACAGAAACCTGGACAGAACCTGAGTCAAACAGCTCTTAGAATGTGCTTCTTCACCCTTAGTATAGGGTGTTGAGGGGAGACACAGGGCCCTTCAGCTATTTGCACTCATAGGAGAGATGTACTTGTCATTGACCTGTTTGGCTGGCTTTCTCCAGCAAAATTCAAGTTACCTATACTCACTCTCACAGCCCCAGCATCAGAATAGAAACTTAATTTTGTCTGAAGATTCTTATTCAGTTATTTGGAAGGATAGATTGCTACATCAGAAGTTTCATGTATATAAAAAAAAAACTTTCCCAATTACCTCTCCATTCTACAAATGGAAAATTAAAATCCATCAAAGCATCATACCATATTTAAGTTGGTACACATTGTGCATTCCATGTCAGAGTAAGTGGTCAGTTTTCACTGTCTTTGGCCACAGCCCAGAGCTACATGGGCTAATGTAGCTAATGTCATGTTGCAGCTTTTAAGAAAGGTCAAAGGTATTGACAACATCGCAAAAATAGCAATAAAGGAAGCAATATATAATAGCTTAGGAATCACCCATATGAATTCATGGACTTCAGAATCATAACAGGCAATTTGCTTGGTAGACAATATCCTGAGTTGAAAACCATCCTAAAGCATCTGTTATGTGCACAGTATAATCAGAGTTGATTAGTATCTGTATACTGAATTTCTTCTATAAAGTGACAATCATCATCATAAACAGCCCATGTGATTCTTATGGTTAATAGCACAAAGTGTCTGGCATGTATAACCACTGTCTAGTGCCTAATATATATATTTGTCTAGGAATCTGTAAAAAATGGCATGTACAATAATAGAAATTACAGGTGTTGGCGTGTGTGAGAGAGGCACAGAAAGAGAGAGACAGAGACAAGGAGACAGATAGAGATAAAGAGACAAAGAGATAGACACACAGAGAGGGAGACAGACAGATGAAAGAAAGAAAGGTGTTTATTTGTATATCTATGTAACAGACAAAATCAAGGAGAAGCAGTGAGACAGAAACAGAGAGGAGCAAAATTGAGTATTGTTTTATGGAAAGCATATACCATTTGAGCTTGTAGACAATGGCTTTTGTAGGATACAGTCATCAAAATGACTTTATGCTTAGCACAAATAATTTGTTAGTAGTAGTAAAGAAGGGTGTATGAAGAAAGAAGAAAAAATGAAAGATAATTTGGAGGGGCAAAGTTTGTGAATGCTTTATTAGTAGTAAAGATGGGGTAAAACTCAGACTCCTAATTTTGTGATGGTATTTTCCAACATGTTTTAGAACATCATCTTGCTCCCAGAGCTGAAAGACAAAGAGGCAATTCCTTCTGAACTGTTATCTGTCATCTTGGTATGTGTGAAACTAACATATATGTCTATGGTCTTAACAATTATGGGTTGCACACTGGCATATTTCCATTTCTTTTGAGCATCCGTAAGACAGTTCTTAATGTTCCATATACACCCCTCCCCATAACTCATGTAATCCCCTTACTAAGGACAAACTCAGTGACACATTCTAACCATCTTTATGATTCTCAATCCCACCCATAAGTATGTGTCAATAATATTTGTAAATTCTTCAGCTTTCTAGAAGAGAGTGGCTTCCCTCTGTCTTACCAAGCATCTCATTCTACTCTCCTGGGCTCTAACAGAGAGAGTGTGCTTTCTTGATCAGGGTTCTGCTGTTCTGTCAGTTATTTACAGCCATTCATATTCCAGACCGTGGTGCCATATTTTTGTGAAGTATAACTAATCAGGTCCCACTAATTAGGAAAATTAATAGTGTCTTCCTTCTTAATGTGGTTTTCAGGCAATCAGATACCCATAAGGATACTTTAGATGCTCATGTGTTGATGTTTGAGCCTCTCTGTATGTGCAGTGTCAGTCTCTTTATTTGGACATCAGATTATGAAGTCCATTTCAGAGGCTGTTTTCTCTTATGGTTGTTACCTGGGTGCATTTGTCACTTGTGTTTTATACACCTTGGTGGTATTGAAATGACCGTGTTTGTGCTTAAAATTGCTCCAATATAATTTTATCACTGTAGTGGCTAAGGTAGAAGGTTCTTGAGTTTAATACAAAGTTGGACTACATAGTGTAATTTGTCACAAAAATAAATCAACCACAATCAAAACAATGGAAAAAAAGCATAAAATTAATTCAGTATGGCTATAGACAATATTTCTTTTTTACTTTGATGTTGTGTCAAAGTTGTCAAAATTTTTTAGAAATAAGGGATTCCTTTGGCCAAATAAATAAATAAATAAACAAACAAATCACAAGGAATATACTGATCTCTTGCTCAATCTATAAGCCTCTAATCTGGCATTCTTGGTTATTTCTTTAAAATAAGTAATTTGACTCCTTACTGAAGTAAGTTAAGCCAATGTCAGTAGATGGGTTTTATAAAGGACCAGAGAGTGAATATTTCAGATAGGAGGGCCTTTTGCTTTGTGATGTGAGTGCTCCTCTTCTTATGTTGTTCAGCAGCAGCCATAGGCATTGTACACATAAACAGAACTTGGAAATCACTTACAACAAAATATTATTTGCATAACAAGCCATGGAAAAAAGATAGTCTGTGGCCTATAATTTGTCAACTCATGAATTAAATAAATGACTTTTAAGGACATTGGCTATATTTAGGCTAAGTAACAGATGTTTTTAAATTCCCTAATTCCCAGTAAAAGGCCCAAAACATACTGGCTATGTATAGAATGAGTTCAAAAAATATATTTCTCAGCTAGTTTAAAGCAGAGCCATGGACAGATGCTATTTAGGAAAACATGAGAGAGAAATATAGGTGATAACTGTATTGGGAGGCAGCTAGGATCTGGAAGAAAATCGTTCTCAATCTTAAAATATTTCACTAAGAAAGAAGTTGCTAATTAAGTGCAGTAGTATATGCATGTTTTTCTCTTAAGAAGAGATGGACTGTAGACCAGCAAAATGAAAACAGACCTGGACAGGCAAGACTTGTTATTTTTTCAGATCACCTTTTTTACTAACAGCTGAGCATCTCTGGGAAAATTTCTTTTCTCAGAGTCTCCATATTTCCATCTCAGGATTGATAGAATGATGAAGACATTTTTTGTGGTCCCTCAGTGCTCTCAAATTTTGTGATCTGAAAGAGAAAATTCATATAATTGCAATGTTTAATGGGATCTGTGATAATTGGAAAATAATTGCTGCTTCAAACTTTTATTAATCTATATTTAGTTATGAGTCATGCTTTCACAATAGATGCTTTAGAAATCAGTGGAGAGACAAATCGAGTAAACAGAATTTTAAATATTTTATTTATATGCAGTTTGTGTAATCCCTGGAGCCCATAGGCATATTAAGATCATTTAAAATACCCATTAAAAGTTATGTGTTTTGCGACAAACTCCTCTTTTAGAATGCCTTGCCAAAGGATAAAGAGCTAACATTTATTGAGTAGCTACTACTGCCAGATTAATTGGATTCATTATGTCTAATCCTTCTAGCAACCCTGCAAGGTAAGTCCTGATATTTCTACTGCACTGATGAAGAAGCTTAGAGATGGTGAGAGAGGTGCACACAATTTCTTAGCTAATGAACAGCTTCTTGCTGTGTTTCTAGGCAGATCTGTCTAGCTGTAAAATCTGTGCTCATTCCACAGTGCCATAGCACATTTGGGAGAAGACCTCTGTGCAGATACATAAGACAGTAAGCATCTGCTCTCTCTCTCTCTCTCTCTCTCTCTCTCTCTCTCTCTCTCTCTCTCTCTCTCTTTCTGCTCCTCTCTCTGTCTGGGTATGCATGTATGAGTGTTATATGCAATGGTTTGTGTAAGTGTGTGCCTATTCATGTGGGTGTTTATGCATATATGATGCATACATGTGAATGATTGAATAAAAGTCAATCATCATTTGTGGGAGTCTTCATCACCTCAACTGCTTTCCATTTTATATGTTTGTGTCACAGTCTCTCTTTGAACCTTGACCTTAACAATTTTCTAGTCTTCCCCAGGACTGGAATTGGAAGCTTACACTGTTTCTGTTGGCTTTTCACATAAGGACTTGGGAATAGAACTTAGGTCATCATGCAAGCACTTTGCCAGCTGAACCATCTGCCCTGTTCTGTCTGCCTGTTTTTGCAACCCTGAATTTGCCCTGTGGAGTATAGCACAGGGCCCTTGTGACACATTTGGGAAAGTCAATTCTCTTCTTCTTGGTATGTTGAGTTCAGCATAGGAGAGACCATGACAGTCAAAGTATCTAGGATTCCAGCCATATTCTAGCACAGATTTGCCAAGCAGGGCTTTAGTTCTCTGAGATCCATTGTCTTCTCCTATGATGGTATTGACAATCTTTTCAAGCTTCCAGGTCCTTGGGAGGATAAATATAAACATAAATCATAATGAAGATGTGTCCAGGCCTGGATACTCTACAGAACCCACAAATCTCAGCCATGGAATGAAGTGGTAATTTTAGAGTGGGGCATGCAGAATCTGAAATCAGGAACCTCTGTTTTATCACCCCTCTCACCTATCATGCTATCAGTGATGCTTTAACTTTGAGAGAACTCCTTCTCTTTTTGAGTCTAAATTGTCTACATAGTGAAATGATATCAATATCCTTGGGTGGTTTCTTAAAAATCTTTCCCATCCTAATGTTTGCATTCTCTAGTGAAAAGCAGCAGGTGGGTGGGAAAGTTCACAGGGTTTCACAGCAAATGCCAGTTGCTCCATATGAAACAAAGCACATTGGTTTCCTGCTGCCTTCTCCAATATTGATTCCCATCATCTCCACGTGTCCTTGTGTTCACAAAGAGTATGGTATGAAGAAATTCACTTGTGTTTCCCAGAATGGCCCATTTATAGGAAAGTTGTTTCATTTTGCATGTGCTCTTTGTGTTCCTTTTCTTTTGTTTCTTAAGGTTTTCCTCAGATAGAAGATAACCTCCATTCAAGTATCTTTTCTCTGGATTGGACACTCTAATTTCTTCAACTTTTGTTTCCTCATGAGCCTTCAGACCTGCTCTTGATTGGTAAAGAATCAAATTATGATAATTTGTGCTAATGAGACCACTCAGCAGGTTGATGCACTTGCTATCAGGCCTGAAGACCTGAGTTTTGTACTCAGAATCCATGGAGTAAGAGAGAACCAACTGCTGCAAGCTGTCTTGTCACCCCCACATTTAAGTTGTGGCACACATGGACAGGCACATTGAATTTTAAAAGTTTGATTACTTAAATGAACACACTTTGAAAATTCTAAGCAAACCTTATTTTATTGTCTAAACGTAAGCAAGTGTCATTACCTGTAATGAAAACGGTATATTCATAATCACATTTTCAGAGATACTTCTTTCTTTTATATATATTTTTTTCTTTTTTGCTTGCTTTTCTCCTTTTGCCCTTTCTGAGCCGGAATTCTCTGAAAGATTCACTTGGATGGCATGGCTCCTCAACTGCCCTCCCTCTTACATTCTGGGGCATGAATGCAGGCAGGGGATTTGGCACCGACACCCTTGCTCGTTAAAATGCATCATTTCTACTTCACATGTGCCCTTGGATTCACCTTTCCTTGAGCTGACTGGGGATCTGTGGGAGAGAATGGGAACAGCAGGCAAGAGAAATGCCCTCGCTTCTCTTCTCAGTGCAATGATTTCATCTCTTTACCCTCCTCCTCTGTGATTCCCCTTGTTCATCTCTAGGGATAATTTGCTGCTAACAATATCTGAAGCAGTTTCAGAATTCTTCTCCATCACACTGAAACTCTGAGGCTTCTTTTTATTCTGTTTCCAAGTGATTATTTAATGCAACCAAAAGGACAAGCCATCCAGGAATAAACAAATGCAAACATCCTGCAACTGCAATCAATCATGCTTTCAGCAAATATTTATTGGACATAAAGTGTCTATAAAATATTCTAAGTTGTTTCTTTGGATGAATTCAAAACCACAGAGAAGTGCATACCTACCTTATAATGGGTTTGACCCTCATGCAGCCGCTTTCCTGAGTGTTGCTTTCACATAGATATAAGGCTGCCTAGAGCCAGTCAGACTCTCCAGAGGGTTTGTTTTGAGGACATCACTCAGAATCCACTTCCTTTGTCTCCCTAGGAAACCATAGCAGGTGCTCGTGACTTACTATGAACCAAGAGAATCTACATTTCTCGGAAGACATTAAGCAACAGCCACCCTGCTATATTCTTGACTGCATTCCTCTTGGCTATGATTTGCTTTTGTCTTTTGAATATAGGCACGCTCAAAGATATTGGTATTTCACACTCTTCAAGTGTTCAGGATTAAATAGAATCACTCTAGTGTGATATTGTCACCCAGACTTCCTTTTCTATTGATCATTTTTCCTTTATCATCTACATTTTATGCTATTATTATTACTTGTATATATGTATAAATATAGTAGGTATAACCTTGTGTTATGTGTGTATATGTGTGTGTGCCTACATGTGTGGGGGGGTGCATACTTTTACATCCAACCATGCTTAGAAGTCAGAGGAGTATATCAGGAACCCTGTTCTATCACTTTCTGCCTAATTCTCTTGAGACAAGGTTTCTCACTGAATTAATTCAGCTGGACAAGCTAGGCAGAAGGTCCCAGCTATCATTCTGCCTCTACCCTCCAGAATCTTGGAATTTTACATGAGGTGTAGTGTGGTGTGGTGTGGTGTGGTGTGGAATGTTGTGTGTGTCGTCGTTGGTGGGCGGTGGGGATTCCACATGATCCGTTACCATAAAGGTTAAAGTCAGTCTATCATGTTTGCCCAGAAAGCACTTTTTCCCACTTATAATATTTCTGCTCCCTTTGCTACATTTTAAAAATGATAAAATATGATGCTTTTGAAAAACACCACATTAACAGATGCAATAAGCAACCATGAAACCTGTATGGAAAGCAGATTAGCCCGTCCCCTCTTTTGGTGGCTTCAATAGTTTCAATCACTTAGAAACCCATGTGAATATGGGGCTTCATGTTATTCCAAGAGAGCCAGAGCCTGTTTCTCATTTCATTTTCCCAACAAAGAGTCAGAAGAAACATGACACCATCCCGTATGAAAGTAATAATTAATAATATCTTCAGATGCCAACTATCTTTTTGTAGTCTATTTCAACTTACAAGATGCCTTCCAGTGTTATTTCGTTAATTATTTTTAAATTAATTATTTTTATTTTGTGTGTTTGCTTCTTCTACACGTTTGTCTATGCATCGTGTGCATGCCTGATGCCCCTGGAGTCCAAAGAGGGGCATGGATTCCTCTGGAACTGGAGTTGTAAATGCTTATGATCCCCCATGTGAGTGCTGGAAATTGAACTTGGCCTCTACATTAGCAGCAGAAATGCTCTTAAACCCCTGAGACATCTTTCCAGCCCCCCTCATTGACTTTTTATAAGACAATTTATGGAGCCATGTGTTTTAATCTTCATTATGTACATTAGGAAATAGACCTGAAGACATTGATTCTTATAGTCAGACTTCCTGTTTTTAGTATTTTTCACAGTTATAAAATCCTACCTTTGCTCCACATTCTGTCTATGGGTAACTTTATGATGAAAATTATAATTTGTTCCCTCTCTTCCCATCTACCCATAGCCACTCAGCTTTCTATTGGAGCCTCTTACATAATCACAGCAGCAATACTAATATTGAAGTGACTTTACATTAACATATTATTGAGGCCTGGCTTCATTAGGTGCTATGTTTTATGATTTAGAACAGGCTGAATACATTCCTTTAAGGTACCTTTTACATTTCATGGATTGTAAACAGTAGTAGGTGCCACAGTAACGTGGCAAAGCCCAGAATTTTTACCTTCAACACCTACGCTGAAGGAGTCAAGGATGCAGGTGATCTAAATCAATCAGTTTTATGTACCAGATGGAGGTATGGCTGTGCGGAAGGGGACACATCTTTGTACAGATTCTGATTCCTGCCTGCCTTAATAATCATTTCTCCCACTTCAGTGTGATGTGCATTCAAAGGAGAAAGAGAAAGAGAGAGAGAGAGAGAGAGAGAGAGAGAGAGAGAGACAGAGAGAGACAGAGAGAGAGAGAGAGAGAGAGAGAGAGAGAGAGAGAGAGAGAGAGAGAGAATACAAAAATAAAGAGTTATTAAAGAGGATGAAACGTTTTCCTATCAAGGTGATACTTATTCTAAAATGGAAGCCTAGGTCTTACAGCTTCCTTTCAGCCTCTCCTTAAATCCTGCACCTGAGGTTCCATTCTTCCTCCATGTACTGTCTTGCCATTACTTACTCTCCTGCTTTCGATCCTCCTAGTGGGATGGGTCCTCATGCCTTCCATCCATAACCCTTTTTAAAATCTCAGTCTAATTGGTTCACCCACCCTGCTGGGATGCTTAATTGAGCATAAGCATATTCTGCAGATCCTGTGTCATTGTAGTTTCTTCCTTTTCCTCCAGGGGGATTTACTTACTCTGTGGGCTGAGAATGAATGATATATTTTATGTTGTTCTCAAGTCACTGAGCACTTACATGACATTGTTCCAGGGCCAGCAGAGCAAATAGGCCACATTTCTCCCTTGCTTCATTTTATTTTATCTTATTTGTTCTCAGGTGGCATGGTACATGGGAAGTCACTGCACCTGGAGTCAGGAGCCCCAGGCTCTGATTAAGTCATTTTAGTCTTTTGCTTTCTCTCTTCTGGGTTTTATAATTTAAGCTTTTTGACATTCCATTTTCCAATCCATGAATTGGGCAAATTGATTTTGATATCTTCTATGAATGGGGTCAAAATGAAGCTTTCAAAAGAAGGATTTACACTCTCCACAGGCATAATCTAGCCTGACACTTAATGTCTGTAAATATTATTTTATTAGAATATAGTCACATTTGCTTGTTTACATATTACCTGTAGCTGCTCCAAAGCACAGGAATGAATTTGAGTGTTTGTCTGTGATGCCTAATGAATTTAAAATCTGGTCCTTTTCAGAAAGCATTTCCCTAACTCCTGTCCTTCAAACACAATCAGATTGAATTGGCTGAAAACAGTCTCTTAGCATTTTGTATGACAGAATTTATAATGAGGACTCAAAATGCAGCTCAGTGGCAAGGTGTTTGCCTATCCTGTGTAGAGTCCAGTTTAATTTTTGCCAACACTAACAGAGAATTTCAATATCTATATTCTTCCAATTTCACATAATCATGTTGCTTGATTTTCTGTCATTGACCTTTCTTTTACTTCTTCTCCTCAAATCTGCCTGTATCCTTAATAGTCCCCATACAAGGTAATATTATTCCTACCTCAGGATCTTTGCACCCATTCTTCTTTCATTGGAAATCACACTTCAACCACCAGATGGCCCCATGGTTTCTCATCATTTACTTCAAATGTTTTTTTTTTTTTTTCTTCTTCTTCTCAAATGAGAAAGTCCTATTCCAGCCACAATACAGAGCTTGTGGACAATTCATTCTTTCTCTTTCCTTATTTGTCTGAAAAACAGTCTCCCAACATTCTGGTTTCTTTGAGATATATCTGTTCTCACAAGAATATGAGCTGTTTTAAAGCAAATCTTTTAAAAAATCAATTTGTTTACTTCTTAAACTCAAGGGCTATAACAATAATAGGCATGGAAATCATGGATTCAGCTGCACGCATAAGAACAGATCTAAGTGGTGCAGAGTCTACTTAATGAAGTTCATTTTAGGAAAGGGTATACTATAATTCTAGAATCCTGTTTTTGTTACAGTTCTCGCTCCAGCATCCCTATAATTTCTATAGAGCTTCATAAATTAGTCTCTGAACACATTGAGTCTGAGTCATTGGCATGTGGAGTCATAGTTGGTATCCTACCTAAAGGCATTAAAGGCACTGGGTGTCAACCTTGATGATCTGAATTCAACCCCCAAGACACACATAGTAGAAAGAAAGGACTCATACCCTCAAATTTCCCTCCATGTATGTGCAGGCACACACACACACACACACACACACACACACACACACACACACACACACAATTTAGTAAGTAAAAATGTACTTTTTAAAAGTAACATTGTTGGTGTGAAAGGAATGGTGTATCAGAGATACACCATTTTCCATAAAAATATAAAGAATTAGAGTCAAATCTTCAGCATACAATTAAAAATACATGTGTGATGGTGTGAATCTATTGTCTTGTATAGAGTGTCAGGGAAAAGGAAGTTTGATCCCTAGAGTTTTCTAGCCATCATGTCTAAGTTAAATTTGTTATGAAGTAAGTAAAGTAAGGTTAAAAGTGACTGAAAAAGACACCTGGCAGTGCATACTAACCTACACACACACACACACACACACACACACACACACACACACACACACACACACACACACTCACAAGTGCACACACACAGGGCTGTGTATTCACATGCAACACATACATACAGAATGTGTGTTGTAGCCTGGAATTTACAAGAGCTAATAACAGTTTAACGTTTGATACATGGACACACACACAGAGGAAGAGAGAGATAGAGAGATAGAAAGAGAGTAATGACTGTAACTGTATGTATTAACTGAGAAGCACATGTTTCCCAGCCCTGCAAACCTCATGAGGGATACAGAGCGAGGGCATTAAAATATACATCCCAGAGAAGTCATGTTATAGTACTGTTGACTCGTATATGCACACACGTCCACTTCTCTTTCTATATGCCTCATCCCTTCTCATTATCTTCCATTTTTGTAAAAGCAAAACCCTTTCTGAAATGCCCTCCTCTTTGTATGGCCAAATCTTGTTTCATTCAACTTCAATTTCCACAGAATTTTTGGACACCCTCTATTCCCCCTTTCCCCTATCAATAGGCTGTACTGTGTATCATTTACTTTGGATCCCTTTACTAAAACTATGATTACAACAACAGACCACTGTTTGCAAACTTTGCTCAGCAACCAGCCACTTCCACCCTCCCTCAATTTAGGACCTGGAGTGCTGTCCGTGGTGCTGAGCAGGGAGTCCCACACATGAAGCTGCTTCCTACCTCCCTTCCCTCCTTCCTTCCTAGATTTATTTTTATTATTTATAATTATTCAATTATGTATATGTGTCTATGTGTCCATGAATATATATGTTGGTGTGTACATGAATAGTAATGCCTGTGGGGGATAGAGGCATCTGGTTCTCCTAGGGCTTTTGTTACGAGCCATTGTGAGCTGCTAATAGGTATAACAAATTAAACCTTTTCTTCTGCAAGGGCAGTAAGCTTTCTTGCCAGATGAACAATTTCTCCAACCTCATATTCAAGGTTTTTAAATGGACCTGGAAACATGGTTGGGTTATCATGTGCTTTTCTTCTTACAAGTCTTACATCTACTCCATGAAAGAATAACTGGGAACTCAATGTTGATTTCTTTCCTGTTTTCTTCTATATCTTTATTGGTTCTCTCTCTCTATGTATTTCCTCCATATTTACATTAAAAGTGTAAATAAGGTGTCAGTTTGGTTACATTAGCCACTAGCCATTCAAACTAACTGAGTGACCTTCAGCAAGTTAACGTAACATCTTATGTGTAGATAAATATTAATTTTGAGGCACATAAGAAATTTACATGAAAAATCAGACCACAGAAGTAAGCTATCAATAAATATGCACATGTGGAAAAACATGTGATTGGTTTCTTAAATACATGCTTATATGCATATATATAATTTTAGGAGTATAAAGCGTAAGCTACTGAAGAAAGATTCTTTTGTCAGACATAGCTTGTAACTCAGCTTACCTCATGTTAATCATCAATGGTTGAGTACTAGTAGGTTTACTCACAATTTAATGATACAAAACAACAATCATATCTTAATGTTGGTTAGTAGTCTGGGTGGGTATGTCATGAGGCTTCAGTCATCCTCTAGCTGTGCTTGTAGAGATTAGTTTCCCAGTTCATGCACATAATCACTATTAAGACTCACTTATTTCAAGATCCAAGGCTGTCGGAAATAGTTGAATGGAATACTCTATTGGGTTGGAGTGTTTTCTATATGCCTTTATCCATGGAACTTCTTACAGTGTGGTAGAATGTAAAAAAAAATAATAAAGGGCACAAAGAGAAGATGATATTTTGGGTTATTACAAACTAATCATGAAGTACTATTCTATCACTTTCACATTTCTTAGTAGAAGCAATATTGCTGAGTCCAAGACTCACTAGGATTAAAATCTAACTTACTACCCTACTTCATTGCTAGCTGTCCACACTCTTCCATAGACCTGGATAGCCCTCATGTTGTATCCTGTTTCCTCATGCCAACCCTCCATACTTCTTCCTTTCTTCTCTGATGTTCCTATAATATATTCTAACTATAATGATCACTGCCTTTGCTCCTATCTTTTTATCCACATGGATAATTTTTGGACTGCCTTTCAATTAATCAACACCATATTCAAACTTCAAAATAGAGTATTCACATACCTTCCTCTCATTACTCTTTCTCAAAGGCATATAATACTCAAATCTTCCTTGTGTGTCTAGTACAATTTAATTTACAACAATCTGGAAGTGCTACCCTTTTCCTGTTGGACTGTAGCTTCCTTAGGGCAGGCACTCTTGTGTGATCATATGTACCCTTTAAGGATTTGTTGATTGTATTTGATTGACTTGCATACCTGTCTATGATGCTTCTTGTTGCCTTGGAATTTGACCTCTCTTCAAAGTCATGGACAGCAATCCCTTATGCAAATATGGTCATAGCTGCTCTTTCTCATAGATGTATTTTCATTTCAAATCTTTTTCCAAATTCTGGTTTCTGTAAGCCAAGGCTCAGATACCACCACTCAATTACCAGATCTTATTTTATTCCATCCTGATTCTCATATTGTTCTGTTTTCTCTTGCCCTGTCTTCATCTCTCTCTCCTATACTGTAAAGAGAGAGAGAGAGAGAGAGAGAGAGAGAGAGAGAGAGAGAGAACTTGTCATCAAATATTGGTTTTCATCATTTATCTGGGCTGAACTATAGCCCCCTTGACTGTTGTATTTATCTCAAGGGACAGAGTCAGAGTCTGTATCCAAGGCAGATCAGAGAGATGGTCACTTCAGGCAAGCTGCATCATAGGTAAAATGGTAACTGCTATTAGCACAAAAAGCAACCTGAATAAAATGCTATTAAGCCTCTGTTTTGTATACTAGTTTACATATTTGAAGTTGACTATGAATGTGCCTTTAATGTGCCTTTAATTTATAAGTGCGTACCTTGGAATTTCTGAGGAAATAAAATTATAAACAAGTTCACATTAGAGTAATGTCGTGAAGTTTCCAAAAGCATTTTCACACCATCTTTCATAGAATTCCCCATTCTAGCAGTAGGAAATAAATAGTATTTGTTGGATTTTATAGATGAAGAATAATGTACAGAGAAAAAAATGCTTTGTTCAATGTGATAGCACAGAATTTTCAGTAGGTTGAACAATACTTGCATCCATTGCTTAGCTGTGTTGCTCATTTCTATATTCAGTGAGGAGGGGAAATTCATATTTTCTCCATATGATATTTGGAACATTGCTTTCTTCCTTCTGATTAATATGAGTTATGTGAACATAGCATTATCATGAATTCTAGGCCATACACTTACTTTGTAAAATGTCTTTGGTATCAGGTAATTTTGTACTTAGATTCTGACCATTGTTGGTTTCTGTACATGTCTCCCTCACTACTCCTCTTCCTGCTTCCCTTACATGGTTGCACCCACTTGCTTCTTAAATCTGCCTTCAAGATTTGTATTAAATCCTGCCATGCAGAACATTACTGAGCTGATTAGTGTGTGAGTCTGGGATTAAATGAGAAATTTCTGTTTGTTTAATGCATTTACAGTCTAATGAGAGTGACTGGCAAGTAAGTGGGTGGGATTGTAGATCTATTTCATGTAAAAGAAATCAGAAATGAGCCGGGTATTGGTGGCACATGCCTTTAATCCCAGCACTCGGGAGGCAGAAGCAGGCGAATCTCTGTGAGTTAAAGACCAGCATGGTCTACAAGAGCTAGTTCCAGAAGAGTCCCCAAAGCCACAGAAAAACCCTGTCTTGAAAAACCAAAATAAAAAGAAAGAAAGAAAGAAAGAAAGAAAGAAAGAAAGAAAGAAATCAGAAATGAATTGTAGGGGAAGCTGTAACCACGCCTACTTAGGGGCTGGCTACAGGTGTGCCTGACCATGCCCTGGCAAGTGTGGTCAGGCACACCTGTAGCCATCGGGCACACCTGTAGCCAGCCCCTAAGTAGGCGTGGCTACAGCTTCCCCTACAATGAATAGTAATCTGTTCTTACAGAAGTAGTATGATAACTAAAGTAATGAGATTGCCAACCTTGTTGACTATAACATATAAAAATCATTTCAATTATTTATTGTCTATAGATCATGATTATTATTTTATTTAACTCAGTGTTTAGCAATAAACCACAAGGCCTGGCTATGGTTCTGATTAAGTATCCTAGTGATCACAGTGATTCTCAATAAACACTTGCGGATTATTGAGAATTGTTCATTCCAAGGGAAAGTGTCACGTAACAGATATAAAAAGCATTATAGAGCTGAAGACACAGTTATCATCCTAGTACTTGAGAAGTGGAACCAGAAGCATCATGAGCTCAATAGCTGCCAGGACTATAGGGTGAATTCCAACCTAGATTGACTACATAGTTGGATACATTGTTGAAAAAAATGGAAGTAACTGTAGATACTCCTCTAGAAGAGGTGCCTGCATGGGATGAATGAGAAGTCTTTAGCTCATTGCTACAAATGAAAGCTGAGTAATCTTGCTCATTTCTCCTACCCAGGGAGTTTGCCCGTTGGAAGGTGAGGAACACAGCCATAGAGAGGAGAGACCTGGTCCGCCATCCAGTGCCCCTCATGCCGGAGTTTCAAAGGAGCATCCGTCTGCTTGGCCGAAGACCCACCACTCAGCAGTTTATTGATACCATCATTAAAAAATACGGCACACACCTGCTCATCTCTGCTACATTGGGAGGTAGGACACCAAGTACTGTGCCATGACTCCATCATTTTGTGTCCAGGATGACAAGTGAATTAAAGTCTCTGAGAGCCAAGACATACTCACCTCTATTTTTATCAAATATCACCCAAAAGCATGTATTTCCAGGGATGCTTATCACCTTGGCTGCTGTGGTCATGTCTGAAGAGATAATCCACATCTCCACAAAGTCTAATTTGGGAATATTAACTCTTGTGGACATATGAACTAACATTTGAATGAAATGATAGGAATGCTTCATGTGATCATTATCATCATTCTTCTTGAGTGGGATATAATCTCAAGAAAATTAAATGTCAGGCATGTTGTAGCAAAATTTGTTGTTGTTTAAGTCAACATTAAGGGGTGATATTTGAAGTTAGCATTGTATAAGTGGACTATCACATGTATCTTATATGGGCTTGGAATAGGTTAATAGAAAAGTAGGCCAATTGCTTTGCTGTACTTAGCCTTCCCCATATTCCCTTCTAGGGTAAACCATCTGTGCGAGAATGAGGAAAGGGAATAGAATAGAACCAATGAAAAGACAATGGAACTATGGGAACTGGTGCAAACTGGGGCATTTAGGTTATGTGTCGTGCCCGAATGCATCATTTCATATCCCTGAAGCACCAAGGTGGTTTCTTTTTCTTTCCTTTCAGTAAGTAAATTCACTGTACTTTCTGAAAATCTTTGGTGTTTCAACATCTGTGTATAGTTGCTGAGATGTACTTAGTTATAGACCATGCCAGGAAAATAATTACAATTTTTGTTGGACAGACCGAGGTATGATCTCAATAAGAGTCTTTTCCTTTGGGACACTCAGGATTAGGCTCACGGGAGCAATGGCATTAAATTCGATAGGCGTTGGGTTGATAAATGCAGGTGGCAGTGCTTTCCAGGCTAACTATACACTATTAATTTGAAAGAATGTACAAGTTTATGGATGTCAGCAAGTGTGCACATATGTATGTATGCAGTCCAGAAGGTGGCATAGGCTAGAGTTGCTTTCTGTTTTAGATTATAGGCATATGCTCTCAAGGCTACCTATTTACATAGGTTCTGGGAATTCAAACTTAGGTCCTAATTCTTGCACAGCCAGCAGTTTAATTACTGAGGCATGTCCCCAGAAATTTTGTATACATTTTGATAAATGGAGAAATCAATAATATGATAACCTGGGGAACATGAGTAGAGATATTGGCTGGATGAATTCATTCACCATTAGAATCATTTTAACCACTAATTAATATGGATAGCTGTAGTGTAGACATTTTTTCATAAGTTCAAATTAGGAAAAGGCTTGCTTCACATGTCAATCCCTTCTCCCTCTCCCTCTCCCTCTCCCTCTCCCTCCCCCTCTCCCTCTCCCTCTCCCTCCCCTCTGAACATGCTTCCTCCCCTACTCCCACCTACCCCACACCCCATCCAACCTCCACTCCCCAGGCAGGGTAGGACACTCGATGGGGGCTCCAAAAAGTCCACCACATCATCCTGGGCCGGGCCTAGGCTCTCCCCAATGTGTCCAGGCCGAGAGTGCATCCCTTCACATGGGATGGACTCTCAATGTCCCTTTTTACACCAGGAAAAAATGCTAATCCACTACCAGGGCCCCCCTAGAGTGCAGAGGCCTCCTAATTGACATTCGTGTTCAGGGGTCTGGATCAGTCCTGTACTGGCCTCACAGACAGCAGTCTGGAGTCCATGTGCTGCCCCTTGTTCAGGCCAGCTGTTTCTGTGGGTTTCTCCAGCCTGGTACTGACCCCTTTGATCTTTATTCCTCCCTCTCTCCATCTAAGTTCCAGAGTTCAGTTCAGTGTTTTTCTGTGGGTGTCTGCCTCTGCTTCTATCAGCCACTGGATGAGGGCTCTAGGATAGCATAAAAAGTAGTCATCAGTCTTATTATAGGGGAAGGGCATTTAGGGTATCCTCTCCAACATTGCCTAGATTGTCAGTTGGTGTCATCCTTGTAGGTCTCTGGAAATCTCCCTAGTGCCAGATCTCTCCTCGGACCTATAATGGCTGCCTCTATTATGGTATCTCTCATCCTGCTCTCCTCTATTCTTTCCCCAAGTCAATATTTCTGCTCCTCCATTTCCTCCTCTCCTCTCCTCTTCTCCTCCTCTCATTCTAGCAGCTCCCTCTTACCTGCCCTCATCCAATGAGAAAGAAATCAGAGAAACTTCACCCTTCAAAATATCCACAAGCAACATAAAATATCTTGGGGTAACACTAACCAAAATGTGAAAGACCTGTACAGTAAGAACTTTGTGTCTTTAAAGAAAGAAATTAAAGAAGATACCAGAAAATGGAAAGATCTCCCATGCTCTTGGATAGGTAGAATCAACATAGTAAAAATGGCAATCTTGCAAAAAGCAATCTACAGATTCAATGCAATCCCCATCAAAATCCCAACACAGTTCTTCACAGGCCTTGAAAGAATAATACTCAACTTTATATGGAAAAACAAAAAACCCAGGATAGCCAAAACAACTTTGTACAATAAAGGATCTTCTGGAGGCGTCACCATCCCTGACTTCAAGCTCTATTTTAGAGCCATAGTTCTCAAAACAGCTTGATATTGGCACAAAAATAGACTTATAGACCAATGGAATCGAATTGAAATCCCTGATATTAAACCACACACCTATGAACACCTTATTTTGACAAAGATTCTAAATGTAAATAGTGGAAGAAAGATAGCATCTTCAACAAGTGTTGCTGGCACAACTGGATTCGGATATGCAGAAGATTGCAGATAGATCCATATCTGTCACCATGCACAACACTTAAGTGTAAATGGATCAAAGATCTCAACATAAATCCAGCCACACTGAATCTTCTAGAAGAGAAAGTGGGGTTTACCCTTGAATGAATTGGCACAGGAGACTGCTGAAGAGTGGATAGAGAAAATGTGGTACATTTATACAATTGAGTACTACTCAGCAGAAAAAAGCAATGGAATCTTGAAATTCGCAGGCACATGGATGGAACTAGAAGAAACCATCCTGAGTAAAGGTAACCCAGTCAAAAAAGACAAACATGGCATGTACTCACTCATATATGAATTTTAGGCTTAGAGCAAAGGATATAATCCTCTTCACCAAAGAAACTAGGAAACAAGAAGGACTCTAAGGGAAAATCCCATGGACCCCAGGAATGGGAAGGGCCTGGAACTCCTGAGCTAATTGGTACTGCAGACATTTTATAATGTCTGTATTTCTCAAAACTACAAGTTAAATCCTGATATTTCTTCTATTTTATAAATAACAAATCCATCCCAGAGGAGTTACACTAATAAGCAACATAACAAAGTAAAAATTTAAGGTTTCCTGGTCATAAAGCCTGCATTATTTTTAAAATTGAGTATCAATTTTCTCTTTAACCAACTTTGCTACTCATGAAACTACCTATCCCCCATCGCCAACAATCAACTGATCACCATTTATTTGTGTTTCATGTTAAGCAGCTATTAAATTAATTAGGACTTTCAATATGAAATCATTAGTATGAATTATACTTGACTACAAAATGAGATGAGGTGAGTTCTCCCGAGCATGCTGTTCACTTCTCCATTTCCCTGTGACTGACTCCCAACTCCCATTTCACTTGGGAAAAAAAGTTTCATCTAATTCGAATCTTCTATTAAAAGCCGTGCTTTGGTCTCAGTCTCTGGAAATCCCAAGTAACAAAAGACTATTTTCTTTTCCTCCATGAAATATATTTTTAATTTCTCTGAAGCAAGGTGGTAAATTATTCACAGAGCCATATTCCTCTCCTGTTTTTACAACACAACTCTTTAAAATATGCAAAGCATTGGATTGAAATCTGGTGTTGGACAGCAGTCCCTTAATATCCTCTAAAGCCTCACTATGGCAGGCCTGAGCAAGGAGGAGAAAGTGGTTTACTGTTGATCAAATCCTGTGAGTTAGAAACTGTGAGGTCCTTTAAATATCACCATTTCATTCATTCACTCATTCACTCATTTGCTCATGTTTGAAAAAGTATTTCTCAAGGGCCTTCTAGTTCACTGGGGTTGGGGTTGGGGTGGGGGAGTTGGGAGGATTTGTAAAGTAAAGGACAGGATCCAAAGTAAGAATGCCAAGTTTCTACTTCTGACCATAATTTTTATCAGCTTAGTGTCACTTATGCAACTACTCATTTCTCTGTGCCTCAGTTTCCTCTTTGTACCTAGTCATAATAATAGTTCTTTTTAAGATACACTGTGAAGATTACAAACAAAATGATGTATTAAAAGTCCTTAGCAAACACTGGTCCATGGCTGAGGGGAAGAAAATTCTTAGCATACTGGCACCTAACAAATTGTTGTCAGTATCATGACTGTTATTATTTAATGGAGTTAAGTAATTCAGGGAATCTGTGATTGAAGCCATATCCTGTCACTTACTAGAAGAGTGGGAGGTATTCCAAAACTCGCTTTTTTTGTTGGGGTATCCGTTTTGCAATCTCTACAGACAGAAGGGTAGAAAATATTATTTATTATAGTTTTTTTTTCTCCCAAGGAGCACTGTATTCATAGAGAAGAAATGCTTTGATAAACCTTTTGAGGTGTCAAGTAAGTTCCTAAGGGCATAATTAAATAACAAAAGATGAGCCTTGAACTGTCATGTACAGGACAGGAAGAGCATTCGTTCAGCTCTTTAGAGAGACAGGAAGGACAGGGAGTGGGAAGCAGGCATTTGAGCTAGGGGAGGGACCCAAAAGCTTAGCTGTTTCCACTGCTCTTCAAATTTTAATGAAAATTGTTAAATTCACAAAAATACATCATGTGAATGATCTGATGGAGCGTAATTTAGAGACAAAATCTGTGTCTGGAACTACATGTAATAGTTTCCCTTAGTCCCTCTGAAAATCATGGTTTGAGGCAGAGAAAACATCTTGTAGGCTAGTTATCTGTGGGATGTGCCTGACTAAGGTTACATGCATGAATGGAATATATGCTCTCCTGTTTAACAGGCAGATGTGGGTGCCTCCCACAGCCTGACTATAAGTGACTATGCATGGGTATATCTATATCACATGCATACAGGTATGAAAGATGCATATAGCTCACATGTGAGCTTATATTTTAATGGGGATATATGTACTGCATTCATACGTTTTTTAGACGTGAGTATAAGGGCTCATTTTCCTTGGCTATTTGTGTTTTCTTTGTGAGTATCCTTGGTATTCCCTATACTGCATATCCAAAAACTTTCATTTGGCTGAGAAGAGGCTTGCTAATAAAATCATATGGTTTCTAAAGAAAGGATGAAGGATGCCACAACATCCCCGTGTATAGTCTCCTCCATCCAACCCCAGAGCAGTATTTTCCACTGATGAAAAGGCAAAAGGACAGATTCCCAGCTCTTTCTATACTCTGTGTGTCTGAGTCTTGCTTTGTCTCTCCAAGGAAAGATGCTGCAGACAGTGAGGCAAAGATGCTGAAGGACTAGAAGACTGTGCCCACGTGGGTGAAGAGGCAATTTGCAGAAATGCCCTAGTGGGAATGCAGCTCCAAACAGCACATTCTCTTAATATACATGATATTAAGTCTTAATAATGCAGCAAGAAGTCCATTAACCCCTTTTGATCTAAGGTTTGCTTCTGCCAGCTCTAAGTCCAGAGGGAACTGGCTTGTTTCACCTTCTGTTCCATAGGCCCCTAAGAGAGCCTGAGCTGACATGTGGAATATTTATTTCCACTGACTCATGGCCGTAACTCCTAGAATTGCTTTACCATACACTTCTCTAACCATTTATCGATGCGTCCATTTATCCAATCATCTGTCCACACACCTATCCTCTGCCCATCCATTTACCTGTCAAATGATAACTGAACATCTGTTCTCTGTTGTAGCCTAGGAGAAGCACTGGGAACATTAGAAAGATGAATTGGGTGATTCACATTTCCTGTCCCTACTGCCCACTGTCCCTGAATCTCAGAATGTGATTGGTTGTAAAATCATCTCTAAACTGGAACTTTTCAGATTCAGAGAGAAAGTAGCATTTCCTACTGTCCTATGGGGATTGGAGATTCATCAGAAAAGGCAAATCTACATATCTTGCTAGAAATTCAGTCAAGTCTAGATAACTGGAACCTCAGTATATTCTTGGATCACCTGCATCTGGGAGATTTCAGTATGGCTGCTAAAATAGATAAGTAAATAAATAAGTACTGTTTATCTGGGATGCTTTCATATTTATTCACGTGTATTTTTATCATTATTTGCTAAGTGCACAATACGTGCGCACATTGTGCTAAGTGAGAATGACAAGGAACTAGTTCCAATTTCACAGCATTTCTGCTCTAGTGAAGGGAAAAAAGTGTTAAAACAGAAATCCCTAAAAAATAAGGTAAGTACTTTGTTGCAGAAAGAAAAATAATTGTGGGCATGCATGGATAGGGTAAAGAGTTTGGGATAGATTACAAGATTAATGTTATCAGACAAGGAGGAATGGGTGAATTTTATCCAGGAGAGAAAAGTAGGGTGAGACAAAGTGGGTTCTTTTGACAGAGAAGGATAATCAACAGTGAGACAAACAGGGTTACATTTCAAAGAGCAGAGCTGTTGTCAGTGAAGTATAAAGGGTTCATTTTGAAGATCAGCAATGTCAACATTGAAGTAAAGTGGGGCATGTTTTACTTGCTGGAGAGGCTAGGTTCTCAGGACATGTGGCTCATGTTTTCTACAGAGGTGTTACATGCTGGTTCCATTCCTATATGCTTGTCCCTATGCCTTTGTGATTCATCTTTAATATGGAAATGATCTGAAGCTGCTGTCTCCTAGATCCATCTCTAGATAATAGGAACAGAATGTAATCCCAAGTGTGAGCCTTATAAACCATTTCAAATTTTCTTGAGGTATTAAATAGTTCAACTCTGGCTACTCTAGTTCCCAGGCCTGTGCCTTTAATCACTAGTAACTAAGTAAATCACCCATTCTTTGTTTTTTTTTCTTCTCTTTTTTACCCCTACCACTTGTTGATGCCTCCTATCCCTTTCCTTACTCCTTCCTTTCTTTTCATGCTTTCTTCATGTATTTTTTATAATATAAAATACTTTTAGGGAGATGGTGACAGTGACTTAAACCCAGGGCTTTGTAGATACTAAGCAAATACTTTCCACTGAGCTACACTCCAGCCCTCTCCTAATCAATTTTTCAAGAACTATAATGAACCAGACACATTTCTCAAGACTACATTTTAAAGAGAAAAACAAAAAAGGATGGAAATCAATTTAATAGTACAATTTTACTTAATCTAACTTACTCAAGTCAACATGGTTTCAATAAGAGAACTACTAACATGAAGTGTTAAATTTTTGTACTAAAACTTTTTGTGTCATTCCACATCACACTGTGTCTTGCTTGTTTGTCATTATTATTCCTGTCAAAGTCCTCAAACAGGGAAATGCCCAGCACAGGAGTTGAGGAGATTTTATAGTTTAGGATGTGTTGAAGGCAAATGATCTCATCTATTTGGTTCAGAGGATAGCTTTGGAAACAATTCCTAAGCAGTTCTAGGGGTTGTACTTGTTCTAATGGTATGCTAGATACAGGCTTGGCAAGAGGAATTAGCATTAGAACTGGCCTAGAAAGCTTGGTAAACTTTAAAAGCTAAACATATCAGAGGAAAAGAGGGCAAACTCCTCCTGAAAGTAAATTTCTTTTTCTTTCTTCAACTCAGAAAGTCATCGGTATTCTAGAAACATTCCAATTGTCCTAGATACCAGGTTTTATGTCTCAGAATGTACTGTGAGGTTTTGTTCTCTAAATATTATATTTTATTGATTATATGGTAATGGTAACTACTATATAATAGGCAACCTGAAATTATCCAATCATTGGAAATAATAATAATACAGTATTTGCTATATGTCATGCAGGATCTAAGCATTTCTTGGAGTAGACTTAATCATCATGACAACCCTATGAAGCAGGTACAGCTTGCATCACTATTTTGCATATGAAGGATCTGAATCATGAGGGTGACAACTAGTTCACATCAAGACACGCTAGGCCTAGTATGACTACTTTTAATTAGCCAGCTCACTTTGTAGTAATTATTTTACTTTATTTTCTTTTTAAAAAATTCTGCAATTTTGATGAACATATATACAAAAGAAATATGATATGTATTCTTACCTGTCCCCTCCATTTGCATTTTGTTTCCCCAACCTCTCTCTAACATTTCTCTATTTGTCTGGTTTGCATGTTTTTCTAAATTTTTCTTCCTTTGTTTTGAGACAAGTTCTCAGTATATGGCCTTGACTGGTCATTATGTGGTTCAGTCTCCCTTCAAGTTCAAAAATCAATTTGCCTCTCCTACTGACTCACCTTTATGTCTGCACTTCATTCTTACATTTTTCTTCTTCTACTCTTCCATCATCTCTTTCCTCTTTGTTCCCATCCTCCATACCTCTCATATTCCTTCAGTCACTTTCTCTGTATGGTGGCTGAAGACTGAACTTATGGCTTGCTTTATACAATTTTAGAAAATTGTCTAACATTGGGTCAGAACCCAATGCTAATTGATTTTCAAATGCCAAAGTGAACTAGAGGCAGTTCTCAATACCTTTTGCACATTGCCTAATTTATTCTTGCTCATAATCCCAAGGAGAGTGTGTTTTCTGTTTTTGTCCTTTTTTGTTCAGAATTGCCTCTGTTGCTAATGATTACATGGGAAACATAAAAATTAAGAAATATAATCATGTTATATCAACAGAGAATGGAGGCAGGAGTGTGGCAGGCACGTCTGCTTGTTGGCCACATTTAGATCATCCTTCACAGTCTTCCACTGAAATATCTAGTTAGGCATACCCAAAACCATTATAGCTTGATAGTTTTATGAATCTACACATGAATTTCTAGGAAAACTAATTGAAGAAAAACTATGAATTTATACAGTCATATCTATATCTCTGTAAGATATATTTCATTCATTTGTTAATTCCTCTGCCCATTCATGAATCATCTAAGAACTATCTTTAGATAGTTCTCTCTCACTCTCTCTCCCTTCCCATATCTACCCAAGTATTCAGCTATCTATTTCCTCTCTTTTCCAATACATACTTATCTTCATATATCTATAATATGTCACTTGTCTGTTTAATAGGGGTAGTTAGAGAAGAAATAAAGTATGGATGCAAGGAAATGATGATAAAAGAACAGAGCATAGAAAAAGGAAGGAAAAAAAGAACAAGGAAAGACTATCTATGCAAAATCCATCATTCCCTTTCTTAGAAGTCGCAGACTTTATTATGATAGACAAAATTCTTGAGATGTATGTCCAATTTTCTTTGGTGATGGACTCTGGTGTCTGAACCTTTTTCAATGGCCATTGCTCTCATGGTATCTACAGCAAACTCTGAATTTGATCTTTTGTCCTGTGACCTTGATTTTACTAGGTAGAAGGTTATTTGGACAGGTTGGTTGGACATTAATCCTGTTCTCAGCATCCAAGCTCTGTAACACCCCCTGCTCCACTGAAATTATTGCAAGCTATCTTATCTTTCTCCCTTTCCACTTTAGGAGAGGAGGCTTTGACCATGTACATGGACAAAAGTCGCCTTGACCGAAAGTCAGGGAATGCCACTCAAAGTGTTGAAGCTTTACACCAGCTTGCATCATCCTACTTTGTCGACCGTGATGGCACCATGAGAAGGCTCCATGAGATCCAGATATCAACTGGAGCAATCAAGGTATGGCTTAAGAGTGCACTTAGATTCTCAAATCAACAGAAGCATGATACAGACATTCTGAGAGCAGATAACAAAAAGCTCTTTGCTTTATATCAATCAATGTACCTCATTTTCCTCCATCCAACCACTTTCATGGGTATTGCAAAATCATCTCTGACAATGAGTATCTTCATTACAGTAGCCTATGTACTGTCTTATTAATATGTTCTAGCTGTGGCTGTTGCAGAATTATTCACAGACCTATCAGTCTCTGTTAAATAGCTGGTTTTCTATTAATCTCTCTCTCTCTCTCTCTCTCTCTCTCTCTCTCTCTCTCTCTCTGTGTGTGTGTGTGTGTGTGTGTGTGTGTGCCTATCCACTCACCACTCAAATTGAAGAGTCTGAGGCTAAGAGCAAAATAATTTGTCCAAGTTCACAGACATAACAAGACTAAGATTAATGCAACCCTAATGACCAGATACTACAACAGTTATAATTCTTTGTCCAGTCTCACCACCTATTTTCTTGATTATAAAACTGAGGTCCACAGTTTTAAGCATTTGGCTCAGAAATATTCATCTTGAGATTATCTTAATAGGAGTTAAAGCACTACTCTCTAGCCTGGGAATCGGCAAATATTTTCTGCAATATGCCAGTAATAAATATTTGAGATCTGCAGGCTTTTCATTGCTACATTCTCAGGTCTGCTGCAATCACACAAGAGCTGCCATGGACAATGCATATACAAGTATGGGTCATTGTATTCAAATAAATCTTTATTTACACAAGTGAACAACCGGGCACAGTGCTCACTGAGCCATGCTCTTTTTCACCAACACCTCCCAATAGAACCTTCAGAGATGTGAAATACTGGAAATATTTGTCTGTGCTGGTCAGGAACTAGCCTTTATTCACATGTGATTATTGAGCCCTTGGCTATGTCTACAAAAATAAATACATTTGTTAGTTGATTCAATTTTAACTAATTCAAAGTCAAGCAGGCATGTTGGACATAGAAGCACTGGATTTTCAAGTCGGTGGCTTAGAGTACAGGAAATTTAGTATTCATTTACAGTACAGTGAGTTTAGAGATGACCTCTATAAAGAGCCTATGTGAGGACATTCCTGAAATAAAGGATTAATTCGTATGAGGAGTTTTTCTCTTGTCCTAAATTTTCTTAAACTACATTATGCCTGCAATTTGCTTCTGAGTTTTCACCCTAACTTCTGAATAAAATGTAGATCTTGCCTCATATTAAGAATCCCTAAAACATCTCCAGGGAAAAGGGACAGAAGGAAAAAGTCCAGTTAGATTTGCACAGCTTGAATCAGAAATTAATCACTAGAAGAACACCCTTCTAGGGTATGACTGAGGAGGAAGGTTGTAAGGAGAGAAATAAATCAGATTGACAAACAAAGGGTCAGCTTATCCAAAAAAGTTGCCTAGAGTGGGGGGATTGTGCTGCTAAGGATCTTGGCATTGAGAGACAGATCTTTATGAAGCCATCAGATTTGGGAGCTGCAAAGGCCCAGTTTTCATTATTACCCAATGGTTCTCTGCCCCTGGATGAGGTGAAGAATTGAGATATTGAAGAGCTGTCAGGGCATAATCCTTTTCTGTGCATCCTGGAATGTACAGCCTTCCTCTTGAGCAGGGATTTCTCAGACAAATTGCTCAGAAGCCTCTAGATGAGCCCTTTTTACACTAACCCTGGCTTCTGCATTCAATTTGGCCCCAGCAGGTTTTTCGCCTTTTCTTTCTATTGTCTCAAGTATCAGCACACTACAATTTGCCTCATTTTCAGATTTTTTTGAAATGCAGCCTCTGATTAAGATAGGATAATTAAATTAAAATAAGTTAGTGGTATTAAGTCTTACTCAATAAGAAGTACACTATTCTTTGTCACGAACATAAGGAATTTTTGTTTTAGAAAATGCAATTGTCTTTAATTGATTTATATTAAGTACATAAATACTATGATCCCTTGGTCCTGCAAGGTGGCTCAACTACTAAAGGTGCTTACTGGTGACCTGAGTTCTATTCACTCTACACACATAAATGTGGAAGGAGAGAACAAACTCCACAAAGTTGCCCTCTGTCTACTGTAAACATTCTCAGGGATGTATCATCTCACTCACAAAACATGCACAAGTTTACAGGTGCACATACTAATAATGATAATAGTAAGTATGATGATGATGATAATTTTAATGTATAATCTCTTTACCTTGTGGAAGAGCATTGCTAACTTTACACAGAAGGGGAACTTGAGGTTAAGAGAGGGAAAGATACCAGCCAAGACTACACAGGTAGAAAATGACAGAGAAGTTATGTACTGGCATTTCTTCAAGTTAGCTTTGCCTTCAGTGGAGGCTGTCTGTACCTTTACAGTTGAATGAAAACTTTAACACAGCTTCAAAGAATGGGGAGTAAAGGGATGAAGGAGCCTTTATATACTAAACCCTTAATTCCAAGGTTATTTTAAATAGATAACCCTTTTTGTCACCACCTTGAATCTTGGAAAACAAAGTCACAAGTACAGAATACACAATAGAATCCTGATTTTTTTGAACCCCACAGTGACACTGGTTGTAGTTATTGCTGAATCTTCTTTATAAAAATGGAGACAATGGTATTGTTCTTGCCCAATAATAGTGCCTATGTACTCATTGCAATTTACAGAGGCATTTTGTAATCAGCTGGCAATTTCTGAACACTCATTGTGCCAGCACTTAGAGTCTTCACATGTGTCCCACATTCTCCCTGGAAGACATTGATAGTTTGAGCTTGCTGACACTTAGAGGAGTTAAGTGGCTTCCTTATGTCATACAGCAAATAAAATGCCCTAGCTTGGAACTAATGATAGTTGGGTTTTTTTTGTTGTTGTTGTTGTTGTTTTCTGATCCTGAATACTGGCCTTTGGAATTGTACCATTGTGTTTTAATGTATTTGCTCATATAAAACTCAGTGTGTCCTTGTGAAGTGAGAGCTGGTGGGGATAGCTGACATTATGGATTCAGTCTGTGTGTTTGATGATGCTGGCTGTGCAGTCTGCTTAGTCAGACCCACACACAGTTTGAGTCACGGACCAAGTATTCAGCAGACATCTCAGGTGTGGAATCACTCCTTAGGATCTGCTATAAACCAGTTCTCCAGTCTCACACTTTTCTCACTTAATGTCCACTCTAGGTCACAGAGACACGCACTGGGCCTCTGGGCTGTAACAGCTATGACAATCTGGACTCTGTGAGTTCCGTCCTTCTGCAAAGCACGGAAAGCAAACTGCACCTTCAAGGTAGGAAACTGATGCAACAGGGGCAGCACTGGAGGTGGGCAGATGATAATAGTTCCAGAGACCACCAGGAAGAATGAGGCACATCGAGAAGAGGGAAGGGGATCTGGTTTATAGCAGATCCTAAGGAGTGAGTCTACACCTGAGAGGCAGAAAACAAAGAAAAAATGAAATATGGAAATCAGACAGCTGTGATGTGATACACAGATTTTAACATATACAGAGCTTTAAGCTCATGGTTATTAATTAGTTTTCAAATAAAATATATGAGAATGTGAACTCTATGTGATTATTTTGATAAAAATGTCTAAACATTATTATTTATAGATGCCTGATGCCTCAGCCTACTATATATTAAAGTTTCATATCTTACCATCAATATTTCTTCCTTATTAATTTGATTCCTAGTGTGATTTAGAAAGAGATGTTTAAACCTCAAAAAAAAGAATATTTTATAGAATTTGTGATTTATGGTAATTTCTTCCTGTATTTGCTCATCATCTATAGTTTTAAATTAACACATACATGCACATTTTTTACATAGTTAATAACCAACAGTGTTTAATACTGGCTGTATGTAGAAAAATATATTCTGAAATGACCTATAATACCATTACCATTACAGGAATTAATACTTTGAGTTTTTTAAATGTTTCTGTTCATTCTGCTTATGTTAAAGAAGAGTAAATTTATTGTTTTTAATTCATATCCTAGAGAGGAAAGATTTTAGGTAGAAAGCTATGTAAGGATTATAGCACAGTTAATGTTGGCCAAATAACAAAATATGTATATGTAATTTCTTTTATGTTTTGAGAATATAATACAACTGCAACATTACACCTTCTCTTTCCTTTTTCTGTATATTTTAAAAATTATATAACCACCTTTATTTTCACATTTAGAGTATAAGTGAACTATGTCCCATCTGTAAAATGTACTATTAGGCCAGTAGTGAAATGTTATTTATAAAGAATTTTCTAGAATAAGAAAAAATGATTTGGCATTAATTAACAATTGCAAGATTTCTTATCAATATGACCAAGTTTAACAATATAAAAGAAGAAAATTAGTCCTGTAAGGAAATGCTGAAATGTCAAAAGAGGTTACTTTGGGAGAGTGAAGTTACATACTATTTTAAGCTTCTAGTTGCCTTTTCAAGTTTCCTTCAATGATCAAATACTAATTTGATAGTCAGAAAAGTATGGTATGCTTTAACCTTGTCAAGACAAAAACCGCGACCTTCTCAAAAACTATATGATAAAGATGATTTTGAATGTCAGTGGGAAGAACTTGGGTTGAAACTGGCAGGCACGGAGCTTAGCAGAGCCTAACAAGACTTCTTTTTTGTGTTCTGGTTTCTTGAAAATTCTGTTAGTCACATACTTGTTATTGACAATGATTGGGAAATAGTGTAAGCAGGGTATAATAGTTTCACTGGGAATCCTCAATGAATATATTCTAGAAAAGCCATGCCAATGTGATGATTTAATCTTTAAACAGACACATACACTATCTTAGATGCTTAGAAAAAAATCAAATTACTGTCTTTAGTAGATAAAATAGTAAGTATGATGATTTGATAAAAGAAAATGGCCAAAAGGCATAGCCCATATGCCATGGGTATACTAGAATTTTCACCATAGTAGTTCCTGTGATACCTGCAGCAAATCTTTTGAATGAAACTCAAGATTTTAATCCAGGTGACTGGATGCAAGTGAGTGTTTTATCAATTGTTGTACATGCTGAGGGTACACTATAACTTACAATTGTAATAAACTTAGTAAGACAAATCATATGTTACTACCAAGGAAAAGTTTGAAGTTTTCATAACACTTAGAGTCTAATTTACTGTGAATGTAGTAAAGCTTAAGTTTCTATGTTTTTTTTTTTTTCACCTATGCCCTCACATTTTTTTTAAAACTATGTATGGAGCTTCATTTAAAATTTTAAATTTCTTCCCTCTTTGTATAAAATCCTGCCTTATAAAATCTGGGACTTCTATGGGTGTCATTACTAGAAATATGCTCTTCACAAAGGGATAACTTGGCAGACCTGTTCTCCTCTGGATTGGTCAGAGGTGAGCTGAAGGATATATCCATATGAATGTATATCCAATTAAAAATGATGTGGAGAAACAGGCATGTCTGGAGAAAGGTCTCCAGTAATTAGAACAAAGTTTTACTTGAGGCACAAAGGATCTAGATGCAGATACTTGAAGCACTGACTTAGAAAAAATATGCTAGACTTGATTACTGGGAGGAAAATAAGAGTATACTGGTTTTACCTCATTGTAATATGAACCTTTCTTCTTTTTCTGATCCTAAAGAATCAGAACTGGAACTTCAGGCCAATGATATACATGCTAATAATTGAATACTACACTCAGCTCCCAAATGCATGCTTGAGGCACATTCCTCCCCAAATACAGAATGGGCCACTTGCTGATGTGGTAGTTTCCTTTTAGTGAAGTGTTACAAGAAGTTATGTGGTAGAAATTCTATAATTTTATAAAGATTAGATAAGCATTACTTAGTTGATGTTTTTGTTTGTTTGTCTGTTTGTTTTTAGAGAAGAAAGGATTTGTTTCCTTTCACAGATCCCAGGTCACAATGCCCTAGGGAATTCAAAGGCAAGAACGAGAACAGAGCCCATGAAGGAGGGCTGCTTACTGCCTGGTGTTCTTGCTCTTCTTCAGCTAACTTTCTTATATAGCATTCCATGCTTACCTGCCTAGGGATGGCATGCCCACAATGGGTTAGGCCCTCCTATACCAATCATCAGTCAAGAAAATTCCCCATAAATATGTCTATAGGTCAATGTGATGGGTGTAATTCTTAAATAAATGTTCCTCTGCCCACTTTATCAAATTGACAGTGAAGGTGGCCTCACACATCCACGAATAAATATTATAATGCAAATAAAGAGTATCTGTTTTAATAAAATTAAAAATCCAAATTTTTTGCCTTATATTTTGCATTTTTTTAAAACATGGGCATGATTGCTCTCTTTTTCTTGGTAGGGTTTTGTTCTGATTTTTTAATTTATTTTTATTTATTAAAAATATTTTTCATTTTACATACCAACCCCAGTTCCCACTCCTTCCTCTTCACCAACCTCCTACTCCCTCCCCTGCCCCGCCCCCCACTCTCCTTGCCTCCTATCCTCCCACCACTCCTCAGAGCAGATAAGGACTTCCTTGTGAAGTCAACAAAGTCTGGCATATCAAGTTGAGTCAGGGTCAAGTCCCTCCCCCTTGGTATCAAGGCTGAGCAATGTAATCAACAATAGGGAGTAGGCTCAAAAAAAAAAACAGATCTTGTCCCTGTTATAGGTCCTGGTGACACTGCCAGTCTACCTCCCATCAAGAGATCAAGTCTGATAACTTTCATCCACATTCACAAGGTCTAATTTGGGTCCCATGCAGGTACCCTAGCTGTCAGTTCTTAGTGCATGAGTTCCCTTTACCTTGGGTTAACTCTCTCTGTGATTTCCCCATCATGTTCTTGACCCACACCCACCTCCCCCCTTGTTCATATAATCCTTCTTCTCCCTCTTCAACTGAATTCCAGGAGCTCAACCTAGTGCTTGGCCTTGGGTCTGCTTCCATTATTTACTGAATATAGGTTCTATGATGACAATTAGGGTAGTCACTAATCTGATTAAATGGAAAGGACCTTTCCTACAGCTATCCATTATTGCTAGGGGTCTTATCAAGGGTCATCCTTGTGGATTCCTAAGAATTTCTCTAGCACCAGGTTTCTCCCTAACACCATTATGACTTCCTCTATCAATATATCTATTTTATTGCTTTCCCCTTCAGTCCCTCTCACAATTAAGTCTTTTTGACCTCATGTTCCCATCCCCTGTCTCCTCCCTTTCATATCCTTCCCAGTTTACCTAGGAGGCAGATCTTAACTATTTTCCCTTCCTGGGTCCCTCCATGTGTGTCTCTCCTAGGGTCCCCCTTTTTTACGTAGCTTCTCTGAGGTTGTGGATTGTAGACTGGTTATCACTGCATCTAATATTGACTTATGAGTGAGTATATACCCTGTGTGTCTTTCTGGGTCTGGGTTATGTCACTCACTTGGGATGTTTTTCTAGTTCCATCCATTTGCCTGCAAATTTATGATATCCTTGTTTCAATCTGTAATATTATCGTGGGTAAATGTACCAAATTTTCTTTATCCATTCTTTGGTTGACAGGTATCTAGGTTATTTGCAGATTCTGGCTATTACAAATCATGATGCTATGAACATAGCTGAGCAAATGTCCTTGTGGTATGATTGTGCATCCTTTGGTTATGTGACTTGGCAAGTTTTCTACCATTGTTTTATATCCCACAGACCTTCTACCTTAACAAGTATGTGTTCATGTTGGAATGTACACATATGCATGGAGGCTAGAGGACAGCTTCCAGTTCTCCAAATTTCCTTTAAAAATCCCTCCCCCCCACCCCCCGTTCCTATGCATTCCTCAGAGGATGAGGCCTCCCATAGGGAGTCAACAAAGTCTGACACACATTGAGGCAGTTCCAAGTCCCCCACCACACCACCACCATATCTAGGCTGAGCAAAATATCCCTCCATAGGGAAAGGGCTCCAAATGGCCAATTCATGTCACTGTCAACGGCCCCATAAACTGCCTAAGCCACACAACTGACACCGACATTCAGGGGACCTAGTTCAGTCCTATGCAGGTTCCCCAGCTGTCAGTACAAAGTCAGTGAGCTCCCCAAGGTTGGGTCAGTGGTTTCTGTGGGTTTCCCCATCATGGTCTTGTCCCCATTGCTCATATTATCTCTCTGCCCTATCTTGGGCTGGACTCCAGGAGCTTGGTCCAGTGTTTAGCTTTAAATCTCTGTATCTGCTTCCATCAGTTACTGGATGAAGATTCTATTATGACAATTAAGTTAGTCATCAAACTGATTACAGGGGAAAGACAGTTCAGGCACCCTCTACACTATTTCTTAGAGTCTTAGCAGGGCTAATTCTTGTAGATTCCTAGTATTTCCCCTATTTCCAAGTTTCTCTCTAACCCCATAATGGCTCCCTCTATAAAGATCTCTTCCTTGCTCTCCCTCTCTATTCTTCCCCCAACTTGACCATCCTGTTTCGCTCATGTTCTCCTCCCCTTTTTCTCTTCCCCTCCCCACTTTGATTCCACCCCCTCCATGCTCCTGATCCCTGAAATGAAGATTTTTAAGTAAGTCTTTTCTAAAGGCTGGTTTTGACTTATGTAAAATGATGAATAATCAAATCTTTACTGAAAATGTAGCTCAAATCTAAAATTAGACTACATTTATGAACACTGATGTAGTTAAGCCAATGTATCTACATCTGATTCTAAATTTATTCATAGCTTCTGTATGTATATATGTGTATATATGTATCTACATATGTTCTATAATTAAATATGATGCATGAACTTATGCTATATATATGTGTGTATACACATATGTACATACACATTATTTTAAATATATTTCAGTAGTAAGATAAGCAAAATGATAGAATGGAGATCAAGAGTAACATGGGTTCCACTTTAAGGAAACATGTAGGTTTCACAGAGATGGCAAAAATACCACTAATAATTATAGTAGATTTTATCAGAGAAGATTATGGGTGCTGTTACTTGGTATCAGATTATTGGAGTTTGTGGAGGATTATTCCTGTGAGAATTATGCACAGCATGAGACCTGAAGGATAAGTGGGAAGGCAGGTAACAGATACAGAAGCTGACAGAGGAGTCTTTATGAAGAAGCACTCAAGGAAATTAAAGTCTTATGAGATTAAGACAGAAGGCTCAGTGGTGAGGAAAACTCAGATTTCAACGTCTATGCAGTTTCTGTGCACACTAATGAACTGAATCTAAATTTAAGAAAGGTAGATATCCTGGAAAAGTTTTCAAAGAAGTATTGCATGAAGAGAGTCATACTTTGGAAGGTCATTGTTTCTCTGTATGGGCAGAGCAGGGGAGATGAGATATGAGACAGTTGAGGCCATTAAGTTCATTCAGAAAATGACATGGAGAAATAGACCAATTCTAGAGTTTCTTAGGAGACATTATGATTCAGGTTCAATAACAAGACACTGAAGCATTTAGATAATTGTGTCAATGGGATGTGGGTTGCTACAGAGAAGATGGACAGACAAACATCTATGATTCAAGGTATTATGTACTGTAATAGGAAGAGTGAAAGTAATATATACCATTATGGGAACTTAGGGGGGAAAATGATTGTTCATATTGTCTGTCCAGGGGAAGGAGTCATAGCAAAAGGTACTAAAGGGAATCAAAGGAGATTTGACAAGACAGAAGACTATGTCATGACATTTGAATAAATTTCCATCCAATGATCTAGAAATGCTCAGTAAAAAGAGAAAGACTGAAACTTGAACACATTAGTGTCAAACTCTTTTTATAGAGTATACATTAATAGAATATAAGTGTTAACAACACAACACATTAAAAAATTCTTATAAAAGTGTATGAAGAACATCCATATGATATTAGAATAAGGAAGTTAGCCTGGCAGGATAAGAAAATGGAAAAAAAAAACATATCCAATGATTTCAAAAGCAAGAATATCTAGATGTGAAGCATCTGGAAATACACTCAATGTATCAGAAAAATGTCGGTGAAAAACCACCATTTAATACCAGTGAATAACACACCATAACACAAATGAAAAAGACTGACAGTATCAATAAATGAGAACTTAAGGCATGGGTACTTACACACATTGCCAGGGGAAGTATAAATTAGTTGCAACCATTTTGGAAAACTCTTTATAATATGTACTAAACATTGCATATGTCCTTTGGCTGTGACCCGGAAATTTCAACTCATAGGTATTTGCCAAGAGAAATGTGTCCAAGTTTACAGAAAGTCATGAATTTCACAACAAATTCATTTAAAAATATCAGAAAATGGAAACCATTAAAATGTATGTCCATCTAAAAGAAAATAAATACATTCATAGTACAAGCCCCCATAGAGCAATGAGAAGGAAAATACTAATGTTTCATATAGCAGTATGGGAACATCCCACAAATTTAACACTGAAAGGAAAATAAGACAGACACAAAATGTGAGCATGATGAATAGTTTTAAATATCAAAGAAAGCCTGTAAACTTTAGGGAAGACAAATGGTACAGTGACTAAAAAAAGAATGAATAAAGTTCCTGGGCCACTTGTAATGTATTCCTTGGACTACCTAGCTGTACCTGGATGTGTTTGTTTTAAAAATCCATAGAGTTAAGCACACATTATTTATATGTATGCATTTCTATATATACATTATGCATCTATTCAACACTTATTTAATAGTTCACTCTATCTTGACACATCTGCAAAGAGAAATTGCAAGTAGAGTGGAGCCACAGAAGAGAGTTCAGTCCTGTCAGAGTCAGATCATGTGGACTGAGAATAGATTAGAAAGTAGTAACAATAGTTACCATGAATTCAGTGATTCAGGGACTGTACCAAAATATTTTTGTAAAAAATAATGTTTTCTTTTTGATATGTTTAATTAATAGTTTATTTGTTTTATTATTTATGGCTTTTGGTCTTCACATGTTTCTCACACAAAGATACAAATAATATCCTTTTTTGCAGGTGAAAAAACTAAGCTTCACTGAGCTTGCTCAATAAGGACTTGAGTTGGAATTTTTACTTAGACATCCTGACCTCATTGGTTCCTCTTTAAAATAATGTAGTTCTATAATCTTTTCTCTGTCTCCCCACACCTTTGAATAAGGCTGGGATGGAAGAGACCTCAGAGGTTGACTTGGGAAGCCTGAAGATGAAATGTACACTTGAATGCCCTTGCACTCCATGTGGTGTAACATAAAATGTTTACCAAAACAGAGTAAGAAGAGACTGGGCTGAAAACAAAAATAGAAGAGGGTTGATTCCAGAGATGAAAAATCATTGAAAATATGATGAGAAAATCAGAGGCTATTAGTAGTCATAGCAGCAACTACCAAACTACCAGTAATAACAATAATGGTATAATGATAACTTCTTATTTTGTCATTCTCTCCTCAAGAAGCCATTCACATGTTTTGCCAACGTGGTCATGTAATTTAATGTAGTTACCATCTGGTGAAGTATAAAGATAAAAGCACTCTGCCTCAGTAGCTCGATAATATGGAAATGGATGCAGACAGAATATTTTTCTGAAAGCTGTGGATGGTGTTGAATTTTATCTATTCAGAAATTCAAGTGTTCATTTAACAGTTTTAATTGAACATCCACTATATGTCAAATACAGCTTCAAGAACTGGACAGAAAACAGTGAATAAGTTTTGTGTGTCATTTTAGAGCTTATGCTAAGTGTGTGGATCGAATGGAAGCAGACAATAATATATAAACAAAGAATGTCATTTCTTCACACTCAGGCAACAGAAAGGAACAGTTTTTGCAGAATGTAGACCAAAGAAGTGATTTCAGTTTAAACTTTATGTGGATAAACTGAGAAACCAGTCCAAATTTAGGCAAAGTAACTTGATCTTGTTTGTAGTTTAAATGGTTCACTATGCCAATTGGATAGAAGAGACTGTTCAAAATGAAAGTATGAACCTCAATGTTAGTTTACTTATTAATGTATGAGAAGATAGTGTGTATGTGTGATAGTTACAATGAAGTGAGTAGTTGAAAGATTCATGGATATATTTTTAAACATAATGATGACAATATTTGGAAACAGGGTAGAAAAAAGTTACAAAAGAAAAAAAGAAATCAAAGGTAACCTCCAAGTTCAGAACAAGGGCTTGCAATAGTATTGCTACTTTTTTGATATGAGAAGTCTGTATTTGGGATATTTTTAGTAAGATATGAAGAATTTAGTTTGAACCAAAAGTTGATGTATTTATTAAGTAAACAAATTAAGATTGACAGTATTTAGAATGTCAGAGAAGAAAGCTAAGGAATCAGTTAATATAGAAAGACTGAAATTGGACAAGGCTACATTGCGAGAGCGTGTAACTATTAAAAAAATAAAACAGTCATTGAGTCACAGAGAATGTAACATAGGTTGGGATGGTTAGCTATGATGATGAAGAAGGAGGAAGATGAAAAATAAGAGAAGAAGAAGCAACAATACAAGGGAAAATGTGGGCTGAGTGATATTGCTCAGGGGAAGAACAGCTTGCTTTGTAAGCACAAGGATCTGAGCTCAATCTCCAGAATCTATATAAAAGGGAAAATGTGGATACATGTCACATGCTGATAGTTTCTAATGTTTGGAGGTGAGCACAGGGGGAAATATGAGTTTCACTTCACCAGTTGACCTAGTGTATTACACAAATTCCAGGCTATTGAGAGATCTTATATGAGGAGAAACAAACAAAACTGGGTGAAAACTCCCATGTGCAAACACAGATGGAGATGAGAGAGAGAGAGAGAGAGAGAGAGAGAGAGAGAGAGAGAGAGAGAGAGAGAGACTAAAGTAGTAGCTATTCAGGAAGGCAGAAATCATAGATTTTATTATTACAAAGCCAAGTATGGAATGTTTTTGACAGATGCTCAATGGGTAAGTGTACAAAGTTGAGGACATGAACTCTGGAGGCACATAGATAAACAGAACACCTTGGCTAGCCCTTCTTCTAGTTGAAATAGTAAATTCCAAGTTAAATAAGTGGCCCCTTCTTTAAAAATATTAGATGGTAATAGAATTAAGGAAGACATCCTAACTTCAAACTCAGGCCTCCATATTTGCCTCCATGGTCAAACATGCGTGTACCCATAGGCACACATACACACACCAGAAACTAGTAGATTAAAAAAAAAAAACAACATAGTGTTGTAATATGGAAAATGATGCTGATATAAGACTGAAGAGGAGAAAAAATGAATATTGGATGGAGCAACAGTGAAGTGTTTGGGATCTGGAGGAGAAATGTTTCCTTGCATTTGCATAGTGAGATTCAGAGTATGAGGAATTCTTGTGTGAATCACACAGTACTATTGTGTTGAGCACTGCAGTATCCTGGACTGTGGTGTCACGTAAATATTTTTATCCTTCTTTAATGTAGAATCAAAAAATCCTTTATTTGACTATGGGGATTATTCTATAGACCAGGAAAGACTGATGCTCTAGGCATGAGGAAGTAATTGCAGGATCAAAGTTGAGCATTCAAGAGTAACTGGCATTTTGTGTATAACTGGAATCATCTAACATAGATGGATGATTCTGTCCACTCTGAATTGAGGAAAAGGAGAAAATGGCTTCTGGTGTGGCAGAATTAAAAGATGTGAAATGGACAATATTTTGTTGGACTTCTTGATTACTCTTCATAGGATTTAAGTTACATGATTTCAGATTACATTATCTCTGCAATTGGATTGCTGCTTATAACTGATGATTTGTCAGTTTATTTGACAAGAAATTCTTTGCATAGTGTACATAAAGCAATGGTATGTTTTGTGATGAATGGCATCTTAGACACAATGGCATATTCTACTTTAAGTTCCAGTGAAAATGGAGTGCAGTTATTAGCTTCTTCCACTTGTAATAAAGGAAGATGGATGGGAGAGGGGCTGAAGGTCACAGTTTGTGAGGCTGGATCATTTTGATGATTGCCAGGCAGCTCTTCTAGCTTCTGATCACACTTGATGACCCATCACATTGCTGCAGTGAGTGTAGTCTTCTCAAAGCTGCATCAAATGCTGATGTTTCCCCTTTCTAGCCCTTCGATGCTTCCTTGGAAATTTTGTCATAAAAATTTGTTGCTAATATGACTCCCTATTAAAACATTTACATTGCTACTGTAGGAAAACAATCTCTCTCATCCATTCCAAGTCAAACTATGGAGTCGCTATAAGTATTGCTCAGAAAACAAGATTTGGCTGAATTAATAATGAAAGGATGACTGAATGAACAGGTCAATTATTCCACAATTATTCTGTTTTTTAGCATGTTATAACGAATTATCTTTAATCATATGACCTTTTTGTTATCTGAGGGATACGAGCACTGCACTACGTGTGTGTGTGTGTGTGTGTGTGTGTGTGTGTGTGTGTGTGTGTGTGTGTGTGGTGTTCAGAGATAGGGTTCTATTATCCAGTTCTGGGGGGGAACCTCAAACAAAGGCAATGCCCTGCCAAAAAATTTGTGGGGATACATCCTACACCTGGCACTGGGACATTTATTTTAAATTCTGATTTTGGAAGCAGCATTATCCACCCTTGAATGGTACTTCTGTTCAAATTTTTGTTTGCTTTTTACTTCTACTTTTTGATGTGTTTACACAACAGTAAGTTTTATGTAACCCTTTCATAACCCTTTTATTTTATTCCTCCTCCCATTTAAAACTTTTCCATGCCTAGGATTCCCATACATACTTTCACATCACAGAGATTTGTCTAATAAACAGTATTCTTAAAGAGGTCTCTCCTTTCCTCTAGCACTGCTATGCTGTGTAATTCTGCTGCCTCTTCAGAGAAAGACATGTTGCTTCATTTGCTTCCCATTATATAATTGGGATTCTGTTTATTGCCATTATACAAAAGTTTGATTCAAGAAAAGGTTTGGGCTGAGAAAACAAAAATGTACTTCATCATCATTTGACATATTAAATGGTGTCAGACATATTAGGGCAGCCTTTGAACCTCTATTCCACATGTACTTCCTGTGAACGCATCTGACCTATGCTTTTGCTTTACTTATCTTTGCCTCCTCAATGGTGCATTTGCTTAGCTGTTGCCAAATACCAATTAGAAATATGATATATATATATATATATATATATATATATATGTATATATATATATATATGTATGTGTGTGTCCTCAATACATATTCTGTTGTACATAATAATGAAAATACCACTGTTATATGAAAACTCATCCTTTTAATAACAGTCAAATTTATAGGAAAAATATTTTTAAAATCAGACTATTTGTTATGGTGCTGTTTCTTCAAAGATGCTGTGTTTCTCCTTCTTAGACCAGTTATCTGCACCACAAACTAGTCACTAAGTATCATTCTCCTCACTATAGAAATGAGGAAATGAAGAACATGATACTGTCAAAAATAAAGAAATTAGTCTATTACTTTTCAATTAAGCCTTGGGTGAATGTTTAGGACAAGGATGGAAAACTGCCACTTTTTTACCAAAATATCACAACAATGGGCCTCTAGCCCAGTTGCTAATATTGTTCTCATCTGAAATCACTTGAACTGGGCCTCCACTCTCTCAGTTCTACTCTCCACCAAGCTTCTGCGAAGATGGTCTTTTAAGCCCTGCTTACACCATTCAACTGATGCCCTGGTTTAATGTCTTTAAGTCCACATTTCTCCAAAAATGTCATGGTCAGACCTGTCCCAGCCATAGCTCACTCTCTGGTACCAGCTTCATTGTTATTTACTTTTCTATTCCTTTGATAATACACCATCACAAAATATTATAAAAGTAAGTTTTAAAATGGACTTCCATTTTCTGAAAGTTAGAGTCCATAGTGGTAGAACAAAAGTATTGTGGCAGAAATAGCTGGAAAGCTCATGTGATGATCCAAAGAGAAATACTGGAAATGGCATAAGTCTTTTGGAACTTCAAAGTCACCTGCAGTGACATACCTCCTCCAGTAAGCCAATAGCTCTTAATCCTTCTAAAGAATTCCATCAATTGGGGACCAAGTATTCAAACATATGAACCTAAGGGGGAATATTCATTCATTGTCCCCTGGGCTCTAAATGTCCTTTATTTTACTTGTGGAATGCTTAATAATCAGAAGGCTCTATCAGGGCTTCAAGGGAAATGTCCTTGTCAAAAGGACATCTTATCACTCCATGTGCTCTTATGATCCTAGGAAACTACATCAAGTGCTTGTTCCCTGTGACATCTCTTGTGATCAGTGTTGGGATAAGTCTTCATTGACACCACAAAGATGCAAGGAGTGAATCCTAATCAGAACTACTCTTGTATCATTAGCAGTGGCATGAGACTCACTGACCAGTGTCCATGTTTCTGCCATTCTGGGACTGTGAGGCATGCTCAATGGCAGAGTCTTGTGACAAATGGGTATGCTGACTACCACCAAGCTGCTTGCATCCAAATGTTGATTTTCCATTATATATCAAGGAACCCCCTGCTTTATCACTTGTCAGAAGAAGAAGGGTTATTGTCATTATGTAGATTGAAGGTATCAATCAAAAAACAAATAGGATGGAGAGGCTCAGTAGAGAAGAGTTGATGACTGTCAGACTTTGAAGTAGTTAATTCATGTTTTCAACTTCCATATATAATCTGCAAAATGAGAATGAGACCACATGCACTTCACAGAATTTTTCATTTAATTAGAAAATATATATTTACCAACCAAAGGAGGTGATATACTACTAATCATGGATATCATCTTGGATAACTATTATATAGCAGGGATTGAAGTGATTTCTTTTTATCAATACCTCAAATAAGCTTCAGTACAAATTCATTTTCTTAATTAAAAATGGAAATTCACAGAAGTTCTGTTACTTGCAAGAGTCAGGGCAGGAATCTGAGCCCAGAGATACTTAAATCCTATGGTCTGGAATTTCACAGCAGTTCTTCCCAACAGAAATAAGAACCACACTGTTTATAAAGCAATTACTTTTTATGTTTTTTCTGTTCCTGCATCATAAACACTTAAAATTATGCTACTTTGTACAGGGAGTCTGTGATTGCTCTGACACGACCAGCTAGCCTTTGTATGAGCAATTATAACTGATTTCCTTAGTTATTCTCAAAATAATCTATGACCAGAAACTAACAATGCCTTCAGAATGGTTGCTCATTCCACCTCAGGATGTTCCAGGATTGTGGGATTGCAGTGAGTTTTACTGCAATCTGTAAAGTACTCCAGACTCAGGCAGGAAAAATGTAAGAATTCTGAGCAAATGCATACTTACTGGATTGGGGATAATACTGGCAGATGGAGTGTCATGGAATTACATAGGTGTGCAATAGTCACAAGGGACTGTTTGTTTCAAATAAACCTGTGGTCAAAAATATAGAATGGAAATAAAAAGCCGGAGTCAGGAATAGAAGAAAAAAATGCTGAAAAATCAGAGAAAAGAAGGAACAAGCAACCACCATACCGTACCTTCTTAGCATCTCCTCAGACAAGAGCTGGACTTCCTGTTTCTCCCTGCATATATTCTGTTTCTGCACAGCTATCTCACTTCCTGTCTGTCTGTACAAACTGCCAGACCTCTATGGTTAACTAATGGCAAGTTCCATTCTGTCTGACCTTCAGACAGGCTTTATTTGTACAAGCAAGATATCACCACAGTTAGAAAGTCTATGTGGTAATTTGGTTGACTTAACAACCACGTCCCATTAGAATGCTTATCAGTCTCATTGATTGGACAGAAATAAAGCATCAGGATGGACAAAACCTTAACAACTCAGACAAGCTGATTTGTTTATTGATGTGTATGGATGCAGCACTTGTTTATTTTTAAAAAGTGATTAAGTGAATCCTTGTTTATCCCAACAACTTAAATTGGAAACAAGTTTCCTGCAGAGAACACACATGACTTTTGATGTGCCTTTAATATATTTCAAACACACCACATCTTTTCCTATATTCACAATTATAAAGTTATCACTCCCTTATCACTGAAATCTTCAAGAGTTATATACTTTAGAAATTTTTTAAAACTTTTATTTGAGCCAGGTGGTGGTGCATGCCTTTAATCCCAGCACTTGGGAAGCAGGTGGATCTCTGTTAGTTAAAGTCCATTCTGGTCTACCAACTGAGTTCCAGGACAGCTAAGCCTCCACAGAGAAACTCAGTCTTGAAAAACCAAAAACAAATAATAATAATAATAATAATAATAATAATAATAATAATAATAAGTTTATTTGTGTGTTTGGATTTTGTGTGTGTGTGTGTGTGTGTGTGTGTGTGTGTGTGTGTGTGTGTGTGTGTGTGTGTGTGCGCACGCGCGTGCACATTCGTGCACTAGCTAAGCATTTGCAGTTGCTCATTTAGGCCAGAAGCAGACATTCAATCTTCTGGAGTTACAGGTCGTTGAGAGCTGCTCATTTTGGGTCTAGAGGACCAAACTTTGGTAGTCTGGAGGAGTAACAAGTGCTCATAATGGATGAATCAGTTTTTGAGTATCAAATATAGTTGCTTATTGTTCACTTTTGAGATGCATGGCATTCAGCATATTGTAGATGCTCAATAAATGTTAAATAATTTAAATTAGTTGGAACTGCAAAGTTAATTTTCTTTGAATTGTATATTTTTAACTGTGGTAAAATTAAAAAAAAAAAACCTTCAGAGCCATTCTTAAGGAGTACAACTTAAGGTATAGCATTAAATATGCTCAAACTCTGTGCAATTATAATAACAGATTTCATAAAATTCTCATGTTGCAAACACAAATTACATACCTATTAAGCAGTCATCCTTCATCTTAATCTGTCTCTAACCTTAAAGGTTGTCATCTATATCTCTATTTTCAAATAAGTAGGCTTGAAGAGTATCTGATTTCCAGTCAAGCTTCTTTCAGTGTACATGTTCATAACTCAACAATATTATGGTAAATATTAATATTTCTTATTCTTGTCTTCATTAGTATCCCACTGCAAGGATATGTCACATATCATAGCTATTCATCAATTCACCTTCCCCTTTTGAATATAGTGTACAGAGATACTGTGAATATTCACAAAAGGGTTTCCTTCTTTTTATCGAAATCTATATTCTTCAGCTCATCATTTGCTAGAAAGTGCTGTACCATGGGGAGGGTGCACTACTGTCCAAAGGATATTGGCCTTCTCTCGGTGATATGCTTTGGGCAAGACAGTACAAAAAGACATAGAACATGCCACATCTATAGAGATACTTGGCTTCACTCTTACTCCTTTTCCTTTACTATGAGAATACCAAATTCTTGAGACATACCATGCTTACAGCATGATTTTTAAATGGAAGACATATGGAGAGTAGACAAAGTCTAGTCAACATGAAGCATGAATAAGAAATAGCCTGGAGTGGCTATAAGCTACTAGAATTTGCAACTTATTCACTTGCACTCAGTAATTTAACAGCAGCTTACTGATATTGATATATTGCATTAAGTATCATGAAGGACATTTTCTTACTATTGGTGTCTCAGTGCCTAAATTGTGCTAATCTGAAGTATGAGTTTCAAAACATACATAAATTACATAAACGTTCTCAGTTGTACTTAAGCTTGGCCACATGTGCAGATCTGTGAGTCCAGAGAATCCACATTAGCAAATCCTGGAGTATGCTTGCTCTCAGGTTCACTTCAGTCCTAGATAAACGTTACAAGTTCATATCTTTCATAAGTAGGGGCTCTTCCTTTTGTATTTCACTGAAATTCATGTGTATATTTTTGTATATACTTTCTTGTCTCTGTACATAGATGACTCTCATCCTACCATCCACCATGAGCCTCCAGAGTTAGACATCATTTCTCGTTCATGTTTTGTGCTTTTGGCATCTAACACAGCACTTGGCTTCAAGAAGTAGTGAATGAAAGGACATTATAGGGGCAAAATTGAGGATTTTCATTTTTCCACATCTTCTATCATCTAGCACTGTGCTTGTTAAGTTGGAAAGAATGAAAAGAAATAAAAGGCACAATTATCCTCAAGAATCATAATTTTTGGAAATGGATATAAAACAAAATATATGCTGAGATGAATAGTGCTTTAGTGCCATTGTTCTCTGAGGATGTTTTCAGCCTAGATATTTTTTTAAATACAGTCCTTTCTGAACACTTGCATTTGTAACTACTGAGATGAAGTTAAATTAGATTCAGGCCTCAAGTTATAACTCCAAGGATGAATTCAGTTCTGCTTATGAGCATTGAAGCTGGAGTGATGGGTCATGCTTGGCAGAGAATAGAGAACCATGGTCTTCTGAGAAACATATCTTTTCTAAATGTACCTTCATTCAAACATATTTCATTGATACCAAGTAATGTGCTGGATGACAGACATGCTCAATACGAATGACTCTCATGTTCACAGAATAAGAACATGAACATAAGAACACATAATATAATGCAATATGTATTTCTGTTAGATTTTGAGATAAGTGTAAGTTATTTTAGCGTCTTGTAGAGGGCCTTTCTCAGGCTGTCTGTGACCTCTAGAGAAAACAGCAGCAAGTGTGGCAATGATAGTAACATGGTATCAGTTGAATACAAAATCTATCTTTTAGTAACTCATAACTTGTAACTTTATAAAGTGTTACTTATATAACTTCATTTTAGCCTCAGTAATGCATGATCTACATATAGCCAAGTTGACTCTTAAGTGCTATTGGTCTATGAATTTGGACCAACATATTCAGACATGGACAGCCAAGATATAAAAGAGTTCATTCCATTTTTTTGTCAGCCATACAAAGGAAGCTTTGATGAAGGAAGTAATGATCAAGGAACTTAATCCTCTTAGTTTTTTCAAAGCTTATTTAATTAATAAAATCTGGAGGTAAAATCTGAAGAGAAAATAACTTGACACATACAGAGTATAGAAGTAGACAGTTTTCCAGATTTTCTTGCAAAGAAGAAATGGGTAAGGGAAGAATTTTGAGACATTTATTAATGCAAAGATCCAATATTGTCACCCTTCTGGATGTCATGTTTGTTTTCTATGAATTCTGTAAAGGAGCCTTTACTTAAATTGAATAAATTTCTTCTCATGGCTTCAAGAACAATTTCATCCTGAAGTTTTATAAAATTACATTAAGATATTTTGACCTTTTATCTTTGTTTATTTGATTTAGACTATCTTATTTTTCCAAAATTGAAATAGTCATTTGGAACCATGTCTGTTCTAAATATATTTTGTTACATAAATCCTTTTGTATTTTTATTTATTCATCATTGACTATCTTCCTTACTTAAGATTAGATCCCAAAGTGCATTGACAGTATTTGAAATATCCTAGAGTTTTTCCTGGGACATAATCTATGATAAAATTTTCATACTAAAGGAAAGAATACAAAGGAAAACCATGGAAGTTGGAACAAATCTTAATGGTCATCATGGTCATCTCATACAGAAGGTTGCAAAAATTTTCTTTAGAGAATTCAGATAGTAGGCTTTAGTACATAGCCTGCATTGCAGCCACTCAATTCTTCCATATGTATGGTCTTGAAGTAGAATTTATTAATAAATATAATCTCTTTTTCTACTTCATCAGTTGGCCATGCTGTGCTAACTTTGTTTGGACTACATTATGTGGTGTCACCAAATAACTCCTTAATCTCAATGATTTGCAAAGGGAAGTGCTTCTTTCTTACTTTATGTTAGATACATAGAGTTCAAATTTTAGTAGGATTTTTTTTCCTCTTGTGTTTCTATATAGAATACTGTTGGTCTTGTGACAAAAGAAACTAATTGAATCACATGTTGATTCTTATTCTCTTATTTGAGAATTAACATATCATTTTGAACTTGACCAAAACATTCCATATGGATATGTCTTTGTTCAGACATTGGGGTGTATTATTATATTAAAGAGAGGGCTTTACAGGAAAGCATGCAACCTGAGTAAATGATAACTCAGCCTACTACTTGTCATTTGATAGCTCAGTCTACTGAATTGAATTTGGATATTATCATTAGGTTAAATGTTTCCCACCATGATATCATTCAGCACTGTTTCTATATCTCAAAGGCACAAAGTTTGGTTTTGTTTAACCTATCAAGAAGTTCTGGCTAATTCTTCCAAATGCCTGACACTAAAATAATTCAGTCATATCACCCCATATTCTACCTTTATTTTTCACTTAAGGTTCAAAGTCTATACCCCGAAGATCCTGCAGTTTAGATGATGGTCATCACAAACACAACACATTGCTCTTGTGAGGAGGTGGCATGTCCTAATTCTTGCAATTGAAGGAGGCAGAACCCACACTTTCCTCTCCCAGGTAGCTGCCTTTCTTCATTTCCCAGAGTGTAAATGACCCATCACAGAGACAGGGCTGAACTTCTGAATGAGATCATAGCCTTTTTGCCCTTTCTGCACAGTTTCACTTGGTGAATTATTGTCTTATTTTCATTCCACTCCAATGAGCTGTCAGCAATGGATACTGTAATTCACAGCAATAGAAACACAAACAGATGGGTAATTGACCTGCGTGCCTTCATTACACTGGAGTTCAGCTTGGCTGTGTAAGCCATAAAGTCCTTTATCTGCCAATATGAAATCCCAGGCTTTCACCGAGAAGGGGATCAGCCTCTTGTTTTGCAAAAGGTGCTGTCCTTGTTGTTGTTCATCCCACCTTGTGCATTTCACAAACGAACAGGATTTGACAGGCAGAACTTAGCAGGTACAACACAACATCTGGGACTCCTGTAGGACTCAGAGATACCCACAGGAGGGCACATTTGATGCAAGGACAGAACAGGAAATATTTATATGCAACAAAAATAGAGCCTTTATTTTTCCATCTTCCGCTTCGCACTGTAAGAGATCATGAATTTAATAGCAAGTGAAATGGGTCAGAAAAGAGAAATGTCAATCAAAAGTAGACTGGCTTAGGTAATTAAGATACAGAATAAAATAAAGCAAACAAGAGATTCCAAATCACAATGGTACCTTAAACAAGACTTAGAATCATCTCAAGTATTTATACTCTGACCTGCATTTGATCAATGTCTGCCCTATGTGGTGGCATTTATAGCTGTCTTTCTTTGTCAATTCCCACTATGCTCGGGCTTCAAAACCCATTCTAAAGCTGGAGAAATGGCTCAGCAGTTAGGAATGCTTTCTGCTCTTTCAGAGGACCACAGTTTGATTCACAGCAACCTCATAGGACCTCGATACTGTCTGTAACTCTTCTGACCTCCATTGCCCATGCATGTATGTAGGGTTTATACATAAATTTGGTCATGTATACATACAAATAAAAATTAAATAACATCAATATTTTTCAAAAACCAACCCCATACTCGTCTTCCACAATTGCAGTCTCGAATCTTATTGTCTTCCACAGTTATAATGAAACAATGAAATGCCCACTATTTGTCACTGTATGTTAAACATTGCCAAGCACAATAGTGCTTCAAAGAGACAATCATCTACCAAAGTTCCAAATTCTTTATTATTGAAAATGTTTAATTTTAAATCTGTAAATTCCCCCTTTTCTTTGTTGTTGTTTGTTTGATTTTGCTTTTGATTTAATTTTTGTTTTTTGTTTTTTATTTCTTTGTTTTGAGAGGGTTTCTCTGTATCACCCTGGCTGTCCTGGAAATCTCTCTTTAGACTAGACTGTCCTCAAACTCACAGAGATGTTCCTGCCTCCACCTACCGAGTGCTAGGATTAAAGGCATGCACCACCACACTTGGCTTCCTATGTTCCTTTACAGAGAGGGGGCACATATTTAAAGGTGAGGTAAGGACTAGTGTTGGAACTTGTGTTGCCTGGGGCCCATGCGCATGCAGTTTCCACTTTCTAGACTATTCTTCCTGTGGATTCTTAACCCCCATACCTGCTTACCCATCATTAGACATTTTCCAGCAAAGGCTCTAGTATGGCTCTCTTCTTGAGTAATCCTTTGGATTGTGACAAATGAGGAAAACCACACACTTACTGCACACTTAATTATGCCAGTGCCTTAGGAAACCCGAGTTATCCCAGATGCTGGCACAGAGATAGTTCATTCAAAAGAGATCATTTGTCATAGTCTCAGCACTGTGAGGTCCAGAATCAAGATACCATAGGATCTGGTGAAGATCCAAATTCTGGTTAGCAGATAGCTGCCGTGTTACTGAGTGCCCAAATAGTGTTTCCTTGGTATGAACTCAGCGACTCAATGAGAGAGAGAGAGAAAGAGAGAGAGAGAGAGAGAGAGAGAGAGAGAGAAAGACAGAGACAGAGAGAGACAGAGAGACAGAGAGAGACAGAGACAGAAAGACAGAGAGAGACAGAGAGAGACAGAGAATACCATTGTCTTCTTGACCTTCTAAGTTATCTGGAAGTTCGTAAAACCACATAGGCGCCATTTGTAACGATAACTCTTTCCGCCAGCCACCTGAGTTCCTCTGCCATGTTAGGGCCCCAGATAACACAGAGAGATGAATATTAGTTACAATGCTGCTGGCCAATGACTAGGATTTCTTATTTGCTAGCTCAGTCTTAATTATCAACCATAACTGTTAATCTATGTATTTTTATAAGGACTTATATTAACAAGGCGCCTTACACATCTTCTCTTCCTGGGAATCACATGAAGACCATCCCTCCACTACATTTCTCAGAATGGTCCTTCTCTACTTGTCCCACATAAAATGCTTCTCTATTGGCCATAGTGCTTTATTTACCAACCAATAAGAGAGATATATAAACAGAAGGACTTCCCTCATCACCTCCCAGATTCCCCATCTCTGAGAAGAAGAATTTTGTTAGAGCTTAAGGATTCAACAAATGAATTTGGGGGACACATGAACTTTTGGCTCATAACATTCACATTGTGAGTTCTGTTCTGTTTAGTCTCTTTCTTCCCTAACTAGAGAGTACTGGAAAGCAACAACAAAAATAGTTTTCAAAGAGGATAATACACTGCCACATTTCTGTACTGGACCTAAACTGGTGGAACACAATTTAGACTTTCCACAATTTCCTTTTGACTACAGGGGCAGAAGTACCTTGATGTATTTCTGAATGGTCCAAATACTCACATTTGAATCATGATTCTTTTATTTTAATTGTGGGGCTTTGGGCATAACAAGTAACTCCGAAGTTCTAAGATTCACAGAGACTAAGACATGAACTTCTTTAGTGAGAAGAAGATGAGAATTGATGAGTATCAGTAACCTGAACTGGGCTTGGCTTGACTTGTGTGTCTGTAGGAAATATATAGCCCCTTTCATTCCAAAATCTGCTTTTGATTTTTGTAGATGGAAATTAAATAAATTAAAGCATAATCTATGTCAACACTTTACCTATTAAGGCAAACAGCAATGACATTTGAACCAATAATGTGAGAAGAACTATGTTTTGGAAAAAGGGATACAGACCGAAATATGAGGAATAATTATTCTAGAAATTGGATTGGACAAGAGCAAAGAGTTCAAGAGGAACAAGGGTAGCACACTGATAGGACTTTGGACTCTCCCAAGGGCAATGTGTTTATCATAATGCAAGTAAAGACTAGAACCTTAAGAGAAAAGGAAGAAGCAAACGCATAACGATACCACATACTGGGACAAAGAATTTGTGGGATTTTAGGACAGAGTGCCTGCAAAATAAAAAACACATTATGAGATGTATTTATGGATAATGAGCTTCTGGGTGAGGTGGGTGCAATTGAGAAGGATGAGGCAAGTGTCAGGAAAAGCAGGAAGTCTTCTTGGGTATTTCCACTTGCCTGTGCATTGCACACATTTTTGATGGCACATCACAACATTGCCCTTCAAAGCACAGCCAGACTTGAAAAAACATTAATGAGGTTCAAGGGAAAATATTCCATATGTTCAGCGTGGGCAAGGTGGTATTCAAATGTAACACTCACCCATCGCCTTCCTGAGTCTGTGAGGCAAAATTTACATGCTTGGCAATTAAAAGTGGCCTTTTTCTCTCATTCTGTCAATTTCACCCCTCTCTCTCTCTCTCTCTCTCTCTCTCTCTCTCTCTCTCTCTCTCTCTCTGAAGAAAAAGTGTTTTGGGAACCATGGAGATAGAATATTCCACCCCAGCCGGCAGCTGTATATCTTTCAAAAAGTGCTTCCACAGGCCAAATCCCCCTCCAAATTATTTATGACTCCCATTGAAGCTAGCAGGACTCAGGCGCCAATCTAGGGGGTCAGCAATGGCCCTCTTTGTTGGACACAGGTCACTGGGAGATGACTCTGGCTGTGACTGCTGTGTGAACCTCCGCTACTGTAGAAATGGTTGTGTAACTTTAAACAGTAATGACATTTTGCAGAAAAGTGCTTTTTAATTGCTATGTCTTCATTATTCTCTTTTGAAATTTGCCCAGGAGATTCTGCCTCTGAGACAGCTCGGCATGTTCTGAGTTTCCATTTTTAAAGAGCAGCTAGTGTTCTGTTTCAGCTGCTCTGAGAAAACCCCCAACCCTAAGTTTTATCTGTTTTCAGTTGCACTAAATGGGGTAGGTAATACTGCCTTTTGTATCCTTGCCAAACGGAGAAATGATTTGATGCAATTTTCTAAAAATGCTCCCCCCAAATTCCTTTTGGGTTAGGACCAAGAATAGAATATCCTCTCCCCTACAAAAGGAGAAATAAAGTGATGAGTTGTCTGAAAAAAATAGAACTGAGAATATAGAATATAGTCACTAGAGTTCCTTTAAGCAACAGAAACGTAACCCCAATCCATACACACAGTTGCCTATAGGGATCAGCTAAAAATAAATTTTGCTTCGAGGAGAAAATGGTGACACAAATGAAGTAACTCAATAATACTGCACCCTCTAAAGGACTGCAAACTTGCTTCGGAAAGGAGTTTATACTTGGTTTGTGTTTCCCAGCCTTTGCTGTCTGTATCACCTTGCTCCTATACAGAACCCTTGTGCTTGATCACTTGCTCTCATGTGGATGCCTTGCTCAGTGGTAAGGAGTTTTTCCAATTTCACAGCAGACCACTGTCCAGCTTCATAGCTTCCCCAGAATGCCTTCTAGGTAATGTCATGCACACCACACTAAACAGGTTTCTGCTTCAGTAGGCGGAGAATCTAAACTCACCTCTGGTGAAAGCTGTGCAGATGATTAAAGATTTCCTTTGGAATGTACCTGCCATTATTCTTCCTTTTATATGCTGAAGTTTTTATAAACCCTTAACAATTCCTCAGAAGGAGAACATCATCATTACTATTGTCTCTCTCAACAGCAGTTTCTTCATATGAAAAGGAGGAAGTAGGCTGTCAAGATGGCTCAGTGGGTAAAGGTGGTTACTGTCAGGCCTGGTGACCCAAATTCAAACCCTGGAACCCACATGATTGAAAGTGAGGATCAACTACAGCAAGTTGTCCTTCAAACTCCCTACATATATCGTGCTTTGTGTCCAACACATACACATATACAAAGTAAATTGAGTAGGGAAGGAAGCACATAATTTGAAATGGGAATGCATAATTCAGTGTGTGTGTGTGTGTGTGTGTGTGTGTGTGTGTGTGTGTGTGTGTGTACATACATATACAATGGATTTCTCTATGTATACATATATACACATTTATATACAAATATATAATAATGGCATACATTACATATAATCTGAAGGAATAAAACAAAAGTCTGTAAACATCAGTGAAAGCTAAAAACTGAAAAAGTAAAAAAAAAAAAGGCTGCAATTTTTACCAAATCTAGAGTAACTCTGAAGCATAAGTGATGAAGAAATAATTTAAAGAAAAATATAGCACCTTTTTTTACAAAGCGATAGGTAAAGATGTTACTCTTTACCTATATATAGGTAATATATAGGTAATATATTTATATTACCTATAATTTATATTACCTATAATAATAAATATAATATATTTACCTAATATAAAGATATTAGCAGGCCTAGAATAAGTGAAGGGGACTGTCCTGGACGTAAATTTTTAATCCAAATCTGCGCTTCTGTCTGGCCATCATAGGCTGAAGCATCCACTTGGCTGATGTTTCTAGATTCCAGCATGCTGCTTTGGCCCAGATAAACCCTCTCCATCTTGCACTATAGAGATTAAAACTGACTGTTCAAATATAGAGAGAAGACCATAAGATGTAGTCAAGGGTGCTCATCACATACCCATGGGCTAGCCACTTTGTCGTAGTGTTCCTTGGTGCTTTCCTTTTTAGAGAGAAAAGGAGAAAGTTAGTATCTGGGTTGCTTTTTTTCGCCAATGTTTTGGTTTTATAATACATGCCCTATTCAATATTTTCCTTTAGTTATATCATTCTCAACCTTGAAAAACTCCGAGTGTGTATTCAGTGAGCCACATGGTAAATACATGATCTGTAGTCTATAATAAATTCTTTGCTGCCCCTGGCTTCTGAAGCTCTCCCACTCAGTTTTCCCACCACATCAGACTCCTATCCATCCAAGTTTGTTTCATGCAGTGGGACTTCCCAGATAAACTTATGTCTTTGCTCCTGTTATTCTGTTAATACTGGTTGTCTCTTAGGTACTTTCTAACAAACCCAAATTCTGTCTCCTGTAGAAAGCTGTCCTAGCTCCTGACCTTTTCCTGTGTCTGTTTCTGCTTAAGACATATAAACCCTGTTAGGAAGATGTGTGCCCACATCTGTCCCTGTTGATATTGCAAATACACTTTCATTAAAATCCTGCTGGTTGTGATCGCATGCACTTCTAATTTCAGCACATAACAAACAGAGGCAGGCAGATCTTTGTGAGTGTGAATTTGAGGCCAATGTGGTGTACATAGTCATTTTCAGAACAGCCAGTGTTATCTAGAGAGGCACTTACTCAAAAAATAAAACAAAATACAATACAATACAATAAATCTCTATACACCTACTTCCTAGCTCAGGATATATTCTTCACAACTAGAGTTCATTAATATTTCAAGAAAGGAGAAGAAAATAAATGAAGGATATAAAAAGATAAAAAACAATGGTATGCATTCATAAGAGTTTTCTCCCCAAATGAAAAATGTATACACCAGAGCAACTCCAGCCTAATTATTAATATAACAGAACAGTGTTTGTGTTTTCCAGAGTACCAAGGTCATGGCCTGAGAGGTTGAATCATAAGTGATGAAACTGATGGTTATGCTAACTGTGGCCCATCTATAGCTAAGGAGACTCTGAAATATTTTGCTTCCAATGCACAGGGAGAAACCTGGCAGTTTTGGATTTTTGTCACCTTTGGAAGCTGTTAATAAAACACCTTTTCACCCTTTCTAATTCTCCCTTCTTGCTATTTTTAACCAGGTCTTCAGATAATCTTCCCACAGTATCTGCAAGAGAAGTTTGTTCAGTCGGCTCTGAGTTACATCATGTGCAATGGTGAGGGAGAGTATGTGTGTCAGAACAGCCAGTGTCGATGCCAGTGTGCTGAGGAGTTCCCACAGTGCAACTGTCCCATTACCGACATCCAGATCATGGAGTTCACACTGGCTAACATGGCCAAGGCCTGGACTGAAGCTTACAAGGACCTGGAAAATTCAGGTACACAGACTACTAGCATGCATGACCCTGGCCAGGTTACGACTACTATGACTTGGTCCTGTTGGAGGTTTCAGGGTCAGCTGTGGCAGTCATCATAGAGGAGGCACAGAGTCAGTCTCCATGGAATGAAACAGTGGGCATCATAAAGTGTTATACTTTATATATATTATCTCCACTGGACTCAAATGACAAAGTAGGACTGAAACACCTCTGACTGGAGAGTCAGAGGGCATTGTATTTATTCCTAATTCTCTGTTTATGTGTGAATATGTGTATAAATATGATTTGATGAATGAGCACACATAAGTATATAAACATATGTGTCTGTCTAGATATGATAAGTACATAAGTACATGTGTATATATGTCTTATGTATCTATAGTGATATATAATATCATAGATACTCAAAGTTCACATGAACTATCAAAAGTAAAAGTTACTTTAAGGATAATTTAGCTATTTCTTGCATTTCCTGGTTCACACTAATGAGTTACAGGGGAGGAAAGCCAGTTATCCAAGGTCATGAGGGGGATAAGGTCTAAAGTTAGATCTTTGAGTTCTTGGATCTTTGAATTCTGTCAGAAATTAATTATGTAACCATGTAAGAGATACAAATCATTATGGTATTGCAAGTGTCCATGAGTGAGGATGAGGAGCAACTGGAACACTGATTTAGAGATGGAGTCAGTGTGACCAGTAAAGTCAGGGGTGGCCATTGTAAAAGAGAAAGTTTTATTGTCCTTCTGTGCTTCAGAGAGGCAGTTCTCAGGTTACCTAGGAATGTTAATCCCAATGTAGATTAGGGAACAGAAGCAGAAATGCAGAGAAAGGCTGACATTGGACAGGGAATTGGCAGAACTAGATTCTGGTTGTCTCAAGTAGTTGAATAGAAAAGGGATTCTGATGTTGTCCAGGATCTTTGTTTACAGACGCATATTTGATAACTTTATGGTTGTTGGTTTCCCTCAGCTGAACTAGAACACCGAAGAAAGTTTGACATCAACAAAAGATAGTCAGTTTTAGACAGGATACATTCAAGAGTTCTTAAGAATTCCAAGAAGCATCACAAAGATATAGTAAGCTTGTAATACATAGTTTAACATCTGCTAAATGAAGATGCTCATCAATGTAGCATTACAGTTTTCAAAACAAATTCATAAGCCTTCTATCAGGTCCAACTACATGGAAACTTCGTTTCCATGGAGCAAGAAGGACACAAAGACTCAGAATTTGCCTTGAGGTTGCACACATTGTAAATGACAGCATTGGTAATGGAGTCCCTGACTCCAGACCCAGTGTTTACAGCAGTCTTCCAATTTATTAATTCTAGTCAACTCTGTAGGCTTGAGCTCCCTCATCTGATAAAGGAGAGGCCATGTTTGCATTTTGAATATTTGAATTTATTTAAATCTTTAGTCACAAAACCCTTTGATCAAACAAAATGTTACCTCAGAGCCACTGTGTTTCACAAACAAAAGCAGGGTCATTTGAAATGCCTGGTTGCTGTGAACGTAGAGACATGCTTTGCCAGGATAGGATTCATCAGACATTGTCCTTCTGCAGGGCCATACAGTTTAGATGGAAGTGCTGAGTATGCTTTATAAAGCTTTATACATTAATCTATTTCAAATTCTTGGATCTTAAAAGCAGAGAGAGGTCATGATAGAAGTATATTAGAGTGATGTTTGGCCTCAAACAAACAAAATATACTTGGCCGACTGCTTTTGCAGATAAATGCTACTAATTGCTAAGATTCTAAAAGAAACGAAGACTATCTGCATCAGTAATAAGGAGCTCTAATTCTAAAGGAAGCTACTGTGAGTGGGTGAGTAATGCGACAGAAAGTGATATGTTGCAGAATTAGAAAATGGTAAATAGTTTGCCTTGCTCTTTTTCTCTATCAGGTATACATACCCATGGATCTCCTGCACATATTCCTCTGAAATAGCTCAGTTTAATATAAACCCGCCTACGTTTTTGTTCTGTTTGTTCCAGCCCTTAGCCTTACTGCCATAGCCCCAGGTGGAGGAAATAGGAATTGTGGCTGTTGGATGGCTTCACAATTTCAGAATTTGCATTAGATACTCTTGTACCAATTTGACAGACATATAACCTGAAGTCTTGAATAAATGACTTAAGTAACTCTTAAGTGGTCAATATGGGATCTGATTTCTTATATATTTGAATATCTTTCACAAAGTTTCTAAAGATCTGGCCCAGAATTTTTGTTTTTAGAACTCTTCCTTCCTTCCTTCCTTCCTTCCTTCCTTCCTTCCTTCCTTCCTTCCTTTCTTTCTTTCTTTCTTTCTTTCTTTGCTTCTTTGTATGCTAAACCTCAAGGTCACCCTCCTTATGCTGAGAGGAAGTATAAAACTTTGAGTGAGAGTACATATTCTGGAGCAAGACTGAAATTTTAATAGAGCTGGCTACTGGCCAGCTGTGCAAGTTAGCTATGTGCTTTGTACCCAACCTCTGTAGAGTGGGGGTGGTACTGATGATGTGCTTCATAGGTTTGCTGTGAAGATCATTCAGGAGTTCTAAGTGCTTAGGCCTGGATTTGGTATCTGTTGAAAGCTGTGCAACTACTCTTTCTGTATATAAATAAGGTGAATATATGGACAGGTGTGAAAAACCCTGCATTTTTTGTAGCATGAAACAAAATTCTTTGGCTCAAACAATGATTTTTAAGCTTTTTACCTACAAAATGATCCATACTATGCTTCACTTCCCAGCAGTTGAAAAAAAAAAAAAAACATGGGGGAAGGATGGTCTGGTTGAGAAAGTGTCAGAGCAGATAAGAAAAATCCAGATTTTACACTTGGCACTTGTGACTCTTTGGCTATATCATCTTTAGAAAAATTAGTTTGTCATTCAGGGCTGTAGATTTCTTACTGTCTATATGAAACAAGAAAGACTAGCTAGGTGATTTCTAAAGCTCTGTCAAACTGTAGCCTGAGATGTTGCTCAGAAACTCATTTTTGGGCACTGGGGTTGAAACTCTTACCAACGAGACCCCTTACCATTTCTTAAATTATAGTTTTCCAGAACTGGAGATGATGTTACTTGGTTTATACCTAGGACTTCAAATAACAGTTGGATCAGGAGTGCTGAGTTTTACTTCCTTCAGTTCTCCATCCATCCTATAGCTTAAGAAAGATTCAGTCAGGTGCTAGTATATTTCTAACACCACTTTAGATGCACAAGAGTCCTGTATTTCAAAGGAAAAGAAGTCATGGGGATTTGATCACTTAGCAAGCAACAATATTTGACTATAATTTATCAACATTGCTTTTTCACAGGCATAATTCTACCAAAAGCATTCAATACTGATTTTCTATGTAGATTGGATAAAAGCTTTTCAATTTTTAAACTTGAGGATAAGTGATTCAAAGGCACTGTTAACAATGAATACAAAGAGGATGTATTGTGACTTGGCATCCCAATGCTGGAAGTTTGGGAAAATGTATCTCAAACATAGATGCCTTCTTCAGGTAGCCTTCGGTACAGAAACAATATTAGCAGCACAACACACTGTGCAGGGACATGCTGGCCTCAGGCAAATTTAAAGTCTTTCACTGGCAAATGAGCTAAGTGTCAGGAAGGAATTCAGGACTGACCAAAAACTAATATGTGTGCTTTTTCCTGGGGAAAGACTATTTTTCCTGCTCTTAGAATTCTTTATTTGCTGTTGTTCTTTATGTAGTGTTGAAACTTCATGGTCCTTCAGCTCTCCACTTTCGCATATCTGATGGTGTACTTGTTCAGCTCAGGTTTAGCTGAGGCTTCATGGGTCTAAATTCTGCTGTTTCTAGGAGGTACATTCTCACAGCAAACTTCCTGATCTTCTGGCTCTAACCATCTTTCTGGACCCTCTTTGTAAATGTTCCTTGAGCCTTTGATGTGTTAATGTATCCACTGAAATTGGGTTCCATAACTCTGTATTCTGGTTGATTGTGATATTCTGTTATGGTCTTCTGTTCCAAGACCAGTATCCTTAATGACAGATAAGGACTACACTTACATCTGAAGATTGAGAGATAGGCGTCAATGATGATACAGAATATGTGACCTTTGTCTTGGTGGGTCTGGGTTACTTCAGACAATATATTTTCTAGTTCCCTCCTTTACCTGAAAATTTCATGATTTTGTTTTTCTTTATGCAGAGTAGTTGTTTATGGTCTATATGTACAATGTTTTCATTATCTTTTTGTTGGTTTAAGGACATTTAAGTTGTTCCCATTTCCAAGGTGATATGAATAGAGCAGAAAAGAAATAAGAGGAAAAAAGAGAGAACTAAATTTTTAAGAAGGACTTCAGATGTTGACTATCATGTTTACCCCTACTTTCCTGGCTCTTGTCTCTTGTCAGATGAGTTTAAGTCATTTATGAAACGTCTCCCAAGCAACCACTTCCTGACCATTGGTAGCATCCACCAGCACTGGGGTAATGACTGGGATCTACAGAGCCGTTACAAGCTCCTGCAGAGTGCCACTGAGGCTCAGAGGCAGAAGATCCAGCGCACAGCCCGCAAGCTCTTTGGTCTCAGCGTGCGCTGCCGCCACAATCCCAACCACCAGCTGCCTAGAGAGAGGTACGTGGCTTCTACAACTCCATCTCTACAATGTCTACCTGCCTTGCTCAGCATCAGTTAGCATACTATCCTACAGTAGAAGGATATATGCTTCAGGTAGCATATTTGGCACTCTTTAAGCTAAGTAGTCCATAATTTTGACCAGCAATGATCCTGACTGCAATTAGCTCTTGCAACACTGAAATCCACATGCTGCCTATGTACAACATTGAACTTAAGTATCTATGGATTCTTCATCTTCAATGTAACTAACTTCAGATTGAAATCATCCAAACAAAATTTGTGCCTCTACTACATATGCTTAGAAATTTTTTCTAGTCATTTTTCCCTAAATATAATGAATTTATGACACGAAGAATTGCAGGCACCCTGGAGATGATCTAAAATACAGAGGAAAGTGTGCATAGGTTTTATGCAAATGCTACCTTCACCTTATTAAAGGATTTGTATACCCACTGTCTTCGGTATATGTTTTTAAAGTCCTAAAATCCGTTTCCCAATAATAACAAAGGGAATTGGGCCATGAAGTTTAACTCTGCATTGTTTTTGCTGTTTCTGACCTATCTGACTGTGGGAGACCTCCAACACTGGTCCCAACAACTATATGCTACCCTTTTGGTTAGTGAAAAATGCAATATCTGTACAATTTAAAAGTACATGGTTAGGAAGATTTGCATCTCTTCTTAATGGTAAAGAAACTTGGCTAACTAATTAATCAATCAGGTAGTTAAGGGCCTTTGGTCAGGGCCTAGACTGGAGTGAACCATGTGTAGCACCAACTGATGAAAATGTTAAGAAGGATCATACAGTCAGTTCTCTTAGTATATGAATTTATCCAGAGATCTGATGCTCCTTAAATTCAGAGTTGCTTTCTTTTCCTAGTCTGGTTCCAGCCTTGCCCTGTCTGTAACTTTTAGCCACTGGGAAATACAGGAATAAACAAACAGGATTCATGTTTTTGTGGAATTTTCACTTCTTCTCAGGGACAAGCAATGAAGAAAAAATGATTCAATTAGGCAAATTCCATTCTATCAGGCAATTTATGATCTATCTTCATCTGAGGAGTTTCAATAGTAATGTATCCATGGTTTCTATGAAGCTATCAAAAGAGGGCAAGAAACCAAGCTGGGGACATAGGCATGAATTCAGTTGTGGAGCCTGAATCAGGTTCCTTAAACTGATTCAGCCAGAACAGTTGTTTTTTAGTTTATTTGATATTGAGGGTAGGATCTAGTCTTTTATTTCCCTCAGAGAAAAGAAATTCAAAATTTTTTTTAAAGAATAAGACTAGTTTGGGGATAGGGAGGTAGCTTAGTGTTTAAGAATAATTTTTCCCAATAATATTCAATTTTTGTACCCATTGAGCAAGCCAAGCATCTGGCACACATATGTAAAGTTAACTCTAATCTGGGTGGAGACAAGAATTCTGAGACTTGCTGACCTATTTTCTAGCTGAGGAAACACAACCATGAAGTTTAGAGAATCTGCCTCAAAGAAATAGGAAAAGAATGATTGATGAGGGCACCCACTTTTTGGCCTTTGCATGTATATACAGGTATGCACATCTTCAGGTGACATACAGGAATGCACACACACATACACACACACACACACACACACACACATACACACACACACACAGAGGGAGGGGCAGAGAGAGACAGAAACAGAGACACATAAATAAATCTTGAAAAATCAAGTCAGATTTACTGTGTTATCTGTGTTGTCCACATAGTTGTGTGTGTGTGTGTGTGTGTGTGTGTGTGTGCATGTGTGTGCGCACATATTCATTTTCCTGTTATACAGTCCCAAAAAACTGATGAAGTTCTGAGAGGTGAAGTTACTACTCCAAAGCCACAGCTATAACTAACTGGTTCTCAAATGGGTTGATTTTGTCCCCGAGGAATATGTGGACATATACAAGGATATTTTTAATTGCCACAAAGAATGATACTATACAGGGTAGTCTCTAAAACAAAAAATTATCTGGCTCTAAAAGTCACCAAAAATGAGATATAGCCAATCTGTTGTAAAACAAAAGTCAAAATGCCATTCAAATCTATAAATCCATATTTGTCCTCTGTAATGTCTGCTGTGTTAGCACATAAGACAAGAATTAAAAAGTGTTATATTCTTCTGGAAGGTTCAAGCTGCTTGTCCCACTCTGAAGCTTTCTCCTCAGATTTTTCTAGAATATCTAATGTTGATTCATCTGTGATATCTTTCCTGATTACATCCAAGATGTTCTTCATTCTAAGTTTCTCTTTATCTAAAATCACTTTTTTAAACTTTACTTCTCTCTCTTTCCCCAGTATGACGGGTATATACCAGTGTGTGTTCATCTTTGTTTGCCCCAGACTACCTAATTCTGAGTTTACCCATTATACCTAGTTTGTAATAACCACTTTGAGAGTGAAATTGATTTTTTTTCTGTCAGTTGCTGATGTGTTGCTGTACTGCTGAAACACAGACTTGGAAAAGGGTCTGTTCACAAATTGACTTCCTTGTTGCATGCAGCAGATGCCCAAGCTGCCACCATAAGGGAGTCTCTGAAGTAGAACCATTTAGATTTATCAGGACTGTGGCAGGTGACTAGCCTCAGGCACTGTTTGGGGCTCATAAATGACTACAGTCCACAGTGTGATGAAAGATGGTTCTTACAGCAGGATTAGGGAAAGATTCAGTTGGGAATCAGAAAATAAAATTTACCATAAGTGGATATTAGCTTGTAAAGCTTATTTCAGCTAAGTCCTACAGATTAGGTGACCTAAACATTCGAGGTCTTTCTTCTTATAATTCTAGTATATAGAATTTTAACCACAGGTTTTCTCAGGGTTGTGTCTTTCGAGGACTCTGTGGCTTGTCTCCTCCCCTTGTCCCCACAGGATCTTTCACTCAGGTACATCTGTGTCCTCATCTCTCCTGCTTCAACACCACAGTCATGCTAGATTAGCAGCCACTTCAAACTAAAAATTGCCTCTGAATAAAATGGTGTTCTCCAGTACTGGGAAACCAAGACTTTAACATATGCACTTTGTGGGGGAGGTGAGATCATCCAGCCTGTAACAATCTAAAGCAACAGTTCTCAAGCTACCTACAGCTGTGACCCTTTAATACAGTTCCTTATGTTGTGGAGACACCCAACCATAAAATTATTTTGTTGCTCCTTCATAACTGTAATTTTGCTACTGTTATGAATCATAATGTAAGGATATATGATTATATGACCCACAAAAGAGTCAAGACCCACAGGTTGAAAACCACAGCTCTCAAGGAAAAATGATTTGTGTCATATCTTTAGATGAAGAAACTGTGTGCCAAAAGATTGGCCTAACAGAGGAAAATCTGAGCAAAGAGGTCAATATTTAGCCATTGCAAGAGTGTACATACATCCATCAAATTCATTGAGTGTCTCTGCATAAATTCCAAGTCCAAAGACACTGGGGAAACACCCCAGTGAAAAGAACTCTTCACAGCTTAGACTGTCACTGGCACACCGGGTCTGGGGAAGACACAAAGGGAAAGGTGCCAGATGTGGATTAAAAGGGTAGGGAAAGGGGCAAAATGAATGTAGGCACTGGACAGTCGGGGAGCCTGAACTCCAGTGATGAGTTTCACTATGCCTTGGTATTAGTGGTGGTATTATTGGTATTAGAGGCTGTGGTATCTTGGACAAGTCACTTCCTCATTTTGAGCTCAGCTTCCCAAAGCTGTGCCATGAACTGTATTCTGCTTGTGTAACTTGCCAGGAATGGCTACCTAGAAATACCATAATGCTACTGGGACTTTCAAATAGAGCTCTGGGTGTTAGCGTGCCCTCCTGAAAAAAGAAAACTTACTTAATCCCAACTTCCTCCCACTCTGTCTAAGAGAGTGGCTTGAATCTTCAATTGGCAAGTCACTTCGTTATGTTCATACACGAGGTATGAATGCTGATACTGCCGAGGGTGGGAACATAGAAAATGAAGCTCAGAAGGCTTCCCAGGGGAGTTGACCTTCCTTGGCCTGGCTGTGGGCTGCTTCCTGACATCTGAATCAGAGGCTTTAATGAGCACTTCTCAGACTAGCAGGGCATCTCTCTGCCAAAGAGCAGTGTCAGACAGAGGTGATGGCAGTGAGAACCTTGAGCCACCTCTAACTGAGTAAGTTTATGTTTGCAAATGAACTGATTGCTCAGCTTCAATTTGTCTGCTTGTTGAACTCCATAGGAGTTGAGTGCTCTGAGCAGGTGCTGTTATTGCAACAGGTGCCACCGAGATTTTTACTTGTCTCACAGAGGGGTGGCATTGATACAGGATGGGAGCGAGACAGAGCATAGAGCATTTGCTGTGCACAGATAGGTCACAGTCAGGGCTGTCTGCCATTTCCCAGCCAGCCATCAAGCTTTATGCAAGTACCTGTACCTCATTTGTGAAACTGGATAATGATAATTGCCTTCAGGTTAAGTATGAGGATGAAGTTTTAAAATTTAAAGACCCAGTAATACTTGACTCCAGTCAAAAAAAGGATGAGAATTCATTTTGTATGTAAGTTCTTTATGCCTGGCATTCTCTTTTCATACATGAATTAACTATTTTCTTATCACTGTTTCATGAAATAGGTACTGTTATTATTCTCCTCGTACAAATAAAGGCACTGAGGCATAAGAAGTTTAAGAATGTGCCAAATAAATGGCCATTATTATTGATATTTCAAAGGAGTCATTTACTTTTTAGTGTGAGGTCAACTCTGCATATTTAGAACTTGACTTCATGAAAGTTTATTAACAGGCTATTAGGCAGAAGAGATGTTTGTTATCACTTGCTGAAAAATATTCTACCCTCAAACTTAATGTCTCAAAACAGTGCATTGTCACCACTCATGATTGTGTAGGTCAACTTGGTACAGTTGGAGGGCTCTCAAATTGGCTGAGGCTAGTGTCCTTGGGTAACTTCCATCTGTGGACCTCCAAAGTAGCTCTCTCCCAGAGCTGGCAGTTGAAGCTGACTGTCAGCTGGAGGCTCAGCTGGGGCTGTCAACTAGAGTGCGTACCCATGTCCTCTACATGTCATTTGGTCATCTTGTAGCATGGCAGCTGTGCTCTGAAAGAAGCACTCTGAAAACCAAGGAAGTACTAAGATTTCTTCATCCTAGCCTTGCCAGTGAGAAAGTATCACTTCTATTATATAATATTGCACTAAATAATATGAGAAAGTCACAGAAAACTTCCCTGCCAGTCTCTTTTCCATTTCACATGCCGTACTTCAGTAGTAGGATCTGGAACAAGGACCGCCAGTTCACTGGAAGGATAGCATAAATCCACCACAGCATCCTGACAACTTCACACAAAACCTCAAGCATGATGGGAACCTCATAAATATTTGGTTGAATGGTGGCCAGCAGTTATGTGGAATTGGTATGGTTGGACCCCTTCCCTTTCAGCAAGCACTGGGTCTTAAAGTAGAGTATGTCTTAGTCATTTTGATGTTTCCATGGCCTTGGTTACAGTAAGCATTCCTAATTTGGATGTCTGACAAAGCTGGGAGTGCCTTTTTTATTTATTATCATATTTTGTTCTTTCACAATTTTAAAGTTGTACATCATTTGATCTCTTATAGTCATTTCCTTCCTGTCCCTACCAACTCCTTCTACTTCCCATCAATCGCTTTCCCTATTCACTAGTTTTGGCTTAATTTAGTTTCCTACCAAATATAGCCAGAGTCATCTACTTGATCCTCAGTTTGCAACTAACTATTAGAATCTAGGGGGCTCACAACTGGATACTTAGCTAGATACTGTGTTTTTCCTTTTCCCCAAACCTGTTGGTTACCAACTCATCAGAAATATGTGGTAGGGCTTCACAAGTTCTTTGCCACTTCACAGCTGACTGTTATAAGGGAACAATTCCTGTGGACTCTTTAGTATGCATATCTCCTGTGATTCATGGTTGCTATGGTTTTCTGTGTCTTGTTTAGAAGATGGTATTTTGCAACTCCTCTTCCATTCCTACAGATTTTACATTCTCTTTGTCTCCTTTTCTGATACGTTCATTGAGCCTTAAGGGGGTGGTGTAAATATTTTATCTAGGGCTGAACCCTCAACTTTTGTTTATTTTCAGCATCATATAGAACCATGGATCATTTTGAGATATTTCTGTTTCAAACTGAGAATAACCTTTGTCTGTGGGAATAAACATAGATCTCTAGGGAGTGATTTGATGATGTGACAGTTGATCTAAGAAACTATCTAATCTGCTCCTAAATAATGGGTTTTTGACCAGGCTTACAAGATTAGACATTGGTTCCTTCTTGTCGAGTAAGCCCCTAAATCAGTAAGAATGTAATTAGTTATCTCTATAGCAGATACCACCATTATACCAATAGAAACATCTTTCCTGAATGTTTGTTCTTATACTTCATACAATTTACAGTTGGGTTGTGAGGTAATTACCCCACATCAGCCTTCATAGCACCATGGGATTAGATACTGGAAAGGACATTGACATTTAGTATAATTGGAGATCAAAGTAACTATACCAGATAGTGAAAATAAGATTATCATTAACAATAATGATGACAGCAGTAATATCAATAATAGCAATAGTACACAAGAGGAGCACCTAAACTATTTCATGAGCAGTCAATAGTTTAGCAGATAATAGAACTCATTTTTTGCACAGATTTTGACATTAGACTGCTCAGGTTGAATTCCCAACTCAATTTCCATATAGTGACTTTGGGATGAGTTACTGTCGTTTTTGTGCCTCATTTTTTTTAGATGTAAAATGAAGTTAATAATATGCCTATACCATAAGACTGTTTAGAAGATTGCTTTTTCCCCACATTAAATAATAGTGACCTTGCTAAGCAAAATTATCAATACACGAAAACACTGACATTTTACCTATCAATTTCTTATAACAGCATTTTTACCCAATAATACTGAGTACTGGTAATAAGGACATGTCTTTCAAATTAGTCTGCTATCTTTAGGGAGTAGGTGATGTTGATCCATTTTAAGACAAAACAACAAAACAAAACAAAACAAAAAACCTGACAAGCCAAGAGGTATAATTATCTCAGATACAACACTACTGAACAAAATGTTTAGAATTATCATGTTGGCTACATAAACTGGATGGACAGAAAAGTTCCTTGGGAAGATAAGGAAATGCCTATCTTATCTATGAAGTGTGAAGTACAAAGAGTAACCTTTGTTGTGTTTGGGGTGCTCTGGTTGCAGTGTGATGATGTCAAAGTCAGGGTTATATCATTATGATTAGAAATGTGGTGGACAATGATTAAGTTTTATAGTTGTTGGTACTATGATTAAGACTCCATAAAGGATTCTGTGTTAAGGTTCATGGTGACTTTTCAGTTGTGGAGTCTTGAATCAAACCCTGAAGCCCAAACAAGAACTAGGAAAACAAATTCTCTAGGGTGAAAAGAAGAAGCTTGCCTCAATGCAGGCTAATGGAACAAATGGCCCCAATATGAAGACCAAACTAAACTCAAACTTTCAGGAATCCTGCTTCTGCCTCTTGAATACTATCATTACAGACAGCACCACCATACCCAGCTCAGCTCATGGTTTTCACACGTTTAACATGGGAATAATTACTTCCAGTTTCCTGTGCTAAGTACAGGTTACAGTTTGTATGTGGATTACTTTAAGAAACAGAGCTGTGCAAGTAGGGTGGACTTGTATCAAAACTCATAGGGAATAGAAAAGATTGAGTTAAGGACCAGTATAACACTGAACACCTAGGTAACACCTGTAATCAATAATTCACCTGTGTTAGGCAGCCCACCCCCCATAATCATTTTACAGTCTCATAACGTAGGACTAATACATCTTTTTTTTAAAGGACTGAGGTCATTAAACACAGTGATGCCTAGTGAAGTTTTTTTTTTTTTTTTTTTTTTTTTTTTTTTTTTTTTTTTTTTTTTTTGCCAGGTAGGAGGCCAAGTCTACTCTTATAACACTGGTACTATTGTATCTAGCCTTGAGTCAAGATACTCAGAGATATTTACACATAATTTGTTTTCAGTGCTGGGATTTGCTTCTTACTGCAAAAGAAAGAGGGAGAAAGAAATGATGAACCTAGGATAGAAAAGAATTGCAAAAGTATGGAGGGAGAGAGGAAAGTGAAAAACAAAATCCACAGAGCAGCCAGCCTCTCAGGAAATGCTGAATTTAGGTGTCCTCTATGCAAAATTGTGAGTGTTAACTGACCATCTGTTCCACCAGCCTCATTTTAGTCTCTGGGAGACAGTTAAAGATAAAATCAAAACGCTCAAGACATTTCTGTTTACACTTGGTAGGGTATGAAGGGCAGTGTTTTGCAAATAAGGTACCTGAGCACAAGTCATGGCTTTCAAACATGGTATGCAGATAGAGTAGGGAAAATTTTATCACATTTTTAACCAGAATGGAGCTGTTTTCTTTCAGGAAATTCTGAATTAAACTCACTTTCGAAAGTAAGGTGATTTTTAATTCGGTAAAACAGTTTGAAAACAATGATGCCTAATTATCTCTGAGGTCCTTCCCAACTCTATGAGAACTAACACTCAGAGTGATCATTCTATTCAGACATATTGGTAGAAGGTCAGTAATTGAATCTCTGAGCAAGGATGCTCTCAGATAATGCTAATTAGTAAAATTTAATGAGTAACCTGTAGTTCAAACAAAAATCTGCTTTTGCCTGAATGTAGATGCCCTCTTAACTAAGTGTCCCAGAATTTACCCTGATCACTTTTCAATTTGTATTCCCTGGAGCTGTCAGAATTCTTACCTAAGAAGCAAATCCAGTCTTGTCCTATCCCCACTTGAAGTCTTTGACAAATACTGATTGTATGGGAAAGAATGGAATTTTTAAAAATAATTTATTGTATTATTTTTTTTTACAAACCAATCCCAGTTCCTCCTCCTTCCTTACTCCTTTTCTCAGCCCATCCTGCCCACCACTTTTCAGAGAGAGTAAGGCCTCCCATGGAGAGTCAACAAAGTCTGCCCTATCACCAAGTTGAGGCAAGGCCAAGGCCCTCCCCTGAGCATCTATGCAAAGCAAGATATCTCTCCATAGGAAATGAACTCCAAAAAGTCAGTATATGCAATCCCAGTGTTCCCCAAACCTGCTCAAGCCAACTACTGTCATCTGCATTCAGATTTTCCAGCTGTCAGTCAGGAGTCAGTGAGCTCTCACTAGCTTGGGTCAGCTGTTACTGTGAATTTCCCCATCGTGATTTTGACCCCTTTACTCATATTATCACTTCACACTCTCTTCAATTGAAGTCTGGGAACTTGGCCTAGTGGTTACTTGTGGATCTCTGCATCTGCTTCCATAAGTTATTGGATGAAGGTTCTGTGGTTCTATGATTTGTTTTGTTTTGTTTTTGAGACAGGGTTTCTCTGTGTAGTTTTGAAGCCTGTCCTGGAAATCACTTTGTTGACCAGGCTGGCTTTGAATTCAAAGAGATCTACCTACCTCTGCCTCCTGTGTGCTGAGATTAAAGGCATGCACCACCACTGCCAGGCTCTATGATGAATTTTAAGGTGACCTACAGATCTGTCAGAAGCTTGCCTGTGTCAAACTCTAACATAATTGTGTGTGTGTGTGTGTGTGTGTGTGTGTGTGTGTGTGTGTGCTATGTTTTATACCCTTTCTTGCCTTTTTCAGTGACAGTGCACACTAATTTAACCCACTAAATAAATGGCTGAAACCTATGTCGACAAGTAACCTGTAGCCTGGGAGCATTCCTCCTATCTGAATGGTACTTGATTTTCACCTTCCTAACAGTAGTCTCTACCTGCTCTTCTATTATCAACTCCGGTAGTTCCTAGTGGTTATCTTGTTCTTTCTATCAAAAGTCTGTATTGGGTCCTGATTCACATGGTTTCTTAGCATTCTGACTTTTTACTCGAATGATAGATTAAAGTTTACCATTATTCCATAAATTCCCGACCATAGTAAAAGACCTATATACAAGCATCTCTTGTCAACATACTTTCTCAATATATTCTCAGAATTTCTTAGCATAGAACTTGTCACACAATAGGCATTTAGAAAACTTTTCAATGAGAGTAAATAAGTCTATTTTTTTCCTCAGAATGTGCCCAGAAGGCATACTGACCTCATCCTGTCAAAACTGAACCTCTTCACAATGTCAATGAGCTGTAGTTTTTGCATATAACTGAATATGTTTGGATTGCATTCCTTCCTCTTGTATCATTGAAAAACTGAAGACCAAATAAATTAAGTCAATTGGCCAAAGTCACTCAAAGATACTCTGAAGGACTCAAGTCAAATATTAAGGACCACAGATATATAGTTCACACATGTCAGTAAAATCAAAGAAGCTAGTGGAAATTGTTTTTAACCAATCTGGATACAAATCTTGTTAAGTTTATTACTTTGGGATACTCCTTTTATACCAAATATGAATAAGGGGAAAAGAAGAAATAGGATGATAAAGAGAAAGATAAAAAGGAGTAGAAAAAGGAGAAAGAAGAAGGAACATGAAAGAGAAGGAAGAGAGTAGTTTCAAAAATGCTCTAAAGGGCTAGAAACCGATATTTTTAGAGGTTATTAGATTAAGCTAAATGAAGTAACATTCTTAGCAGGTACAGGTATTTGATGAAGTTGTGACTGACATACTACCATTACCTGATTGCTAGAGATGATTATATTGTGAAATAAAGCAGAACAATGGGAAATTATTTATTGAGGGCATGTAGCATAATTATTTGCATTTCTCAATGACTCTTGATCTTTGGTTTATTTTTATTTCTGGCCTTGACCTGGTAGTGCAGGCCATAGCTAAGCATAATGTAATTATACATTGTTGAAATAAAAATCACTTGGAGGCATCTGCCTCAAACTCTAGTCATGGGACCTTAGCTTTTGAACCC